>NC_092378.1:148395542-148706078 GCF_030028105.1 Mobula birostris | reverse complement strand
AAACATTGCCATAGAAAAACAGCATCCATCATCAAAGGTCCTCAACACATTGGCCATGCTCTTTCTCACTGCTGCCATCAGGTAGAAGGTACAGGTGCCTCAGGACTCATACCACCAGGTTCAAGAAGTTACTACCCCTCAACCATCAGGCTCTTGAACAAAAGGGTCTTCCAGTGGCCACACATTTTAATTCCACGTCCCATTCCCATTCTGACATGTCTATCCACGGCCTCCTCTACTGTAAAGATGAAGCCACACTCAGGTTGGAAGAACAATACCTTATATTCCGTCTGGGTAGCCTCCAACCTGATGGCATGAACATTGACTTCTCAAACTTCCGCTAACACCCCACCTCCCCCTCGTACCCCATCCGTTATTTATTTATATGCACACATTCTTTTTCTCTCTCCTTTTTCTCCCTCTGTCCCTCTCACTATATTCCTTGCCCATCCTCTGGGTTTCCCCCCCTCCCCCTTTTACTACTCCCTAGGCCTCCTGTCCCATGATCCTCTCATATCCCTTTTGGCAATCACCTGTCCAGCTCTTGGCTCCATTCCTCCCCCTCCTGTCTCTCCTATCATTTTGGATCTCCCCCTCCCCCTCCCACTTTCAAATCTCTTACTAGCTCTTCCTTCAGTTAGTCCTGACGAAGGGTCTCAGCCCGAAACGTCGACTGTACCTCTTCCTAGAGATGCTGCCTGGCCTGCTGTGTTCACCAGCAACTTTTATGTGTGTTGCTGGATAACTACACACATTCTGTTTCTGGTGTTACCACAACCAACGGTCTCACTTTAAGGACTCTTAATCCTATTACAGTACTTCATGCCCTCATTATTTAATGCTGTTTATTTATATTTGCATTTGCACAGTTTTTTTGTTCATTGATCCTGTTTACAGTTACTGTTCTATAGATTTGCTAAGTATGCCAACAGGAAAAGGAATCTTAGGGTTGTATGTGGTGACATGTACGTACTCTGATAATAAATTTTACTTTGACTTAAACTCTGACTTTTAAGTTGCTGCCCTCAGAGGGGCCGCTGAGTCCCAATGCTCTCAGAGATGTTCTCAAAATTCTGAGATTTATAGATTGGACTGTAGTTTATATTGGCTTCTTTCAGTTCTGTGTTTTTGTTCTAGTTGCCAATTGGCAGGCTGGGGGTTTGGGTTTGATGCTGTTGTTTCTCCCTGTAGGTGATCTGTTAGCTTTTGTGCGAGGGAGGTGTTGGGGTGGGGGGGGTTGGGTTTGCGAGTTGTTTCCTTTTCTTTTCATGTGGGGGGTGGGGTCAATGTCTTTTCTTTGGACTTATATGGTTTTCTATATTTTATGGCTATCCGGAGAAGGCAAATCTCAGAGTTGTATTCTGCATACATACTTCAATAATAAAATGATCTTTGAATCTTTGATATTTTTATTGTAACTTATAGTAACTTTTTAAGTCTTTCGCTGTACTGCTGCCACAAATAACATATGTCTGTGATACTACACCAGATTCTGATTCCAATATTATATTCATGTCCCATCAGCTGATGAGACAATGTACAATATAAGTGGGTGTATTCCATGGGATGACTCAGGACAAGGGATTCAAACATCTGGATAACAGTCCACTCTCTCCCAATCGTACCCAAGAAATGCACTTATTAGTTTTCTGCCTGTGCATGCAAAGTCATGGCCAATGATCTGGTCACACCCAGAAATACATGAACTCATTCACAGATTTGTGTGTGTGAACTGGCCGCTACCCAGGTGTAAAAAGTCAAGTTTCAACAACAAGTTACATTAACAGAGTACATTTAAGTTTGGAAGTTCACAGGAATAGTTATCAAGCCAAATTTGAGACCAAACTGGAGAAGACAATATTTCAAAGTGCAAGGTAAATTTATTATCAAAGTACATACTGTGTATGTCACCACATACAACCCTGAGATTCATTTTCTTATGGGCATACTCAATAAATCTGCAACAGAATAATAACCATAACAGAATCAATGACAGACCACATCAACTTGGGCATACACCCAATCTGCAAAAGACAGCAAGCTGTGCAAATACAAAAAGATGGAAATAATAATGTTAAATAAATAAGCAATAAATATTGAGAACATAAGATGAAGGGTCCTTGAAACTGAGTCCATTGGTTGTGGGAACAGTGCATATTGAGGCAGGTGAAGTTGAGTGAAGTTATCCCCTCTGGTTCAAGAGCCAAACATTCGATGGCTGAGATACAATGTCCTGTGGACTTGCACAGCATGTGGCCTTTCAGTCGTTTTATTTTATTTATTTAGTGATACAGCGTGGAGTGGGGTCTTCAGGCCCTTTTAGCCATGCTGTCCCTGCAAACCCCGGCGACACCGATTTAACCGTAACCTAAACACGGGACAGTTTAAAATGACCTATTGGGAGGAAACCAGAGCACCTGGGGAAAGCCCACTCATTCCACAGGGAGGGCATACAGAGACTTCTTACAGACAGTGCCAGAATTGAACTCTGAACTCTGACGCCCTGCGCTGTTATAGCGCCGTGCTAACTGCTACACTACTGTGGCACCCACGGCTGTTGCTGCTGTAGTGCTTGTGTCCTAGTACAACAAACAAGTTTCCATGAGTTCTTTACAGATTCCTGAAATGGATTTATAACAATGCAAGTAGACAACAAATATGGTAAAATTAATAGTACACACAATTTCCCACAAACTGCCATTGCAATCTTTTTCCTACCAAAATGTTTCCATTACTTGCTAGAACAAGTTGCACAGTATGGTAAATTAAAACAAATTTTGCTGACAAATTTATGGAACATAAGCTATGGTATCATAAAATCTATACCACCAGATTGATTTCAATATCCAGATGGCCCTATCCTTTCCAAGCTATGAGAAGAATGTGACACTGGTTAGCTTTGGAATCAAGTTTCCCAGACACTATTTTGACCGTTTTGCTCATAGAAGCAATACTGAACACTGAGTAACACTTCTTAAATAAAAACAAACATCCATTTTCTTTCATGCATGACTTTAGTGTCATTGAGAACAATGAACTTACATTTTGTTCGTCAACAGCCACTTGATAAGTTTGGAAAAAGACATCATATAATCAGGGAATTTCATGAAGATTGTCTTTTACCTTGATATCACAGATCAAATGAAGCCACAGGAACGTTGCATTAAATAATTTGCACTTTGTATCTGTTGAAATGATGTGGCACAACTTAATCTATTCATTATACGCTCAGTGTCTACTTTATTAGGTGTCTCCTGTACCTAATAAAGTGGCCACTGCATGCATGATTGTGGAGTTATATTCCTATCGCACATATGAACAAAATCAGAAACATTTTTAGAAGTATCATTGGACTGTATTCCTGCTCCAATATCTTGCAATCACTTTTAATATTCACACAGAACATGTCAGAGTTGGTTGTGGGATTTAGAATTAGTGGATGGGGAAGAATATGAATGGCTAGTCATGACTTTCAAAGCAAAAACATAATCAACTCGCAATACAGTGGATTCTGGTTAATTGGGTCATTAGTTAATCATGCCAGCTGCTTGCTTGAGGAAACTCTTAAAGAGCAAAAACTAATCGGGAAAATAGGCAGAATTCTATTTGTTTATTTGGGACACTGTACCACTTAATTGGGACAGGAGACTGTTGCCAAACAGGTTTTAACTAGCATCTTTCATGCACTTGTATGGCTGTTAGACACCACACCGTGCTTAGAACAAACAGTTTTTAAATAGCATCAGTTACATGTGTTGTGTTCAAAAAGCAGTGATTTCTGTCAATGATTTTGTCACTTTGTTTGTGAGAAATATGCAGTAAGACAATTCGGAACTGTTTTGCTGACCACAGTTTCAAGCATTCAGGCTTGGAGATGCCAGAAACGAACAGGAGTGCAAATGAAACAATTTCACTACTTCAGCAAGTTGGGAACTAAAAAGAATTAGGAGGTATCGGCAATCCTGTACCTAATATAGTGGCCAGTGAGTGTAGGTTTGATGACTTTTGTTGCTGTAGCCCATCCACATCAAAGTTCCATGTGTGCGCATTCAGAGATGCTCTCCTGTACCCTACTGTTGTAAAGCGTGGTTATTTGAGTTACTAACCCCTACCTGTCAGCTGGAACCAGTTTGGCCATTCTCCTCCGACCTCTCTCATTAACAAGGCATTTTCACCCAGAAAACTACTGCTCACTGGATTTTTTTGTTTATTTGTTTTTGCACCATTCTCTGTAAATTCTAGAGACTGTTGTGCATAAAAATCCCAGGAGATCAGCTTTTCCTGAGAAACTCAAACCATCCCATCTGGCACCAACAATCATTCTACAGTCAGAGTTACTTAGATCACATTTAGATTAGATTATGAGGACACGCAGTCCTCTTTTATTGTCATTTAGTAATGCATGCATTAAGAAATGATACAATTTGTTCCTCCAGAATGATATCACAGAAACACAAGACAAACCAAGACTAAAAAACAACTGACAAAAATCACATAATTATAACATATAGTTACAACAGTGCAAAGCAATACTGTAATTTGATGAAGAACAGACCATGGGCAGGTAAAAGAAAAAGTCTCAAAGTCTCTCGAAAGTCCTATCATCTCACGCAGATGGTTGAAGGGAGAAACTCTCCCTGCCATGAGCTACCAGCACCGCAAACTTGCCAATGCAGCATCCTGGAAGCACCCAACCACAGTCCGACTCTGAGTCCGTCCGGAAACTTCGAGCCTCCGACCAGCTCTCCGACACCGAGCACTGAGCACCATCTCTGCCGAACGCTTTGACCCCGGCAACAGACAATAGGCAAAGCCGAGGATTTGGGGCCTTCCCCTCCGGAGATTCTCGATCGCACAGTAGCAGCGGCAGCGAAGCGGGTATTTCAGAAGTTTCTCCAGGTGTTCCTCCATGCTTCTTCACATCTGTTTCCATGAAATCAGGATTGTGCACGGCCCCTATTTAACAAATACGATATCAATTTGGAGCGGCTGCGCGCGCTGCACCGCGTCGCCATCTTCTCCTCCCCTCCCTGACGTCAAAGTTTTGCCAGACTGTTTTCTTCCCCATTCTGATGTTTGGTCTGAACAACAACTGAACCTCTTGACCATGTCTGCATGCTTTCATGCATTGAGTTGCTGCCATATGATTGTCTGATTAGATATTTGCATTAACGAGCAGGTATACAGGAATATTAAATAAAGTAACTACTGATTGTATAATCAGAGATTTTGACGAATGATATCTCTTATCTTAATATCACAGATCGAATGAATGCACTGGAACGTTGCATTAAATGATTTGCACTTTGTATCTATTGAAAATAGTAAAAGAATGTGGCACTTCCTAAAACATAATTGAGGTTCATTCATAATGTGTGAAACAGTATCTGCAGGAGCTGCCTACACGCGGGCTGCCCATCCATTCAGAACAAGTCGAGCAGGGAAGCTAACAATGAATATGTTTTGGTCTGGTGATCAACAATACAAAAATGCACACAGCACACATCAGAATGCAGTTCCTCTTCCATTCATCTGACATCTTGATCACATGTCTGCTCAGTTTCGTTGGCAACACTAATCTACAAGAAATGGATTCTTGAACTCAGAACAGTACAAAACAACACTGAATGAAATACTATCGTCTTCTACAGATTCAGATTCAGTATTGTTTATTTAGTGCGTGCACGTCGAAACATACAGTAAAGTGAATTGTTTGCGCTAACAACCAACACTACATATTGAGCTGGGGGCAGCCCGCCAGTATCACCACACATTCTGGAACCAACGTAGTGCGCCCACCAAGAAACAGAACAACACAAACAACATTTCTTTACTTTTTTTTCCTTATTGTTTGCATGATTTGTTCATTTTGTTTTGCACATTGGGTGTTTGACAGTCTTTCTTGTGTGGGATTGTTTAATGGGTTCTGTTGTGTTTCTCTGTGGCTGCTCACAAGGGGATGAATCTCAAGGTTGTATACAGTACACATAAACTTGATATTGAATGTACTTTGGACTTTTCTGAGGTGGTGCCCTCTGGTCCCAAACTCTCCCACACTTCAGAACGCTGAAGCAGGGACCCAATTGCAGACCAAATACTGTGTGCACTGTGATATTTACTGAATAGCAAATCCAGAGGGGTAACAAAGTCAGCATCAAAGTTCAGGCAGAGATTAAAGCATCCAAAGAAATCGAAAAACCAGAATCAGGAAACAGGCAGAGTCAATATTCAGACAGACAGAGTACAGATACAAATACTGGAAAGGCTCAGCAAAATTCACTGGCACAATCTGTCAACAAACAGATGAAAACACAGGACTGAAATACACTGAGCAATAAACAGAGAGGCAGATGATAGGTGGAGCACAGTGAGACACAGGTGGCAGCAATACAGGTAATAATGAGAAACTGATGAGAGACGGAATACTCAGTAATACAGGGGCCAGAGTAGAGCAGGAGCAGGGACAGGAGCACATGGTAATACAAAACTACAGACTGACGGCCGGGGGAAAACACACAAAAAGACAGAGTTCAACTGGAGGTACTGACAGCTTCATATCTAAGGAAGGATGTACTGGTGATGGAGAGGGTCCAGAGGAGATTCATGAGAATGATCCTGGAGATGAAAGGTTTAAAGTATGACAAACACATAGACGTTAAGATATAGGAGCAGGATGAGGCCATTTGGCCCATCAAGTCTGCTCAGCTTGATGACTCTGGGCCTGTACTCACTGTAGTTTAGAAAGATGAGAGGGGCTATCACTGAAAGTTACCAAACATTGAATGGTCTAGATAGAGTGGACATGGAGAGGATGTTTCCTATAGTGGGAGCGTCTAGGATCAGAGAGCACAGCCTCAGAATACAAGGATGTCCCTTTAGAATGAAGGTGAGGAGGAAATTCTTTAGCCAGAGGGTGGTGAATCTGGGGAATTCATTGCTTCTGTGGAGGACAAGTCATTGGGTCTATTTAAAGTTGGGGTTGATAGGTTTTTGATTAGTACAGATGTCTAAAGTTACAATGGAGACAGCAGCAGAATGGGGTTGCGGGGAAATAATAAATTAGCCATGATCGAGTAGTGGAGTGGACTCGAAGGCTGAATGCTCTAATTCTGCTCCTGTGCCTTTTGATCCTTTTTTCAAAATCAATTCAGTATTCTTTCTCAGATTATACCCAGACTTGACAGGTGGTGTTTTATTTTAAGTGTTGAGCAGTAGTTCAGAAGACCACATAAATAACTAGGATTTAATTAATGGTTGATTTGCTCTTATGATTTGCGTCAGAAAACTTGGACTGAAAGACCATTTGTTTCACTGCATGTATAAAGGACACTCCCTCTTTCCAGCACTAGGTCCAATACTCTGCGTACTCCATCTCTTAGAAACATAGAAGCATAGAAAACCTACAGTACAATACAGTCCCTTTGGCCCACAAAGCCGTGCTGAACATGTCCTTACCTTAGAACTACCTAGGCTTACCCATAGCCTACTATTTTTCTAAGCTCCATGTGTCCATCCAGGAGTCTCTTAAAAGACCCTATTGTTTCCACCTCCACCAAAACTGCCAGCAGCCCAGTCCACACACTCACCATTCTCTGCATAAAAAACTTACCACTGACATCTCCTCTATACCTACTTCCAAGCACCTTAAAACTGTGCCCTCTCATTCTAGCCATTTCAGCCCTGGGAAAAAGCCTCTGACTATCCACACGATCAATGTCTCTCATTATCTTGTACACCTCTATCAGGTCACCTCTCATCCTCTGTCGCTCCAAGGAGAAAAGGTCGAGTTCACTCAACCTATTCTCATAAGGCATGCTCCCCAATCCAGGCATCATCCTTGTAAATCTCCTCTGCACCCTTTCTATGGTTTCCACATCCTTCCTGTAGTGAAGTGACCAGAATTGAACACAGTACTCCAAATGGGGTCTGACCAGGGTCCTATATAGCTGCAACATTACCTCTCAGCTCTTCAACTCAATCCCACGATAGATGAAGGCCAATGCACCGTATGCCTTCGTAACCACAGAGCCAACCTGCGTAGCAGCTTTGAGTGTCCTATGGACTCAGACCCCAAGATCCCTCTGAAGGCAGGAGGAGAAGATGGCGGCGTGACGCAGCACGCAGCGGTCACTCCAGTGGTGATGTCTGTTATTTGTCAAGTAGGGTACCGTGCACAATCCTGACTTAATGGAGACGGATGTGAGAGTACAGAGTAACATCCGGTGAAACTTCTGAAATGCCTGCTTTCTGCTGCTGCTACTGTGTGGTCCAGAATCTCTGGAGGGGAAGGCCCTGAGTCCTTGGCTTTGCTTGTTGCTCGGCGGACGGGGTGAGGTCGAAGCGCTCGGCAGAGGATGGTGCTCAGAGAGGCTGTGTCGGAGGCTCGAAGTTTTTGGACGGACCCAGAGTCCGCTGCGGTCGGGTGCTTCCAATGGTGCTGCATCGGCAAGTTGGTGGCACTTAGAGGTTCATGGCAGGGAGAGTTTCTCCCTTCTGCTACCTGCGTGAGATGATGAGTCTATCGGGACTTTGAGACTTTTTTTTACCGTGCCCATGGTCTGCTCTTTATCAAATTATGGTATTGCTTTGCACTGTTGTAACTATATGTTATAATTATGTGGTTTTGTCAGTTTTAGTCTTGGTTTGTCCTGTGTTTTCTTGTGATATCATTCCGAAGTAACGTATCATTTTTTAATGCATGCATTTCTAAATGACAATAAATGAGGACTGAATGTCCTCATAATCTAATCCTCCACACTGACAAGAGTCTTGCCATTAATGCTATATTCTGCCATCATATTTGACCTACCAAAATGAACTACCTCACATTTATCTGGGTTGAACTCCATCTGCTACTTCTCAGCCCAGTTTTGCATCCTATCAATGTCCTGCTGTAACCTCTGACAGCCCTCCATACTATCCACAACACCTCCAACCTTTGTGTCATCAGCAAATATACTAATCCATCCCTCCACTTCTTCATCCAGGTCATTTATAAAAATCACGAAGAGTAAGGGTCCCAGAACAGATCCCTGAGGCACACCACTGGTCACCGACCTCCATGCAGAATATGACCCATCTACAACCACTCTTTACCTTCTGTGGGCAAGCCAGTTCTGGAACCACAAAGCAATGTCCCCTTGGGCCCCAGGCCTCCATACTTTCTCAATAAGCCTTGCATGGGGTACCTTATCAAATACCTTGCTAAAATCCATGTACACTACATCTACAGCTCTACCTTCATCAATGTGTTTAGTCACATCCTCAAAAAATTCAATCAGGCTCGTGAGGCACGACCTGCCCTTGACAAAGCTATGCTGACTATTCCTAATCATATTATACCTCTCCAAATGTTCATAAACCCTGCCTCTCAGGATCTTCTCCATCAACTTGCCAACAACTGAAGTAAGACTCACTGGTCTATAATTTCCTGGGCTATCCCTACTACCTTTCTTGAATAAGGGAACAACATCCACAACCCTACAATCCTCCAGAACCTCTCCTGTCCTCATTGATGATGTAAAGATCATCGCCAGAGGCTCAGCAATCTCCTCCCTCACTTCCCACAGTAGCCTGGGGTACATCCCGTCCCGCCCCAGTGACTTATCCAACGTTTCAAAAGCTCCAGCACATCCTCTTCCTTAATATCTGCATGGTCAAGCTTTTCAGTCTGCTGCAAGTCATCCCTACAATCACCAAGATCCTTTTCCATAGTGAATACTGAAGCAAAGTATTCATTAAGTACCTCTGCCATCTCCTCCGGTTCCATACACACTTTTCCATTGACACACTTGATTGGTCCTATTCTCTCATGTCTTCTTCTTGCTCTTCACATACTTGCAGAAGGCCTTGGGGTTTTCCTTAATCCTGTCCACCAAGGCCTTCTCATGACCCCTTCTGGCCCTCCTAACTTCATTCTTAAGCTCCTTCCTGCTAGTCTTATAATCTTCTAGATCTCCATCATAACCTAGTTTTTGAATCTTTCATAAGCTCTTCTTTTCTTCTTGACTAGATTTACAACAGCCTTTGTACACCACGGTTCCTGTACCCTACCATCCTTTCCCTGTCTCATTGGAACATACCTATGCAGAACCCCACACAAATATCCTCTGAACATTTCCCACATTTCTTCTGTATGTTTCCCTGAGAACATCTGTTTCCAATTTATGCTTCCAAGTTCCTGCCTGATAGCCTCATATCTTCCCTTGCTCCAATTAAATTTGTCTGTTCCTATCCCTCTCCAATGTTATGGTAAAGGAGATAGGATTGTGATCACTATCTCCAAAATGCTCTCCCACTGAGAGACCTGACACCTGACCAGCTTCATTTCCCAATATCAGATCAAGTACAGCCTCTCCTCTTGTAGGCTTGTCTACCTATTGTGTCAGGAAACCTTCCTGAAAACACCTAACAAACTCCACCCCATCTAAACCCCTCAGTCTAGGGAGATGCCAAACAATATTTGGGAAATCTAAAATCTCCCTCCACAACAACCCTGTCATTATTACTCCTTTCCAGAATCTGTCTCCCTATCTATTCCTCGATGTCCCTGTTACTATTGGGCAGTCTGTAAAAACACCAAGTAGAGTTATTGACCCATTCCTATTCCTAACTTCCACCCAGAGAGACTCCGTCGACAACCCCTCCATGACTTCCTCCTTTTCTGCAGCCGTGACACTATCTCTGATCAACAGTGCCACGCCCCCACCTCTTTTGCCTCCCTCCCTATCCTTTCTGAAACATCTAAAGCCTGGCACTTGAAGTAACCATTCCTGCCCCTGCACCATTCAAGTCGTCTCTGTAGTGGCCACAACATCATAGCTCCAAGCGCTGATCCACGCTCTAAACTGGATATCACTGTAGTGTAAACCACAAAAGGAATTTCTGTCTCCATCACCCTTGCCAACAGTACATTCTAAACTTTTACATGAAAAATGTTTAATCTCTCTTTTAATCTTTCCACTAATTACTTTAAATTTATGATCGTTTTTTGATCTCCCTCCTCAGGGAGATTCCTAATTGCTCTATCAAGACCTCTCATAAATTTTATACATCTCTAATAATTCACTTGTCGGTCTCCTTTGTTCCAAAGAAACAACCTTAGCTTATGGCACATAGATGAAAGAAAATCGGAGGGAAGGGTTAGTTTGATCATAGAATAGGTTAAAACAACATCCAGGCCATGGTCTCTTCTTGTTGCTCATATCAGGCAGGAGGTACAGAAGCCTCAAGTCCCACACCACCAGGTTCAGGAAGAGTTATTATCCTACAACCATCAAGTTCCTGAACCATTATGGATAATTTCGCTCACCTGAACACTGAACCTGTGGCCTCACTTTCAATAACTCTGTAACTTACGTTCTCAATATTATTTATTTATTAATTATTACTTTGCTTGTCTCCATTTGCACATTGGTTGTTTATCAGTCTTTGTGTGCAGGTTTTCATTTTTTCTATTGTATTTCTTTGTTTTACTGTGAATGCCCACAAGAAAATAAATCTCAGGTACCTCCTGCCCAATATGGTGACATGTAGCTACTTTAATAATAAATTTACTCTGAACTTTAAACTGTGCAAAGGTTGGCACAACATTGTGGGCCAAAGGGCTATACTGTTCTATGTTCTCCAATCTTTTCTCATAGCAAGTGTTTTCTAGTCTTTGCAACATCCTCCAATGTTGAAGGTTCCAGATGAAGGATCTTGGCCCTAAATGTTGATGGATTATTCCTCTCCATAGATACCACCTGACCTGCTGAGTTCCTCCCGCATTTTGTGTGTTTCTGGCATCTGCAGAACCTCTTCTGTTTATCTTCAGATCTCTTTGACTTGTGCACTTTGGTAGAAAAAGTGAAAGGGTTGACTGTTTTCTAAATGGAGAGGAAATTCAAAAATCTGAGATGCAAAGAGAGCTGGGAGTCCATGAGCAGAATTCCCCGAAGGTTAACCGTCGGGTTGAATGCGAGGTGAGGTTGAATGCAATGTTAGCATTCATTTCAAAAGGACTAGAATATAAAACCAAGGATGTAATGTTGAGGCTTTATAAAGTACTGGTGAGGCCTTACTTGGAGTATTGTGAGCAGTTTTGTGCCCATTATCTTAAAAAAGATGTGCTGAAACCGGAGAGGGTTCAAAGGAGGTTCATGAAAATGATTCCAGGATTGTCATATGAAGAGCGTTTGATGGCTCTGGGTCTGTATTCACCATAATTCAGGGGAATGGGGGACGAGCTAACTGAAACCTATTGAATGGTGGAAGGCCATGTTAGACTGGCTGTGGAGAAGATGTTTCCTGTGGTGGAAGAGTTTAGGACCAGAGGACATGGCCTTAGAATAGAGACGAGGAGAAATTTCTTTAGCCAAAGAGTGGTTAATCTGTGGAATTTGTTGCATAGGCAGCTGTGGAAGCCAAGTCATTGGGTATATTTAAGGCAGAGATTGATAGATTCTTGATTAGTCAGGGCACGAAGGGATACAGAGAGAAGGCAGGAGATTGGGACTGAGAGGAAAAATGGATCAGTCATGATGAAATGGCGGAGCAGACTCAATGGGCCAAATGGCCTAATTCTGCCCCAATATCCTATGGTCTTATTACCAATACTGAAGTTTGGCTTAACTTAATTTTCCCAAGGGCAGAAATAGTGGGAAGAATTTAGAGACTTCCTTGATGCACAAACGCCCACATAGACCTGCTGACTTTGGTAATGTAAGTACCTTTTTAATAATATTTATTCTTAATACTCTTCCATGCCTCATATTTGCATCCAATATTCAGAAGCACAAAAGAGTTAACAGTGAACAGAAACTGTAGTTCCATAAATATTGCTATAAATAACCCACGGTCCTTTTCCATCACAAGATTACTCATCAGTAAGGAGATGGCACTTCCATTGGCTCAGTAATAATAGTTTGCATTCATTTCCTACACTTCAACCGGCAGCATTTTAGTCTAGCATAATATCCAAGGCATCTTACCGAGCCTGCAGATAAAATGCAACATCAAACCACAGTAGCATAGCTGTTCACGTAACGCTATGACAGCACCAGTGACCTAGGTTCAACTCCTGTCGCTGTCTGTAAGGAGTTTGTACTTTACGTTCTCGCCATGACCACACGGATTTCCTCCGGGTACTCCGGTTTCCTCCAACTTTCCAAAAAAGTCCCGTACGGATTAGAGTTAGTGAGATCTGGGTACGCGATGTTGGCACCAGAAACGTGGAGACGATTCCAAAACACAAGCCTCACTGATCTGATTTGACGTAAACTATGCATTTCACTGCATGTTCCGATAGCAGCGTCAAGAAGTCAGCATGTTCTGGATGGTGAGGACAACACAGTAGTGTAGCTTTATAGACAGCAGACAATAGGCAATAGGTGCAGGGATAGGCCCTTCGGCCCTTCGAGCCAGCACCACATAATACTATCACAGCACCAGCGACCCAGGTTCAGTTCCCATTGCTGTCTGTATGGAGTTTCTACGTTCTCCCCAGAACCACGTGCGTTAGTTCCAGTTTCCTCCCAGATTCCAAGGACACACGGGTTAGTAGGTTATTTGGTCACATGGGTGTAATTGGGCTTGTTGGGCTGGAAGGACTTGTTACTGTGCTTTATCGCTAAGTAAAAGAAATAAAATGAAATAACCCAACGTCAGTTAGCTGGAGGCAGCACCAGACCAATGACTAACAGCAAACAATCGACTGTACAATAAACAAAGTGAATTTACTCAGGAAGCTGAATTTGTTTTTATAAGCAAAGGAAGCAAAAACCACAACGTCTCCCAATTAAAACAGAGTAATTTCTCTCAAAAAATGCACTTACGTATTTTACAAGCCGAAAATCAACAATGGTTCACTTACAAGCAAAGTAATTTTGATTTAGAAGATCTACAGTTGCCAGAAATCTGAAACCAAAACAGATCGGAAGTCCGGAAGTCGAGGCCCGATGCCCAAGTCTGTGAATCTCTGCGTGTCAGCTGGGGAAGTTGCAGGCCCAGTGTCCACTAGCCTGAGTCCGACAACACAGGGGGCCGAAGATGGCCACTTCTGGGATTGGAGTACTGTGTGCGGGAAGGAGGACTTACTTTATCGCTAATTATGTTCGGCTTTGTTGTGTTCTGTGAATGCTGTGTGGGTGCCAAAATGGCCGGTGACGCTTGCGGGCTGACACCAGTACATTTTTCGATTCTGTTGGTTGTTAACGCAAATGATGCATTTCACACTATGCTTCGATGTACATGCGATAAATAATTGAATCGGAGTCTGAAAAAGACAATTGTATTGCATTCAGTGTTGTTTTTTTACTGTATTACTTTCTTCAGTTGTTGATGGAATTTATACACTGGAATTTAGAAGGATGAGAGGGGATCTGATTGAAACGTATAAGATTATTAAGGGATTGGACACGCTAGGGGCAGGACACATGTTCCTGATATTGGGGGAGCCCAGAACCAGAGGCCGCAGTTTAAGAATAAGGGGTAGACTATTTAGAATGGAGTTGAGGAAAACCTTTTTCACAGAGGCTTGTGGTTCAGTGGAATGCTCTGCCTCAGAAGGCAGTGGAGGCCAATTCTCTGGATTCTTTCAAGAAAGAGTTAGATAGAGCTCTTACAGATAGCAGAGTGAAGGGATATGGGGAGAAGGCAGGAAAAGGGTACTGATTGTGGATGATCAGCCAGGATCACAGTGAATGGTGGTGCTGGCTTGAAGGGCTGAATGGCCTACACCTGCACCTATTGTCTATTGTCTATTGATGCGATTGATGTACGGTTTGAGGGACGTGTAATAAATAAATCTGAATCGAATCTTGAAAAGGGTGGAAATGTTCTTCACATCAGACAGTATCTTTGGGAAGAAAACAGAATTAATGTTTAAGGTTAGAAAGTCTTCTTCGGAAACAAAAAGGAGACGAGTTTGTAAAGCTACAGGGAGGATGGGGATGTCTTTCATCCTGCAAAGTGGATGAGATGCAGTTAAGAGCTTTGTTAACAGAGGGAAGCCGCATATCAGAAAGAACTTACTTACTGCCTGTTACGCCACTGGCGTTTAGGGCAGCAATGAAGGTCCTCCGTTTCCAGCGGTGTTCAGGCCTTCCTTCATCGTGTCAGTAGCTTCCTCTCCGTTTTCACTACTGTCAGTCATGCAAGTCCCAGGTGGAGACTCTGGAATACTGTCGCACTCAGATGTAGAAGGATTCTTTATTGCTGTTTCAGTAACGGTTTTGTTTTACCAGTCAGGGTTGTTAGCCCTGAGCTGAACCCCCGAACCTGGTGGACTGATGAACCACAAGGTCTGGTCTCTACCCTTTGTCCTGTTTGTCATGGGTGACCCTACCAAGAGTCAAAGCAAAAAGCCCTGAATCCAGCCAACATAGCTCTCTGGGTCATTGAGGTATGTGCCTCCAAACCATGACAAGGTTGAGGTCCTCTTGGAGGATATCAGAAAGAAATTTACAGCTTATTCCCCACAGTTATCTCAGTTTTCCCCCATCAGAGACATCCTTCCACACCACAACCTCACTGCAACTTTGTCAAAGCTGAAAAGTTGAGAACGCTTGAGAAGGATCCCAAAGCTGAAACATTGACTCTTTCTCTTCAAAGGGATACAGACTGGCCTTCAGAGTATTCACACCATTCTCTGGTTGTGTGTAACAGTCCCTTGCATCTGGCTCCAATGTCGCCACAAAACAAATAAGCCTAAACCCAATTCCCCAACAACACCACCGTCCCTGGTTAGGAGCATCTTTGAGAGAGAGGAATGGAGAGCAAGAGAAAGAGAGAGGAGGGAGGGAGGGAGGAAGAGGGAAATAGAGGGAAAGAGAGAGGGATAGAGGAGAGGGAGGAAGAGGGAAAGAGAGAGATGGAGAGAGAGGGAAAAGAGAGATGGAGAGAGAAAGGGGGAGAGAGAGACAAACCAACAGACAGACAAAGAGGCCGATGCAGAATTTAGTGCAGGAACTCCAGGGCTATTTGGTGTTTGAAGACAAGGCCCCACTGGAGGAATGGACTAAATTGTGGACGTACGAAGGTCCAGAATTGCAGGAATTCAGGGATGGAACGTGGGGAGCTGAAGGGGCAAGAACTCGACGTGAAAGTCAGGGCAACTCTTGGACTCAGGAGAAGGAAGTGTGTCAGCGAGCCAGAGTATTGAATTAAGGAATGTGATGTATCCTCCTTTGTTCAAAGCTGTGACGTGAGCCCATTTTTCAGTGACTTTAAGTGTATAACCAGGTTATGGATCATTTTGCACACCGGCAGGAACTAGCTTTACTTTGCAAGGACTTGGCTATGATGTTCCTCAGAGATGAATAGGCCATTTATAGTCATTATCTCGGCTCATGTATGAATATAGAGCACTTGGACATGACATTCAAGGGCATTAAGCCAAAACCCTGATATATCAGTGCCTCCATAAACAGTAGGAGGAAGGAAAATTTAATCTTTGATTCATTGTTCAGTGTGCAAGTGGAAGGCCAGCTGTTTCAAGCAGTCCTTGTTTTATTCAATTTACCGGCAATGCTTTTCATTAAATTGTGCAATTATTCACTAATATTGACAGCTGGGGTTTCCTCAATGCAGTGACATTTTTTTTCCTCTCTCGTGGCCCGTCTGTGAAAAAGGCTGAAAACTGGCTGGGGATGAATTATTTCCACTCAGTTCAAATAGAGCTCCAAATAGTCAATTCAGAAGCATAAGTAACGCTATTGGACCACAGTAGTGACTGAGAAACCCTAACCTTGAACGTGGGCCAGGAAGCTCCAGTGCAAAGAGCTCCAGACTGAGGAACAGTCACTGCGGGAAATCCAGAGCAACACACACTAAGTGCTGGAGGAACTCAGCAGGCCAGGCAGCATCTACGGAGAGGAGTAAGGGGCGCAATGGTAGCATAGTGGTTAACGCAACGTTATTACAGCTTGGGGCATCAGAGTTCAGAGTTCAATTCTGGCTCCTCTGTAAGAAAGTTAGTGTGTGTGTGTGTGTGTGTGTGTGTGTTGTCATTTATAAGAACAAGGGTGACAAGGCCATCTGTGGCAATAGTAGGGGCATATCACTCCTTTCTGTTGCTGGAAAGGTCCTGGCTAAGGTGATGCTTCAGAGACTCATCAGCAACTTCACCGAGTCAATGCTGCCTGAATCGCAGTATGGATTTAGGAAGAACAGGAGCATGATCGACATGATCTTCATAGCCCGGCAGCTTCAGGAAAAGTGCCAGGAGCAACATCAGGACCTGTTTATGGCCTTTCTCGATCTCTCCAAAGCATTCAACACTGTGCAAAGAGAGCTCTTATGGGATGTCCTCTTCAGGTTTGGCTGTGCCAATAAATTTGTTAACATCCTCCGCCGGTTCCACAATGGGATGACTGCTCGGGTGACAATAGGAGGACAAGAGTCCGAGCCCTTCCTTGTACACACAGGGGTGAGGCAGGGGTGTGTGCTAGCGCCAGTGCTCTTTAACATCTTCCTCGTGTGTTACCAAGCTTCTCCACAACGAGATCGAACACAGCAGCGGTGTGGCAGTGGATGTCAGATTAGATGGCAACCTCTTTGACATCAGGAGGCTCCACACAACCACCAATCTCCCTAGAGAGTGGGTCCTGGAGCTGCAGTGTGCAGACGACTGTGCTCTGTGACCCATACTCCGGAGGATCGTCAGACTGTCCTTGCTGTGGCGGTGAGAGCGTACAGCAGGATGGGGCTGACTGTCAATACCACCAAGACAGAAGTGGTTTGCCAATGGAGTGCCAGTGTCCCACCCACTCTACCTGTCTTCACTGTTGGTGATGAAAAGCTGTCAGTAGTGCCATCTTTCAAATATCTGGGGAGCATTCTCTCTGGGGATAGCTGCATTGACAACGACATTCAGAGCCGCATTAAACAGGCATCAGCTGCCTTTGGGAGACTTCAGCGTAGAGTCTTTCAGAACAGGAGCCTTTGTCCCTCCACAAAGGTCGCCGTATACCAAGCGGTCTGTGTCACTACCCTCCTTTATAGCTGTGCAGCTTGGGTAACCTACAGCCATCACATCAAGTCCTTGGAGCACTTCCACATAAGCTGCCTCCAGCACATCCTGGGAATTACCTGGCGTGAGCGGGTACCTCACACTGAAATACTTGTAAAGACCAACTGCAGAAGTATTGAGGCCATGATCACCCAGCGTTAGCTGCAATGGCTGGGGCATGTGATAAGGATGCCCCATGTCGGCTACCCCGCAGAATGTTATACGGCCAGCTACATCATGGTCGACGCTCAGCTGGAGGGCCGAAGAAGCGCTATAAGGATCAGATGAAGAATGCTTTAAGGAAGTGCAAGATCAGACCGGAGGACCTGGAGGATGTTGCTGCTGACCGTACCACTTGGCGACAGCTGTGTAGGGATGGGGTTCGTGTTCTGGAGATGGAAAGAACAACCAGAAGACAGCAGAAGAGAGCCAGGAGAAATGCAGCCATGGTTACCACCACTACCACATATACATGTCCCACCTGCAATAGAGCTTGTGGGTCCAGGATAGGACTGTATAGTCATCAAAGATCTCACCGTTAAAGGAGTGGACGTTATCATCGGATTTTGATGGACAACCGAAGAAGAAGAAGAAGTGTGTGTGTGTGCTCCAATTTCCTCTCACAGTTCAAAGGCATACTGATTAGTAAGTTAAATGGGCATTGTAAATTGTTTTTTATTTTTATTTATTTATCGAGAAATATCACGGAATAGACCCTTCCAGCCATTCGAGACACGCCACCCAGCAATCCCCTGATTTAATCCTAGCCTTATCACGGGACAATTTACAATGACCAATTAACCTACTAACCAGTACGTCTTTGGACTGTGGGAGGAAACCAGAGCACCCAGAGGAAACACACACAGTCACGGGGAGAACATACAAACTCCTTACAGGCAGCGGCAGGAATTGTACCCAGGTCACCTGTACTGTAAGGTGTTATGCTAACCACACTGTGATTAAGCTGGGGTGAAATCGGTGGGTTGCTGGTTAGCACGGCCCATTGGGCCGGAAAACCCTGTCCGCGCTGTATCTCTAAATAAAATAAATAAACAGCCGACGTTTCAGGCCGAGAGAAATGACAACTGTCTATTCCCCTCTATAGATGCTGCCTGACCTGCTGAGTTCCTCCAGCATTTTGTATGTATTACTCCTGACTGTGAAAGTCAGCTATGAAATCGGCAGCATGAACGTGTAGGTTGCATTACCCCGCAAATGTAAAGAGGGGAGGAAAAACAAAGAAAAAAAGATAATGATTAGCTTTTCTTGTCACACATACATCGAAACGTGCAGTGAAGTGCATCATTTGCTCCAGATCAAATCAGTAGGGATGTGCTGGGGGCAGCCAGCAAGCGTCACCATGCTTGTGCCATCTACGTAGCGCTTGCATGACTCGTTAACTCTAACTCTACATCTTTGGAACATGGGAGGAAACCGGAGCACCCGGAGGAAACCCACATGGTCACAGGGAGAACATACAAGCTCCTTGCAGACAGTGGTGGAATTGGATCCTGATCGGTGATCGGCAGCGCTGAAGTAGCCTTACGCTAACTGCGACACTACCCTGCCACCCCAAAGTAATAAAATAAAATAAATGATCACAGTTCAGGCCAGATTAAACTTATTAGCACAGAACTAAAATATTACAAGTCAGGAGGTGGCAACAGGATAAACATTTGTATTTATAAAGCTAATTAACCTAATAAAGCTTCCTATTCTATTTAAAGTAACATACAGTAAAACTGAGCATTTAAATTGTCGTAAAGGCCACAGCAGTATAAGGCAAGCTTGTTTTTGAATTTTCCATTTGACAAACCTAGACGTTAGTATTTTTAGAATCATAAATAAAAGTTTCAAACATTCACATAAGGTGGTGATGAAAGCGCCTAACTTCTTAACATTTTTAAAACTCAAATGAGGAAACACATTATCCCTTCAGCAAATAAATGCTAGTTCTATCCTGTGTCTGTTATATTCAAAGTGTTCTTGCTAATTGGCTTCACAGCCTTCATATGCTTTTCATTCCCGGATTGTACAAGACCACATCTCTCTTCATTCCCTCCAAGGGAGAGGAACATATTATGTCGATAATAGGCTTGGCAGCAGGAAGCAGAGGATAATTGTTAGTAGGTGTTTTTCTCTGACTGGAGGACAGTTACCAGGGGTTCCTCAATTCTCAGTACTCATTTCCTTGTCCCTGGTGTATAGTATTATTGGCTTAGACTTAAATGGGGGAGACATGATAAAAATTGGCAGGTGATATAAAATTAAAAATTGGTTATATAGAGTTAATAAGAATGAGGGAGGATCTCTCTCATTGAGGCACATCAAACATTGAAAGGCCCAGATAGGGAGAATGTGGGCAGCGTGCTTTCCTATAGTGCAGGAGTCTAGGACCAGAGGTTACAGCCTCAGAATAGAGGGGCGCCTATTTAGAACAGTGATGAGGAGCAGTTTCTTTTACTGGATGGTGGTGAATCAGTGGAGTTTGTTGCAACGGACCACTGTGGAAGCAGATGATTGTATATACTTAAAGCAAAGATTAGGAGGTTCTCAATTAGTAAGGGTGTCAAAGGTTATGGGGAGAAATGGCATAGAGAAGGATAATAAATCAGCCATGATGAAATGGCAGAACAGACTTGATGGGCCGAATGCCCTGATTCTGCTTCTATGTCTTATGGTCCTTATGGTACTTGACAGTGAAGAGGTAACTTTCATAACTGAAGGGAATATAGACATTCTGTTGGGCGCATGTCAAATTTAGAATCGGGTTTATTATTATCACTGACGTGAAATTTGCTGTTTTGTGGCAGCAGTACAAAGCAGTACATTAAAAATAAATAAATAGAGCAATATAGTGAGGTAGTGTTCATGGCTCAAGGACCACTCAGAAATCTGACAGAGGGGAAGAAGCTGTTCCTAAAACATTGAGTGTGCGTCTTCAGGCTCCTGTACCTCCTCCTTGATAGTAATAATGAGAAGAGGGCACGTCCTGGAATGGTGAGGTTCCTTCATGATGGATGTCGCCTTCCTGAGGCATGGCCTTTTGAAGATGTCCTCAGTGGTGGGGAGGCTAGTGTCCATGATGGAGCTGGCTGAGTTCACAACTCTCTGCAGCTTTCTCCAAGCCTGTGAATTGGTGCCTCCATACAAGTCATAACGAAGGGCCTCGACCTGGTATATTGACTGTTTATAGATGCTGCCTGCCCTGCTGAGTTCCTCCAGCGTTTTGTGTGTGATACTTTGCTAGGAGTGTATTGCAGACCTCAAAGCAACCAGTGAGAGATAGAGGAGAACATACAGAGATAGAATAATGATTGGTCATAATTCCAAATTCCCCAATATTAACTGAGATGATGTTTTGTGTGTTATTTGCTCGCTTTTTGTTGTTAGTATGATTTGTTCTTTTTATCGTATGTTGAGTGTTTGATGGTCTTTGTTGATAGGGTTTTTCTTTTCAACAGGTTCTATGGTATTTCTTTGCTTCAGGAAGGTGAATCTCAGGGTTGTATACTGTATACATACCTTGATAATAAATGTACTTTGAACTTTGAGATCACCAATCCCAAAGATTGGTGAGTTTGAAAACTTTCAAACATGGAAGTTTGTGGAGTAGAATTTTTAAAGTGCATCCTTTTGATGTGATACCTATACAGTCCTAATGGAGAAAAGGTGATATTATGCACTTAATCTTTGGGTAATTAACTGGACAAATGATAGGAGACCATATTATATATAATTCTGTTATTTAAGAAAATGTCCCAAGGCATGTAATTGATGAGTTATCAAAGATCAACACATGAGTCAACAGAGGCAGTATAGCAATGGTGTCATAGAGCTGGGTTAGAGATTTAGACAGCAATGAGAATCTTACACTTCTATGGAGAGTACAGTGGAGAGTATCCTAACTGGTTGCATCACAGCCAGTTGTGGAAAAAACCAAAGCCCAAGGATGGAAAGTATTACAGAAAGTAGTAGGCACAGCCCAGTCCATCACAGGCAAGTCCCTCTCCACCATTGAACACAGTTACGTGGAGCGCTGCCACATGAAGGCAGCATTTATCATCAAAGACCCCCACCATCCAGGCCATGAACCCTTCTCACTGTTATCATTGGGCAAGAGGTACAGAAGCCTTAGATTCCACGCCACCAGATTCAGGAACAATTATTGCCCTTCAACCATCAGGCTCCGGGACAGGCGTGGATATCTTCAATCCTATAATGGGGGAGTCTTGGGCCAGAGGGCATAGCCTCGGAACTGAGAGATGCCCATCTAGAACAGAGATAAAGAAGTATTTCTTTAGCTGGAGAGTGGTGAATCTGCAGAATTCATTGCCACAAATGACTGTGGAGGCATATTTAAGGGTATATTTAAGGCAGAGGTTTTTTGATTTGTAAGGGCTTCAAAGGTTATCGGGAGAAGGCAAAAGAATGGGTTTGGGATTGATGATGGAACAGCCATGACGAAGTGGTGGAATAGACTCGATGGGCTGAATGACTTAGTTCTGCTCCTATGTCTTATGAACTTATGGTCTATTTCTATGTGACTAGCTATTTTCATTTTATCATATCCCTAAAGTGCACTAAAAGGGGGGAGGGTGGTCTTCAAAGGTTACTTACCATTTCCAACACACCTTTAGTCCAATCACTTTGTCTTACCTCAGGTTTCCTGTCACCACCCTCCACAGAAAGTGGCCAAGCAAATTCTCTCAATAGAACAAGTGTGTTTCTACTTCCACTCAGAGGGCACATAAGAGTACTACTGCTAAGCTGTTTACATTATGACAATCAACATCAATAAAGATTTAACATTTCTCTCTCTCTCTCTCTCTACACTTATGACCGTGTGGCTAGGCACAGCTCAATAACTTCACAGCTCAACACGGAACGAATTCCACAACCTATAGACTCATTTTCAAGGACTCTACAACTCATGTTCTCAGTATTATTTATTTACTGTTGATTCATTATCATTATTTTGTTCTGTGCTTGCACAGCCTTGTCTTCTCTTGCTCGTTGATTGTTTCTCAGTCTCATTTGTGTGTAGCTTTTCATTGATTCTATTGTACAGTATTTATTTGTTGTACTGTGAATGCCCAAAGAAAATGAATCTCAGGGTAGTATACAGTAACATATACATACTTTGATAATAAATTTACTTTGAACTTTGAAACACCATCTGTAAGTTTGCTGATAATACAACTGTTGTTGGCAGAATCTCAGATGGTGACTGGGAGGACTACAGGAGCGAGATCGATCAGCTGGTTGAGTGGTATTGCAACAACAATCTTTCACTCAGTGTCGGTAAGACCGGGAATTGATTGTGGGCTTCAGGAAGGGGAGGTCACGTGAACACATACCCATCAGCAGTGGAAAGGATGATCAGCTTCAAGCTCCTGGGTGTCAACGTCTCTGAGGATTTATCCTGCGTCCAACATGTTGAAGCAAATTTGAAGAAGGCACACCAATGGCTATATTTCATCGGGCGTTTGCAGAGATTTGGTATGTCACCAAAGGATCTTGCAAGCTTCTACAGACATAGAGACATACATTTTAACAAGTTGCATCACCAACTGCTATGCAGGCACCAATGCGCAGGGTCAGCCAAAGCTGCAGAGGGTTGTAAACTCAGTCAGCTCCATCATGGGCACTAGTCTCCTCACTATCAAAGATATCTTCAAAAGGCAACGCCTCAAGAAGGCAACATCCATTATTAAAGGCGCCCACCAGCCGGGACATGCCTTCTTCCTATTGCTCAGGGAGGAGACACAGGAGTCTGAAGAAAGATATTCAACTTTTCAGCAACAATTTCTTCCCTTCTGCCACCAGATTTCTGAACGATCCAAGAACCTGTGAACATTACCTCATTATTTTGTTCATCTTTTGTACTACTTATTTAATTTATATACATTTCTCATCGTAATACAGCAATTTCTTCAGTCTTGCACGGTATTACAGCCTGGTTTGGGAACACGAGTGCCTTTGAGCAGTAGTGAAAGGCAGGGGATTCTGCCCCATACGATGTGGATAAAACCCACCAAACAATTGAGCACGTCTACATGAAATGTTGCTGTCAGAAAGCAGCATCCATTACCAAAGATCCTCACGACCCAGGCCATGCTCTTTTCTCGCTGCTGCCATCAGGAAGAATGCACTCACACCACCAGGTTCAAGAACAGTTACTACCCCTCAACCATCAGACTCTTGAGCAAAAGGAGATAACTACACTCTTCTAAGGACTCTTTACTCTTGTTATTTCATGCTCATTATTTATTGCTATTTACTTATATCTGCATTTGCACAGCTTGCTGTCCATTGATCCTGTTTACAGTTACTGTTCTATAGATTTGCTAAGTGTGCCCGCAGGAAAAAGAATCTCAGAGATGTATGAGGCGACATGTGTGTACTCGGGTAATAAATTTTACTTTAACTCTTGACTTTGACTTTGCCCTGCTGCTGCAAAACAACAAATTTTACGACATATGTCAGTGATGTTAAATCTGATTCTGCTTCTGGCAGATTTTGTTAATTTGGTGAACTAATGTGTGTCCTGCACAAACAGTAATTTGCAGTAAGAGATCAGGTCACAGAAGCACGATCAAATATCAAGTTTACAAACCTTTCTTCACACAACCCCTCAGTAGCATAGTGCAGTCAAATTCTAACTTCCAGAGCCCAGGATTAATATTCCAAGAAAACAAACGTTATCGGCTAGCGTAACACAATTATCACATAACAGTGACCAGGGTTCTATTCTGGTGCAGTCTGTTAGGAGTTTGTTTAATCTCCCTGTGATTGTGTGGGTTTCCTCTGGGTGCACTGGTTTCCTCCCACATTCCAAAGATGTACAGTGGGAAAATGATTTGTTGATCTCGTTACTGAAGATTCATTGTCACTGGACCTGCCACTCTGATCTGGCCCACTTTTTCATTAAACTGGTCCAACGTTACTTGGGTTTACTGGGAACTTCTTTTATCTATTACTATCTTATGTGGAGCGAGAGGGGGTTACGTGGTATTGTTGGATGTTTGTGTGAGCAAGGGCTGGGTTTGGGTTAGTAAGTTGTGGGCCTGCTATGTTGGCGCCAGGAGTGTACTGACACTTGTGGGCTGCCCAGCACAACCCTTGTTAATTTGATTCGATGCAAAAAACTCATTTCACTGTATGTGCACCTCAGGGGTGTGTGCTAAGCCCACTGCTGTACTTCAACTATCCCCATGTCTGTGTGGCTCAAGTACCATCTATTACTTTGCTGACGATACAAACATAGTTGGTGGAATGTCAGATGGAGATGAGAGGGCGTACAGGAGCGAGATATACCAGCTAGTGGAGTGTTGTCGCAGCAACAACCTTGCACTCAATGTCAGTAAGATGAAAGAGCTGATTGTGGACTTCAGGAAGGGTAAGATGAGGGAACACGAACTAATCCTCATTGAGGGATCGGAAGTGGAGAGAGTGAGCAGCTTCAAGTTCCTGGGTGTCAAGATCTCTGAGGATCTAACCTGGTCCCAACATATCAATACAGCTATAAAGAAGGCAAGACGGCTGCTATATTTCATTAGGAGTTTGAAGAGATTTGGTTTGTCAACTGAAACACTCGGAAACTTCTATAGATGTACTGCGGAGAGCATTCTGACAGGCTGCATCTCTGACTGGTACGTGGGGGCTACTGCACAGGACCGAAAGTTGAAGAAAGTTGTAAAATTAGTCAGCTACAACTTGGGTACTAGCCTCCATTGTATCCAAGGTATCTTCAAGGAGTGGTGCCTCAGAAAGCCAATGTCCGTTATTCAGGATCTCCATCACCCAGGACATGCCCCCGTCTCATTATTACCATCAGCAAGCAAGTACAGAAGCCTAAAGACACACACTCAGTGATTCAGGAACAGCTTCATCCCCTCTACCATATAGTTCAATGGACATTGAACACATGAACACTACCTCACTTTTTAAAATATATATTAAAATATATATGTGGAGGGGAGGAGAAGATGGTGGCGCGACGCAGCGCACGCGGCCGCTCTGAAATGATATCGGTATTTGTTAAGTAGGTACCATGCACAATCCTGATATGATGGAGGCAGACCTGAGAAGCACGGAGGAACATCTGGAGAAACTTCTGAAATGCCTGCTTCACTACTGCTGCTATTGTGCGATCGAGAATCTCCGGAGGGGAAGGCTCCAAATCCTCAGCTTTGCCTATTGCCTGTTGCCGGGGCTGGGGTCAAAGCACTCGGCACAGTTAGTGCTCGATGCTCGGTGTCGGAGGGCTGGTCAGAGGCTTGAAGTTTTCGTACGGACCCAAGAGTTGGCTGTGGTCGGGTGCTTCCAGGATGCTGCATCGGCAAGTTTGCGGTGCTGGAGGTTCATGGCAGGAAGAGTTTTTGTTCCTTCTACCGTCTGTGTGAGATGATGGCGCTTTTGAGAGACTAAGTCTTTTTTTTACCGTGCCCATGGTCTGTTCTTTATCAAATTACAGTATTGCTTTGCGCTGTTGTAACTATATGTTATAATTATGTGGTTTTTGTCAGTTTTTTTGGTCTTGGTTTGTCTTGTGTTTCTGTGATATCATTCTGGAGGAACATTGTATCATTTCTTAATGCATACATTACTAAATGACAATGAAAGAGGACTGCGTGTCCTCATAATCTAATCTAATCTAATTTAATTTCTGTTTTACACCGTTTTAAATCTATTTAATATAGATACTTCCTGTAATCGAGTTACTTATTTATGTCTTTCCTATATTTTTACACATTGCATTGAACTGCTGCTGCTAAGTTAACGCATTTCACGACACATGCCGATGATAATAAACCTGATTCTGATTCTGTTTTGATATTTGGAGGTATGTTTAGCAAAATAAAACAAAAAAAATCTTTATCTTTATGGATGATCGTCGTAGGTTGAATATTACATATCTGGGTTATAGCATAAAGATTATGGAGTCATAGAGTCATAGAAAACTACAGCACAGAAACTGGCCCTTCAGCCCATCTAGTCCATGCTGAACCATTTAAACAGCCTAGTCCCATCAACCTGCACTTGGACCATAGCCCTCCATACCCTTACCATCCATGTACTTATCCGAACTCACCTTAAATGTTGAAATCAACCCTGCATCTATCACTTATGCTGGCAGCTTGTTCCAGACTCTGAGTGAAGAAGTTTCTGTCTGTATCTTGTTTTACGGCAGTTGGCATCCAGCTTAATGGTGCATTACCGCCACGTGAAGAAGTTTTCCTTCATGTTTCCCTTAAACATTTCACCTTTCACACTTAACCCATGACCTCTAGTTGGAGTCCCACCCAACCTCAATGGAAAAAGCCTGTTTGCATTTGCCTTATCTATGCCCTTTATAATTTTGTATGGCATTCTCAAATCTTCTCTCAATTTTCTATGTTCCAGCGAATAAAGTTTTAATCTATTCAATCTTTCCTTATAACTCAGTTTCTCCAATCTCAGCAATGTCCTTGTAAATTTCCTCTGTATTCTTTCAATCTTATTTACATCTTTCCTGTACGTAGGTGAACAAAACTGCACACGATACTCCAAATTAAGCCTCACCAATGTCTTAAACAATTTCAACATAATATCCCATCTCCTGTACTCAGTACTTTGATCTATGAAGCCCATTGCGGCAAAACCTTTCTATACCATCCTATCTACCTGTGACACCATATTCAATACATTATGGACCTGTATACCCAGATACCTTTGTTTCTCTGCATTCCTCAGTGCCCTACTGCTCACTGTGCAAGACCTAATCTGATCGGTCCTCCCAAAGTTCAACACCTCGCACTTTCTGTATTAAATTTCACCTGATATTTTTCAGCTCATTTTCCAGCTGGTCCAGACCCTGCTGCAAGCTCTAATAGTCTTCCTCGCTGTCCACTACATCCCCAACCTCGGTGTCATCCGCAAACTTGCCGTTTCAGTTAACCACATTATCATCCAGATCATTGGTATAGATGACAAAGAACAACAGACCCAGCGCTAATCCTTGCAGCAGACCTCTAGTTAAAGCGGCAACCATCTACTACCACTCTCTGCCTTCACCCGCAAAGCCAATGTCTAATCCAATTTACTACCTCATCCTGAATGCCAAGCGACCGAACCTTCTTGACCAACCTCCCATGCGAGACCTTGTCAAATGCCTTGCCAAAGTCCATGTAGACAACATTCCACTGCCTTGCCTTCATCAACTTTCCTGGTAACTCCTCAAAGAACTCTAGAAGATTGGTTAGACCCGACCAAACGCGCACAAAGCTCTGCTGACTATCACAAATCAATCCCTGTCTATCGAAATGGTCATAAATCTGGTCTCATTGAATACCCTCCAATAACTTTCCCATTACAAATGTCAGGCTCGCCAGCCTGTAACTTCCTGCTTTATTCTTAGGGCCTTTCTTAAACAGCGGAACATTAGCTGTTCTCCAGTCCTCCGGCACCTCACCTGTTGCTGAGGATGTTTTAAATATCTCTGCGGGGGCCCCGGCAATTTCTGCACTTGCCTCCCACAGGGTCCAAGGGAACAGCTTGTCAGTCCCTGGGGATTGTCCACTCTGATCTGCCTGTAGACAGCCAACACCTCCTCTGTAATCTGTATAGGGTCCATGATCTCGCTGCTGCTTTGCCTCACTTCTATGGACTCTATATCCATCTCCCAAGTAAATACAGAAAGATCAAGTAGGATCTCCCCTATTTCATTTAGCTCCATGCGTAGATTACCATTCTGATCTTCCACTCAATCAATTTTATCCCTTGCAACCCTTTTGCTCTTAACATACCTATAGAAACCCTTAGGATTCTCCTTCACCTTGTTTGCAAGAGCAACTCTGTGCCTTCTCTTAGCCCTCCTGATTTGCCTTTTGTGTTAAAAACAAATTTAGTATCAACGCTTAACATGTCATTGTAAAAAAATGTTGGCACTGCACAACTGTTTAACCTTTTGCTCCTCCCTCCTAGTGGGCCCAGATCTCTCCACCTTATCAGCAGGATATTAATATCCCGCATGGTTATGACATTATTACTTCCCACAGTCTCCTTTGTCTGTGTAAACAAAACTCATTCTTGAACTGCCATCTAATAGCAGTTGTTGTTACTTTGATCTTTAGCGGCCAGCTTTTATCCAAATTACTTCAAGCAGCTCTTCCTCTGTTGTTTCGACCATTTTGATAGCTGTTATGCCATCTCTTAGTGTCACTCTTCTGCCAAGATTGCTATGTTTCTTTTGGAGAAAAATGCTCCAAGGTCAAGCTCTTGTCCATCTCCTGCACTCAAACATGTTTCTGTATTGACAGTAATGGCAGCTGTGCATACCCAGCATTCCTCCTGCTCAGGTCATCCTCTGACCCCCTTCCTATCTTTCTTACACTTGTCATTCTTTCTTTACCTAAAGAACTTTCTCTCCTCTTCCTGGACCAGCACTTACAAACAGCTCCGTTTCTTTCAGGTCCAGTCCAGGAACAAAGTTTCCACAAAATGTTTTTTTTTGTGCAAATTAAAGCATTGTAATTTGAATTTCACAGTAGCATAGTGGTTAGCACAATGCTTTACAG
Source organism: Mobula birostris (assembly GCF_030028105.1). Taxonomy (NCBI): domain Eukaryota; kingdom Metazoa; phylum Chordata; class Chondrichthyes; order Myliobatiformes; family Myliobatidae; genus Mobula; species Mobula birostris. The sequence continues at coordinate 148,676,528 of NC_092378.1, read as the reverse complement.
CCGCCAGTGACTAGGGTTCGATTTCCGCCGCTGTCTGTAAGGAGTTCATATGCTCCCCCCACGACCGCATGGGTTTCCTCCAGGTGCTCAGGTTTCCTCTCACGTTCGAAAGGCATACAGATGAGGGTTAGAGGGTTGTGGACATGATACATTGGCGCAGAAAGCATGGTGGTACTTGTGGGCCGCCCCCAGCACCTCCTCAGGATGTGTCGGCCATGGATGCAAATGCGCATTTCACAGAACGCTTTGATGAAAATGTGCCAAATAAACCTCAGACAGTCTAGTTCCATTGCGGTGCTGAGAGAGCACCGAGAAATAGTGCGGAAGGTCCGCAGCAGCGGTAACCATTTGTATGCTCAAAATGTACCTTATACTCTTCGGCAATCAAGAGTGATCAGTCGCCTGGGCTGATTTTAACTTTAATCAAAGTCAAAGTAAATTTATTATTGAAGCACGTATATGTTAACGTTTATGATCTTGAGGTTCATTTTCTTTCAGGCATTTGAAGTTCATGTTCAAGTTTACTGTTATCTGACTGTACATGTGAACGAAACAATGTTCCTCCAGACCACGGTGCAACCACAAAATGTATAACACACACACACAGCACATAAACCAAAATATTATGCTATAAATAAGTCAATAAAAATATAATTCAAAACGTATTTATTGAGATACAGCACTGTTTGGTCAATCTAAATGACGGCCCAGATAGACAGAAAAGAGACGGTGTTAGGATTCGGGACGAGCGCCGATTTCGCTCGCTCTCTGCGATGGTCACTCCTCTCTCCATGGCGCTGAGGCTATGAAGACCGTCCCGGCTGCTGTGCTCAGTGCCCACTAATATGATGGACAAGCAAAGCTTTGGGCCTGCTCCAGAGTTTGGATCAGAGGACTCAATTTTGGTTCAGAGTGTTGTTGTTTGCTTCAATTATTTGCATGATTTGTAGTTTTTTTTTCTGTTGTGCATTGGGTGTAGGTCTTTTAGTTTTTGTCTTTAATTGGGTTATTTCGGGTTTCTTGCTTTGTGGCTACCTGTGAGCAAGCAAATTTTAAGGTTGTTTATACATTCTTTGGTAATAAATGTACAAATGTTTGTACTTGAATCTTGGATAGACTCTTCTGGCCCTTCGATCCATGTCAACCAGCATTTCCCGATTTAATCCTAACCTGATCGTCGGACAATTTATAATGACCAATTAACCTACCAACTGTATGCCTTTGGACTGTGGGAGGAAACCACGCAGTCCCAGGGAGAACATACAGACAGTGGCGGGATTGAACCCAGGTCGCTGGTACTGTAAATCATTGTGCTAACTACTGCGCTAATGTATGTAGTAAAGTGCAGCACAGGTAAACAGCAAACAGTACAGTAAACAGCTCACTGTCCTGGTGATGAGACCTCGGTGCTGGCAAGGTATTCAGTAGGTTCACAGCCTGAAGGAAGAAGTTGCTACTCTGTCTGGCTGTCCTAGTCCTGATATTTCTGTACCTCCTTCCTGATGGTAGCGGATCAAAGAGATTGTGGGATGGGCGGTATGGATCCTCAACAACACTTTGGGCCCTTAAGAGGGAGGGATCCCCCAGTGATCCTCTCGGTGGTTTTTACTGTCCTCTGTAGGGTCTTCCGGTCCAAAGTCTTGCAGATTTCTTGCAGCATTTATAGGAAAAAAAGAAATACAATAGAATTTGTAAAAAATTGTAAACAACCAATGTGCAAAAGAAGGCAAATTGTGCAAATAAAAAAATTAAATGATTCTGAGAACGCAAGTTGTTGTGTCCTTGAAAGTGACTGTAGGTTGTGGAATCAGATCAGAGTTGAGTGGGTGAAGTTATTCTCGCTGGTAGGCAGGAGAATGGGGTTGAGAGCAATAACAAATCAGCCATGATGAAATGGCAAAGCAGAGTCAATGGGCTGAATGGCCAAATTCTGCTCCTATGTTTTATATCTTATGGTTGTAGAGTAATAACTGCTTCCGAACCTTTATTCCTTTCTTGCCTAACGTAGGGCATGGTATTTTAAAAAAGTCACACTGGGTTGACATTCCAGTCTAGTATTCCTTTGTGCTTAACCTGTGCCCTTTCACCTTCAAAGAATCTCAAATGCTCAGAGACCCCCTCAATACAGCACCAAGGTTTCTGTGCTCAAGGCTCCATGTGCGGGACTTGAACCCACAACCCACTGATTTGGAGGCTAGTGTCAAACCTACTAATATCTACTAATAAAGTAATGTGGAATTCCACATGCTTCAAAGGCCTGAACCAGGAGGCCAGAGACGCTGACCTTGTGGACTCCTGTCAACAGTCACATGCTTTCTACGTTACCAGCATTATTAACCAACTGGTTGATCATGATTTCAGAAAAATGTTCCACAAATGTATGGAATATTAGCCAGTATCTGAAAAGATACAACAACAGGTTAATATTTCAGGTATGTAACATCTTTATTGGGGCACGTGTTTTTGAAGCTGTGAGTGAAATGCTGTCTTTGGATGGAACATAAAAATATGCTTCCATTGTAATTTAAGTTTTCTGTCAGCATAGGAGTGATGTTACCAAATGCGGGAGGCTGCGCAATCAGAAACAGCTACTTTTGATCCAAAAGACTGTAACAGAGTTGTAAATTTATGGCAACTTATTCAAGGCTGCATGCTTAGTTGGCTGAGAGGTGCCACAGCAATAAACACTCACTCAGTATCAGCAAGACCAAGGAGGCGATTATTGAAGAAGAAACTAGAGGTCTATGAGCCAGTTCTCATCAGAGGATTAGAGATGAAGAGGGTCAGCATCTTTAAATTTCTCAGTGTTATCATATTTGGGGACCTGTCCAAGGTGCAGTATGTAACTGCCATTATGACAAAAGCACAGCAGCGCCTCTACTTTCTTAGGTGTTTGCATGGGTTTGGCAAACTTTGACAAACTTTTATAGCTGAGTGGCGGAGAGTATACTGACTAGCTGCAACACAGCCTGGTGTGGTAACACCAATGCCCTTAAGTGGAAAATCCTACAAAAAGTAGTGGATATTGCCCAGTCCATCACAGGTAAAGTCCTCCCCATCTTTGAGCACACCTAAATGAAGCACTGTCACAGGAAAGCAGCATCCATCATCAGAGCACCCTTCACCCGAGTCATGCTCTCTTCTCACTGCTGCCATCAGGAAGCAGGTACAGGAGCCTGAGGATTCACACCACCAGGTTCAGGAACAGTTATTACCCCTCATCTACCAGGCTCTTCAACTAAAGAGGATAACATCATTGACGTGGTCCCTGAACCTGTGGACTCACCTGCAAGGACTCTTCATCTCATGTTCTCAACATTTATTTATTAATTATTATTATTATTCCTTTAGTTTTGTATTTGCACAGTTTATTGTATTTTGCAAACTGGTTGAATACCCAAGTTGGTGTGGTCTTTCATTGATTCTATTATGGATTTATTGAGAAATTCATCAGAAAATGAATCTCAGAGTCGTATGTAGTGACATACATGAACTTTGATAATAAATTTACTTTGAACTTTGAAGATTTTTTTTGTCATTCTTCAGTACACAAGTGTAAAGGAGGAGAGACAGTTGTTACTCTGAATCCGATGCAGCATAAAAACACAATAAGCATAGAGAACAGAATTTTTTTTAAAAAGCACTATAAGTATAAGTAAATAAGATTAGTTTATGTGGAGAATTTTTTTCATTCATGAATGAGCTCAGAATGAGAGGAGTGGTAGAGCAGTAGAGCTACTAGGACTTGATGTTTCAATCCCTATGGTAAGTTGGTACTCTCGATGTTGGCAGTGGGCTTGGAGTGGTGATTAGGATCCAATGATTTAGTGAATTTTGATAGGTTGATTTTTTCTAAAATAGAACCAATATTACAAAAGAGATACCGAAGGAAAAGGCTCCTTGAACCTATCCTGCTGCTCAGTGCCTGATTCAACTTTCGTTAACAGTTCCACTTTCCCGCCCCTTCGCCAACAACCCTCAACCCGCTAATGGGTCAAGAATCGACATAAACCAGTGTTGAATGTATTCAGTGATACAATTCATGTAACTCTTTACAACTCCATTTTTTGGTAGATCCTTTGTATTTCTATATTTTTCCCATTAATGCCTGCAAGAAAATGGACTTCAGGGTAGTATATGGTGACATATATGTATTTTGATAATAAATGAGCTTTGATCCAATCTGCAGATCTGGAACATAGAATTTAGAACACAACAGACTTTCTTTCTGCTATTTTGTGTGATTTTGATCGGGGCAGACTGACTTGCGACCTGCAGTCAACGAATGACGCAGTGCTAAATTGAACTGAATTGAACTAAACTGAACATTCCTCGACTGTTTCAAGGACTCTGTGGTTTAGTGCGTTATATTCTGTGTGTTTCTCGCTCATTTTTTGCCGTTTGCAAGATTTATGCTTTTTTTGTGTGTTGTGTGTTTGATGTTTTCTTTGAATGGGTTGGTTCCATGGCGTTTCTTTGTTTCATGGCTGTCTGTGGGAAGACAAATCTCGGAGTTGTATACTGCATACTGTGACGATATCCTGAGTTATTCATTATGGACTGTGCTTTTAAAAAGAAAGAGAGAGTGTGCAGCTGCACAGCGCAAACAGCTTGTTACTGAGAGAGAGCGGGGCGAAGACTGCTCACAGTTGTTTGGGATTTCTGCAAGGACACTGCCAGCTTCTGAGTTCCTACAGAGAGAGAAGGGAGGAGTTACTTGATGGACAGCTGGTGTTCAGCACAACAGTATTTAAACCAGTGTAATTGTTTGTTTCACAGGACACGCAGACACACTAAGGTGTGGTGAAGTTACCACTATCCTGTTCAGGTGCCCATGACTGTGGGACTGATGATCGATTGTGAGGGATCGATCTATGATTATTAGTGTGTGAAAGAGTGACCCTGTGGAGTCTACCAGTGTGTCTAACCTTTGCCTGGGTTGGTAGACTATCACTTGAAGATGGTGCTCTTAAGTTGGTCAAGTTTGGCTAACTTGGAAGTTTCGGAGGACAACGGGAAGAATCAACAGTATCAGCTTACACGGACAACCACAACACCTCTCTCTCTCCCCATCACTACTCAACTCAATAACCACGAACTGAACTGATTTCATTTACCCATCATCGTAAGACTGTATCTTCACACAGAGAGTGGTGAATCTGTGGAATTCTCTGCCACAGGAAACATTTGAGGCAGTTCATTAGCTTTATTTAAGAGGGAGTTAGATATGGCCCTTGTGGCTAAAGGGATCAGGGGGTATGGAAAGAAGGCAGGTACAGGGTTCTGAGTTGGATGATCAGCCATGATCATACTGAATGGCGGTGCAGGCTCGAAGGGCTGAATGGCCTACTCCTGCACCTATTGTCTATGTTCCTATGTTTCTATGTATCCATTTACCCCTAGGCTTGAAGAAGCTTGGTTTTTATTTTTCCACACTTAGATATATAATCATTGCTAACCTGTTTGATATATCTGAATTTACATTACTGTATTGCGTAGTTACTAATAAACGAGCGTTAGTTAACAGCAATACCAGACGCCAAGGTGCTTTCCGTTTCTGCTGGTTCTTTAACCCGTTACGGGGTACGTAACAATACATACATGGTTAATAAATGTATTTGAACCTTTGACCTTTCAGGCCTCAATACACTGACATTTTAACTGACTCCAAGATTAGTCTGACCCTTCCCTCCCACAGAGCGCTTTGTCTTTCTTTCATCCATGCGCCTAACTGAATCTCTTAAATGTCCCTAACGCATCTGCCTCTACTACCACCTCTGGCAGGGTGTTCCATGCAGCTACCACCACCTCTGGCATCTCACCCCTATACTTTCCTTCAATCACCTTAAAATTACACCCCCTCGTATTAGCCATTTCCACCCTGGGAAAAAGTCATTGGCTGTCCACTCTATCTCTGCCTCTTATCATCTTGTACACCTCTTTATCAAGTCACCTTTCATTCTCCTTCAATCCAAAGAGAAAACTCCTGGCTCGCTCAACCTATCCTCATTGGACATGTTCTCTAATCCAAGCAGCATGCTGATAGATCTCCTCTGCACCTTCTCTAAAGCACATGCTTCCTCCACAGCGAGGCAACCAGAACTGAACACAATGCTCCAAGTACGGTCTAACGCAAGTTTTATAGGGCTCCAAACTAATCTCGTGGCTCTTGAACTCAGTCCCCCAACGAACGAGGACCAACCCAGCAAATGCCATCTTCCCCACCCTATCAACTTGTGCTGCAACTCTGATTGACAATACTTCTCAACAGCGCCATAAGTATAGATGCTTTCCAAATCCAAGTTGTCCCACTGCATCTCAATACATGCAAAATAATGAATGAGTGAGGCCCTTCGTTGGTCAGGGTCGATATGGATGCTTCGTCCCTGTTGCAGAAACATAGAAAACTTACAGCACAATACAGGCCCTTCAGCCCACAATACTGCGACAAACATGTACTTAATTTAGAAATTACCTAGGGTTACCCATGGCCCTCTATTTTTCTAAAGTCCATGTACCTACCTAAGAGTATCTTAAAAGACAAACCAATCTTCCATCCTTGGATTCACTTTACACCACATGCTGTCGGAGCAATCAAAGACACGACCCATCCAGCCAACACACTTTTCGTCCCTCTTCCCTCCGGGAGAAGGCTCAGGAGCTTGAAGACTCGTACGGCCAGATTTGGGAACAGCTTTTTTTAGATTATGAGGACACTCAGTCCTCGTTTATTGTCATTTAGAAATACATGCATTAAGAAATGATACAATGTTCCTCCAGAGTGATATCACAAAAAAAAGGACAAACCAAAGACTAACACTGACAAGACCACATAATTATAACATATAGTTACGGCAGTGCAAAGCAATACCGTAATTTGATAAAGAGCAGATCATTGGCACAGTAAAAAAAAGTCTCAAATTTCCGATCGACTTTGGATAATCCCGATAGCAGGCGGCAAAAGGGAGAAACTCTCCCTGCCATAAACCTCCAGGCGCCGACAACTGCTGATGCATTGGAAGCACCCGACCACAGCTGACTCTGAGTCCGTCCGAAAACTTCAAGCCTCCGACCAGCCCCTCCAATACAGCCTCCTGAGCACCATCCTCTGCCAAGCACTTCAACCCTGCCCCGGCTGCCGAGCAACAAGCAAAGCCGAGTACTCGGGGCCTTCTCCTCCGGAAGTTCTGGATCACACAGTAGCAGCAGCAGCGAAGAAGGCATTTCAGAAGTTTCTCCAAATGTTCCTCTGTGCTCTCACGTCTGACTCCATCAAATCAGGGTTGTGCAGGGCACCCTACTTGACAGGTAACAGATATCATTCACCAGAGTGGCCGCTGCACGCTGCGTCGCGCCGCCATCTTCTCCTCCTCCTATAAAGCTTCTTTCCAAATGTGATAAGACTGCTGAACGGATCCTGACCCGGATCTGAACCGTACCCTCCAAATATCCGGACTTGCCTCTCGGTTTCTTTGTGTTACCTTACTTTCCCTTTTCTATTTTCTATTTATGATTTATAATTTAAATTTTTAATATTTACTATCGATTTGTACTCAAGGGAGCGGGAAGCGCAGAATCAAATATCGCTGTGATGATTGTACGCCCTAGTATCAATTGTTTGGTGACAATAAAGTAAAGTAAAGTAAAGCAAAGTAAAGACCCTAATGTATCCGCCTCCACCACCATCACCGGCAGCCCATTCCATGCACTCACCAAAACTCTGCGTAAAAAAATTACCCCTGACATCTCCTCTGTACCTACTTCCAAGCATCTTAAAACTGTGCCCTCTTGTGTTAGCCATTTCAGCCCTGGGAAAAAGCCTCTGACTATCCACAAGATCAATGACTCACATCATCTCATACACCTCTATAAGGTCACCCCTCATCTTCCGCTGCTCCAAGGAGAAATGGCCGAGTTCACTCAACCTATTCTCATAAGGCATGCCCCCCAATCCAGGCAACATCCTTGTAAATCTCCTCTGTACCCTTTCTGTAGTATCCACATCCTTCCTCTAGTGAGGCGACCAGAACTGAGTATTCCTAATGGGGTCTGATCAGGGTCCTATGTAGCTGTAACATTACGTCTCGGCTCTTAAACTCAATCCCACAGTTGTTGAAGGCCAATGCACCGTATGCCTTCTTAACCACAGAGTCAACCTGTGCAGTAGCTTTCAGTGTCCTATGGACTCAGACCCCAAGATCTCTCTGATCCTCCACACTGCCAAGAGTCTTACCATTATAGTATGGGTACCAGAACAGATCCCTGAGGTACACCACTGGTCACCGACCTCCTTGCAAAATACGACCTGTCTACAACCTCTCTTTGCTATCTGTGAGCAAGCCAATTCTGGATCCACAATGCAAGATCTCCTTAGATCCCATGCCTCCTTACTTTCTCAATAAGCCTGGCACGGGGTACCTTATCAAATGCCTTTCTGAAATCCATATATACTACATCTACTGCTCTACTGTCATCAATGAGTTTAGCCAAATCCTCAAAAATTCAATCAGGCTCGTAAGGCACGAGCTGCCTTTGACAAAGCCAGGCTGACTATTTCTAATCATATTATACCCCTCCAAATGTTCATCAATCCTGCCTCTCAGGATCTTTTCTATCAACTTACCAACCACTGAAGTAAGACTCACTGGTCTATAATTTCCTGGACTATCTCTACTCTTTTTCTTGAATAAGGGAACAACATCTGCAATCCTCCAATCCTCTGGAACCTCTCCCGTCCCCATTGGTGACGCAAAGATCATCACCAGAGGCTCAGCAATCTCCTCCCTCGCCTCCACTTGTAGCCTGGGTCACAAGATGGAGACTTATCCAACTTGATGCTTTCTAAAAGCTCCAGCATATCCTCTTTCTTAATATCTATACGCTCAAGCTTTTCAGTCCGCTGTAAATCATTCCCTACAATTACTAAGATCCTTTTCCATTGTGAATACTGAAGCAAAGTGTTTGTTACGTACCTCTGATATCTCCTCCGGTTCCATACACACTTATCCACTGTAACACTTGATTTGTCCTATTCTCTCATGTCTCATCCTCTTACTCTTCACATACTTGTAGATTGCCTTGGGGTTTTCTTTAATCCTGCTCGCCAAGGTCTTCTCATGGCCCCTTCTGGCTCTGCTAATTTCACTCTTAAGCTCCTTCCTGCTAGCCTTATAATTTTCTAGATCTCTATCATTACCTAGTTTTTTGAACCTTTTGTAAGCTTTTCTTTTCTCCTTCACTAGATTTTCAACAGCCTTTGTATAGCACGGTTCCTGTACCCTACCATCCTTTCCCTGTCTCATTGGAATGTACCTATGCAGAATGCCACGCAAATATCCCCTGTACATTTGCCACATTTCTGCCGTACATTTCCCTGAGAACATCTGTTCCCAATTTATGCTTCCAAGTTCCTGCCTAATAGCCTCATATTTCCCCTGACTCCAATTAAACGCTTTCCTAGCCTCTCCAATGCTATGGAAAAGGAGATAGAGTTGTGATCACTATCTCCAAAATACTCTCCAACTGAGAGACCTGACACCTGACCAGGTTCATTTCCCAATACCAGCCTCTCTTCTTGTAGGCTTATCTACATATTGTGCCAGGAAACCTTCCTGAATACACCTACAAACTCCACCCCATCTAAACCCCTTGCTCCAGGGAGATGCCGGTCAATATTTGGGAAATTAAAATCTCTCAGCACGACAAGCCTGCTATTATTACACCTTTCTGGAATCTGTCTCCCTATCTGCTCCTTGATGTCCCTGTTACTATTGGATGGTCTATAAAAAACACCCAGTAGAGTTATTGACCCTTTCCTGTTTCTAACTTCCACCCACAGAGACTCTGTAGACAATCCCTCCATGACTTCCTCCTTTTCTGCAGAAGTGACACTATCTCTGATCAGCAGTGCCACACCCCCACCTCTTTTGCCTCCCTCCCTGTCCTTTCTGAAACATCTATAGCCTGGCACTCTAAGTAACTATTCCTGCCCCTGATATATCCAAGTCTCTGTATTGGCCACAACATCATAGCTCCAAGTACTGATCGGTGCTTTAAGCTCATCTGCTTTGTTCATGATGCTTCTTGCATTAAAATAGACACATCTCAAACCATCAGTCTGAGCGTATCCCTTCTCTATCACCTGCCTATCCTCCCTCTTTCACTGTCTCCAAGCTTTCTCTATTTGTGAGTCAACCACCCCTTCGTCCATCTCTTCAATTCTGTTCCCACCCCCCAGCAATTCTAGTTTAAACTCTCCCCAATAGCCTTAGCAAACCTCTCTGCCAGGATATTTGCCCCCCTCGGATTGAAGTGCAACTCGTCCTTTTCGTACAGGTCACACCTGCCCCAGAGGAGGTCCCAATGATCCAGAAATCTGAATCCCTGACCCCTGTTCCAATTCCTCAGCCACACATTTATCCTCCACCTCACTCTATTCCTATACTCACTGTCACATGGCATAGGCAGTAATCCCGAGATTACTACCTTTGAGGCCCTGCTTCTCAACTTCCTTTCTAACTCGCTGTAGTCTGTTTTCAGGACCTCCTCCCTTTTTTCTACCTATATTGTTGGTACCAATATGTACCACAACCTCTGGCTGTTCACCTTCCCACTTCAGGATATCGTGGACGCGATCAGAAACATCCTGGACCCTGGCACCTGGGAGGCAAAGTACCATCCGTGTTTCTTTCCTGCATCCACAGAATCGCCTGTCTGACCCCCTAACTATAGAGTCCCCTACTACTGCTGCCATCCTCTTCCTTTCCCTACCCTTCTGAGCCTCAGGGCCAGACTCTGTGCCAGACGCACGGTCACTATTGCTTCCTCCTGGTAAGCCGTCCCTCCCAACAATACTCAAACAGGAGTACTTATTGTTAAGGGGGACAGCCACAGGGGTACTCTCTAGTATCTGACTCTTTCCCTTCCTTGTCATGATTGTTACCCTTGTCTCTCCCGAGGACCCGGTGTGACTACTTGCCTATAGCTCCTCTCTATCACCTCCTCACTTTCCCTGACCAGATGAAGGTCATCGAGCTGTGTCTCCGTGTTGTCTACGTGATATGCAAGCCGGGGCAGTACGATATGGAGAGCAAGCCATTGCTCAAAGTAGCAGGCTCCCACTCTCTACGCAGTTGATAAATCCAAAGGAATGGTAGAGACCTACTACAGGTTGGCACCAGCAGCATCGCAGGAGTAAGCAGTCGGCATTGAATTCAACACAGGAGTGCCTTAGGGACTCCATCTCCATAGTGGGTATAGCCAAAGGCAGCGGAGGTTTGAGATCAGAGTTTTCTTTCTCCTATATGAGCTGCACACCACAGCTGACAAGCCCCATCTGCCCGATATAACTGGTTTTAAGGTACCAGTGACCCACCTTTGTCCCTTCTCCTGTCTGTAGAAAAGGCTCAACTGAACTGAGTAGCTAAGTCACACATGAATGTCAGGAGCTTGAGTTGGTTGTCAGAGGCTATTTGAGACACACGCCACTGGGAGCATTTAATAGGTAGTGGGAGCTTATCCCCACTACCACCCCTGCCAGCTATATCAAAATTAAGAAACCAGCTACAATAATAAACCAACAGCAGTTTAGATAGACAAAGATGGCAGCTGCCATGCCCTTCAAGTTGTCCAAGTCAAAGTCAAGTTTACTGTCATATGGACAAGTAAGTGTATCCACAGGTGTAATGAAAAACTTACTTGTAGCAGTATTACAGGCATACAAATAGAATTTACAAGGGCCGAGGGGGCACGTCGACTCAGACCACGAGAGGCCTGCGTCAGGCATTTTCATGCCTTACAAGGCGCAGATTGGAAGTCTGTGTGGGGCGCCACTCCTCGAACAGACTCGAGCAATGTGTGATTAAGTTCCTTGCTCAAGGGCACAAACACGCTGCCACAGCTGAGGCTCGAACTAGCGACCTTGAGATCACTAGACGAACGCCTTAACCACTTGGCCATGTGTACAAGGAAAATATGAATTAAACATAGATTACACACATTTTTCAAGAAAATAAAACAACTGGAACAAAAATGTCCATTTTATTGCAAAGTACTTGGAGTGCCGCTGAACTGTAGTTGAAAGTTCAAAATAAATTTATTGTCAAAGCCCACCAGATTCATTTTCTCGTAGTCATTCAGAGTAAATACAAAGAAACACAATAAAATCAATGAAAAACTGTACAAAAAGATAAACAAACAATGTCTAAAAGAACAAAAAATAAGAAAAAGTAATGGGGATGGTGCCAGATGGTTCAAGAACTGAATGGTTGAAGGGAAGTACTGGTGTGGCTTTTGTACCTCCTGCCTGATGTGATAGCCTAGATAATGATGGATGGTGCCTTCTTGAAGCAGTGCCATTGCCTGACTTAGGAATGTTCCTTTACTTACACTGGACAAAAATCCTGTAAGTTCTCAGCCAACAAGGAACACTTTACTCCAGGGGTTCAAGGAAGCATGTCAACACCCTCTCAAGTGCACTTCGGGATGGGCAATAAATGGGCGCTTTGCAGCCTTGCTATAATGAATAAAGTAGATAAGATTCAGTTAGAAATTCCAAGTTCACAATGTAGGAACCAGGCTTGAGTTTCAAGAATTCTGTACAATCCACTGGAGACTGGAGGACGGTGTCAATAAAGTTGATTTGTTGAAGAGCCGTCAAACGTGTCCTTGGTAACGGTCGCAAAGAAGCGGCGTGGTTGCTACTGGCGACGGCGAGCATGGCGGAGTCCCCGGTGGATGCGGAGGTTGAGCAGGCGGCCGAGGTGTGCCAGGCACTTGGCCGCCATCTGAACTGCCTGAGCAGCGAGAGCGAGAGCAAGAGCTCAAGGCGCCGGGCGCTCGAGTGCATCCGAGCCGAGGCGGCGGAGCGGCAGCTGCCGAGCGGAGTGCGGCAGCGGGTGCTGGCCACCCTGCTGCGGCCTTTGCTCAGCGCCCTAAGCGACCCGGCCGAGCGCTGCCGGGAGCTCAGCATCTGCACCCTGGCCGAGCTGCTGCGCGCCGTGCCGCGGCCCCACGAGGTGCTGCCCTACCTGCTGCCGGCCATCGTGCAGCGCCTGGGCCTGCCCGAGTTGGCCGAGCCGGCTGAGGAGCTGCGCTTGGCCCTGGTCGAGTTGCTGGTGTTCGTGGTCGAGCTCTGCGGCGCCCGGCTGGCTTCCTACCTGGACGACATGGTCAAGATCTTGCAGAGGACCATCGTCGACCCCTTCCCCGAGGTCAAGAAGAAGAGCTGCGAATGTGCAGCCAAGTATGCGAAATGGACCCCTGGTAAGTGTGGGCTTTGGCCCCTTCCCATGAGAGGCTCGTCTAAAAAGTCAGGAGACATGGGATCCTTGGAAACTTGACTACGTGGATTCGGAATTGACTTGTCCGCATAAGGCAGAGGGTGGAAATAGATGGGGATTGGTGGCTAATAGTTTTCCACAGGGGTGTGTTCTAGGAGCCCCGTTCGAGATTGCTTAATGTCATTCCAGCACACAAATGTAAAGGAGAACAAAGTAATTGTTAATTCGAATCTACTATAGGAAAAAAAGATAAAGAGCATGGTAATAAACACAATAAGTGTAAATTAGTATGACACATGTCTGTAAAGTGATGCTAGGGACAGGAGTGTCTGCATATGGTGACTGATGAGAAATGATAAAGTAGTGGTGGCTGTGGGTGTGGAGGAACAATAATGGATGGAGGTGTTATCAGTCTTACTGCTTGGATTTGCCTTTTGAGTCTGGTGATCCTGGTGTTGATGCTACAGAGCCTCCCCCTAATGGGAGTGGGACAAACAGTCCATGAGCAAGATTGGTGGGGTCCTTCATAATATTACTGGCCCTCTTCTGGCATCTTTTTGCATATATGTCCTTAATTCAAATTTTAATGCATTGGGCAGTTTTGACTACCCGTTAAGAGAGCCTTCCTGTCTGTTGCAATGCAGTTATCATACCATGCACTGATGCAGCTTGTTAGGATGCACATCTGTAGAATGAGGCGACTGTAGATGCGCATAATCCAGCTCTCTTCAACTTCCTCAGAAAGTAGAGGTGTTAGTGAGCTTTCCTGATTGCGTATGATGTGTTCTGGGACCATGAGATGTGCACTCCCAGTAGTTTGAAACTGCTTGCTCCATTGTAAGGAGGGAGTGAGTGGTGTGAGTCCTCCTAAGTTGATAACCATCTCCTTTGTCTTAATGCCGTTGAGGAAGGGGTTACAGGCCTGACATCAGGCCTTGAGGTCTTCCATCTCTTCTCTGTAGGCAGTCTCATGGTTGTTGGTGATGAGCCCCACCCCTGTCATGTTATTAGTAAACTTGATGTTATTGCTTGGGTGTTTGCCTGTAGTCATGTGTGAGCAGTGTATGCATCAATGGGTTCAGCACTGAGTCCCGTTGGGTATACGCGTTGAGGATGATGGTTGTGCATTTTGTAATTTTTGTAAGTGACGGATGAGGAAGTGGGAGGGTGGGTTAGTAAGTTTGTCAATGACGCAAGGTTTGTTAGAGTTGCAGGTGGTGCGGCAGGCTGCTGTAGGTTACAAAGGGATATTGACAGGATGCAGAGCTGGGTGGAGAAATGGCAGATGGAATCGAATCTGGAAAAGTATGAAGTGATATACTTTGGAAGATCAAACTTGAGGTAGAGTAAAAGGTTCTAAGCAGACCTCTTGTCAGTGTGGGATCCAAGTCCGTAGATTCCTCAAAGTTGATAGGGTGGTTTGGGGGGGGGGGGGGGGGGCGTGGTCAGCCTTCATTAGTCAGGGAATTGAATTCAAGAGGGTTGAGGTAATGTTGCAGCTCTGTAAAACCACAAACAAGAGAAAATCTGCAGATGCTGGAAATCCGGCAACACACACAAAATGCTGGAAGAACTCAGCAGGCCAGGCAGCATTTTGTGTATGCAGCTCTGTAAAACTCTGGTCAAACCACACAGAGTATTGTGTTCAGTTCTCGTCCCTCATAGAAAGGATGTGGAAGCTTTAGAGAGGGGGCAGGGGAGATTTATCAGGATGCTGCCTGGATTGGCGAGTATGACATATGAAGAAAGGTTGAGGAGCTGGGCTTTTTTCTTTGGAGTGAAGGACGATGAGAGGTGTATAAAATTGAGTGACGTGGATAAAATGGACGTTCAGCACATTTTTCCTGGTAAGAAAAGTGGAGGGTGTATAGGAGGGAAAGGTTAGATTGATTGTGAACTAGGTTTGTATTGGTCAGCACAATATCATGGGCCAAAGGGCCTGTATCGTTCTATGTTCTATCTCTGCTAATGGACTGAAGAAGCACCAGATTGCCTTAAGTGTTGTTAAAACATCAAACAAAAACTCCTCCAGTTTTCTCAGAACTATCTCAATGCACTATAAGACCATGAGACAGAGGAGCAGAATTAGGCCATTTGGCCCATTGAGTGCTCCACCATTCCAACATGGCTGATTTATTTTCATCTCTCAACCACATTCTCACGCCTTCTCTCGATAACTTTTCATGATCTGACTAATCAGGAACCTATCAACCGCCATTTTAAATGTACCCCATGACCTGGCCTTCACAGCTGCCTGTGGTAATGAATTCCACAGATTCAACACCCACTGGCTGAAGAAATTCCTCTTCACCTCTGTTCTAAAGGGACTGTCTTCTATTCTGAGAGTGTGCCCTCTGGTTTTAGGCTCTCTCAATACTGGAAGCATCCTCTTTATGTTCACTCTATCTGGGCCTTTCAATATTCTGTAGGTATCAATGAGATCCGCCCTCATTCTTTTAAATTTGAGGCCCAGAGTCATCAAATGCTTTTCACACATTAACCCGTTCATTCTTAGGATCATTCTCATAGACATCCTCTGGTTCCTCTCCAATGCCCGCACATACTTTCTTTAATATGTGGTCCAATACTCCAAATGTGGTCTGACCAATGGCTTATAAAGTCTCACTAATTTAAAAGGAATCTCATGAAAGTACTCCTCAATCTCTTGAATAATAATGATAGTTTGCCGAAATCAAATTATCTGCTCATTATCACATGGGATCTTGTTGTGCATCCAAATTAGGGATCTGGAGCAGCAACTGGATGATCTTCAGCTTGTACAGGAGAACGAGGATATAATTGATCAAAGTTATAGGGAGGTAGTCACCCTGAAGTCGCAGGAGGCGAGTAGCTGGGTGACCATCAGGAGAAATGGAAATAGGCAGTTAGAGCATTTCCTGTGGCCCCTGTGGCCATTTCCCTCAAAAACAAGTATACCACTTAGGTATACCTCCTGACGAAGGCTCTCGGCCTGAAACGTCGACTGCACCTCTTCCTACAGATTCTGCTTGGCCTGCTGCGTTCACCAGCAACTTTGATGTGTGTTGCATACCACTTAGGATACTTTTGTGGAGGATGACCTCCCGGGAGAATGCCATGGCCACCGGGTTACAGGCATGGGTCCATGATGCAGAAGGGAAAGAGAAGAAGGGAGTAGTAATGATGGGGCACTCAATAGTGGGGGGAACAGACAGGAGATTCTGTGGATGTGAACGGGACACCTGGATGGTTTGTTGCCTCCCAGGTGCTAGGGTCAGGGAGGTCTCAGATCACGTCCTCAACATTTTGGAGAGGGAGGGGGAGCAGCCAGATGTCTTGGTACATATTGATACCAATGACATAGGAAGGAAAAGAAATGAGGTCCTGAAAAGAGAATTCAGAGAGCTAGTTAGGAAGCTGAGAAGCAGGACCTCCTGGGTAGCAATTTCTGGATTGCTGCCTGTGCCACGCGCCAGTGAGGGTAGAGGCAGGATGATTTGGCAGATAAATGCATGTCTGAGAAGCTGGTGTAGGGGGCAGGGCTTCAGGTTCTTGGATAACTGGGATCTCTTCTGGGCGAGGTATGACCTATTCAAAAGTGACGGGTTGCACCTGAACCGAAAGGGGACTAATATCCTCGCGGACAAGTTTGTTAGAGCTGTTGGGGAGGGTTTAAACTAACTTGGCGGCGGTGGGGGGTGGGAACCAGAGTGAAGGGACTCAGGATAGGACAGATGGTAAAACGTAAAGATAACGTGCAGTCAGATTGTCAGGAAGGGCAGGCAGGTGATGGGACTTAGTTGCAGCCAACAGTTTGAGTATCAGGTCATTATGGATGAGAGTCAGAAAGGACAGCAAATACAGTACTCAAGGTGTTGTATCTAAATGCACGTAGTATAAGAAATAAGGTGGATGATCTTCTTGCAATATTACAGATTGCCAGGTATGATATTGTGGCCATCACTGAATTGTGGCTGAAGGTTGGTTGAGCTGAATGTCCAAGGTTACAGGTTGCATGAAAGGGATAGGAAGGTAGGCAGAGGGGGTGGTGTGGCTCTACTGGTAAAGAATGGCATCAGATCAGTAGAATGATGTGACACTGTATCGGATAATGTTGAATGCTTGTGGGTTGAGTTAAGAAACTGCAAGGGTAAAAGGATGTTTATGGCAGTTATATACAGGCCTCCCAACAGTGGCTGGGAGGTGGACCACAAGTTACAATAGGAAATAGAAAAGGTGAGTCAAAAGGACAGTGTTATGGTAGTTATGGGAGATTTTAACACACTGGTCGATTGGGAAAATCAGGTTGGTAATGGATCTCAAGAGAATGAGTTTGTTGCATGCCTAATAGATAGCTTTGGAGAGCAGTTTGTCACTGAGCCTACTGGGGGATCAGTTATACTGGATTGGGTGTTATGTAATGAACCAGAGGCGATTAGGGAGCTTAAGGTAAAAGAACCCTCAGGAACCAGTGATCACAAGAGTTCAACATGAAATTTGATACGGAGAAAGTAAAGTCTGATGTAGCAGTATTTCAGTGGAGTAAGGAAAATTGCAGTTGTATGAGAGAGGAGCTAGCCAAGGTAAATTGGAAGGAGCTGCTGGCAGGGATGTCAGCAGAGCAGCAATGGTTGCGTTTCCAGGAAAAATGAGGAAGGTGCTGGACATGTGTATTTCAGAAATGAAGAAATACTCAAATAGTACAACTGTGGCTGACAAGAAAAGTCAAAGCTAATGTAAAAGCAAAAGAAAGTGCATACAACAAAGTAAAAATTAGTGGGAAGATAGAGGATTGGGAAATTTTTAAAAACCTACAGTGAGCAACTAAAAAAATCATTAGAAGAGAAAAGATGAAATGTGAAAGCAAGCTCGCAAATAATATCACAGTGGATAGTAAAAGTTTTTTCGTCGACCGATCTTTTCCACGGATGCTGCCCGACCTGCTGAGTTCCCCCAGCGTGTTGTGAGTGAAGTTTTTTCAAGTATGTTAAAAGTAAAAGAGTGGATATAGGACCACTAGAAAATGAGGCAGGAGAAATAATAACAGGGGACAAGGTGATGGCTGCTGAAATAAACATCAGTCTTTGCTGTCCAAGACACCAGCAGTATGCCTGATGTTGTAGTGTGTAAAGGAGGAGAAGTGAGTGCAGTTATTGTTACAAGAGGGAAGGTGCTCAAAAAGTTGAAAGACCTAAAGGTACATAAGTCACCTGGACCAGATGAACTGCACCCTAGGGTTCTGAAAGAGGTAGCGTTAGAGATTGTGGTGGCATTAGAAATGATCTTTCAAAAATCATTGGACTCTGGCATGGTGCCAGAGGACTGGAAAATTGCAAATGTTACTCCACTCTTTAAGAAAGGAGGAAGGTAGAAGAAAGGAAATTATAGACCACTCAGCCTGACCTCAGCGGTTGGGAAGATGTTAGAGTCAATTGTTAAGGAAGAGGTGATGGAGTAATTGGTGTCACAGGACAAGATAGTACAAAGTCAGCATGGCTTCCTTCAGGGGAAATTCCTGCCTGACAAACCTTTTGGAATTCTTTGAAGAGATTAAAAGTAGGATAGATAAAGAGGATGCAGTGGATGTTGTGTATTTGTACTTTCAGAAGGCCTTTGACAAGGTGCCACACATGAGGCTGCTTACCAATTTAAGAGCCCATGGTATTACAGGAAAGTTACTAACATGGATAGAGCATTGGCTGATTGGTAGGAGGCAGCGAGTGGGAATAAAAGAATCCTCTTCTGGTTGGCTACCAGTGACTAGTGGTGTTCTGCAGGGGTCGGTGTTGGGACCGCTTCTTTTTATGCTGTATATAAGTGAGTTAGATGATGGAATAGATGGCTTTGTTGCCAAGTTTGCAGATGATACGAAGATTGGTGGAGGGGCAGGTAGTGTTGAAGAAACAGGTAGGATGCAGAAGGACTTAAACAGATTAGGAGAATGGGCAAGAAAGTGGCAAATTAAATACAATGTTGGAAAATGCATGGTCATGCACTTTGGCAGTAGAAATAAATATGCGGACTATTTTCTAAACGGAGAAAATCCAGGAATCTGAGATGCAGAGGGACTTGGGAGGCCTTGTGCAGAACACTCTGAAGGTTAACTTGCAGGTAGAGTCGGTGGTGAGGAAGGCAAATGCCATGGTAGTATTCATTTCAAGAGGTCTAGAATACAAGAGCAAGGATGTAATGCTGAGGCTTTATAAGGGACTGGTGAGGCTTCACCTTGAGTATTGTGAACAGTTTTGGGCCCCTCATTTGAGAAAAGATGTGCTTGTGTTGGAGAGGGTCCAGAGGAGTTTCACAAGGATGATTCCAGGAATGAAAGGGTTATCACATGAGGAACGTTTGATGGCTCTGGGTCTGCACTTGCTGGAATTCAGAAGGATGAGGGGGGATCTCATTGAAACCTTTTGAATGTTGAAAGGCCTAGACAGAATAGATGTGGAAAGGATGTTTCCCATGGTGGGAAAGTCTAGGACACGAGGGCACAGTCTCAGGATAGAGGGGCGCCCTTTCAAAACAGAGATGTGGAGAAATTTCTTTAGCCAAAGGATAGTGAATTTGTGGAATTTGTTGCCACATGCAGCTGTGGAGGCCAGGTTGTTAGGTGTATTTAAGGCAGAGATTGATAGGTTTTTGATTGAACATGGCAACAAAAGTTACGGGGAGAAGGCCGGGAACTGGGGTTGAGGAGCAAGTAGGAAAAATGATCAGCCATGATTGAATGGCAGAGCAGACTCGATGGGCCAGTTGGCCTAATTCTGGTCCCATGTCTTTTAGTCTAAATTGCGTACTGTATTTTCACAATATGCCTGGGACCCTGATTCAAAAGTGCTTCATTAGTGGTGAAACTATTTGGGATGTTTTCATGAGAAAAGGGACAGTGGTTCCCTTTGGAAGGATTTCCTTCCAAAATTACAGTTTTGTAAGTGAATCCTCATTCCAGCATATTGTGTACAAATAAATATTTTTAGCAAATTTCCATGGATGTACCATGGAGAGCATTCTGACTGGTTGCCTCGCTGTCTGGATGGAGGTGCTAATGAACAGGGAAGTTGCAGAGTCAGCGCCATTATGGGCAGTAGCCTCCCCAGCATCATGGGCATCTTCAATAGGCATTGTCTTAATAAAGCAACATCTGTCACTAAGGACTCCTTCACCCAGAACAAGCCCTCTTCTTAATGCTGCCATCGCGGGGAGGTACAGGAGCCTGAAGAGGCGCACTCAGTATTTCAGGAACAGCATTTCCCTTCCACTGTCAAATTTCTGAACAGATCAGAGTTCAAAGTAAATTTAGTATCAAAGAGTATATCTGTCATCATATAGATCCCTGAGATTAATTTTCTTGTGGGCATACTCAATAAATCGATAGAATAATAGTCCTAATAGAATCAGTGAACACTACCTCACTTTTGCTCTGTTTTTAACTATATAACCATATAACAATTACAGCACAGAAACAGGCCATCTTGGTCCTTCTAGCCCGTGCTGAACTCTTACTCTCACCTAGTCCCACCGACCTGCACTCAGCCCATAACCCTCCATTCCTTTCCTGTCCATGTAGCTATCCAGTTTAACTTTAAATGACAACATTGAACCTGCCTCAACCACTTCTGCTGGAAGCTCGTTCCACACAGCTACCACTCTCTGAGTAGAGAAGTTTCTCCTCGTGTTACCCCTAAACTTTTACCCTTTAACTCTCAACTCATGTCCTCTTGTTTGAATCTCCCCCACTCTCAATGGAAAAAGCCTATCCACGTCAACTCTGTCAATCCCCCTCATAATTTTAAATACCTCAATTAAGTCCCCCCTCAACCTTCTACGCTCCAAAGAATAAAGACCCAGCTTGTTCAACCTATCTCTGTAACTTAGGAGATGAAACTCAGGTAACATTCTAGTAAATCTTCTCTGTACTGTCTCAATTTTGTTGACATCTTTCCTATAATTCGGTGACCAGAACTGTACACAGATCTTACAACTTGTAACTTATAATTATTTTTTATATATTGCACTATTCTGCTACCGCAAAACAGCAAATTTCACGTGTCTCTGATAATAATCCTAATTCTGATTATTTTTTAGCATAATAGCTATTTTAATAATTGGAGGCTACAATTTATGGACCTGTACCAATAATTATCAGAATATACTTCAAATGAACCTGCTGCTTCCTGAAGCTTGAAATGGTACAGTAATTGCAAAACATTCTGTCACGAAAATATTATGTTTCTGATAGCAAATATTGAAACTGTTATATTATTTGCATTTGGACATGCAACAGTTTTGCACAGTACCCAAGGTTGAGAAGGTACTCATCAAAGTGCATAAGTGTTGTGAGAACCTTTTGTGGGATAAAAGATTCTCTGAAGTGATGTGCAAGAGAGCCAAGATGTTTGTGATGTGTATTGCCTAACGGTGATCTTAATGAATGTCATTTGATAATTCTCATTCTGGTTCAGTTACGCCAACTGGGATGCCCATCCAAGCGAAAGCCTATTTGCCTCCGTTAAGCCCGTATCCCTCTAAACCTTTCTGTAGCATGAACCTGTCTGAAAGTCTTTTGAATATCGTAATTGTATCTGTCTCTATCACTTTGTGTAAGGTAAAACTAAAAAACTTGAGTTGCAAATTGATCCTTCTGGTCCAAGTGTTTTGAAAAGGTTTCAATGCTACATTTAGAAGTATTCTTAGGAGCTTATGAAGATTTGGCATGGCATGGGATGGCATGGTAGCATAGTGGTTAGCTCAACGATTTAGCGTACAGGTGACCAGGGTTCTATTCCCGCTGGTGCCTGTAAGGAGTTTGTATGTTCTCTACGTGACTGCGTGGGTTTCCTCTGGATGCTCAATTTCCCTCCCACAGTCCAAGGACCTACAGGTTGGTAGGTTAATTGGTCATTGTCAATTGTCCCGTGATTAGGCTTGGATTAAATTGGGGGATTGCTAGGCGGTGTGGCTGAAAGGGCTGGAAAGGTCTGTTCCACACAGTATCTCAATTTTAAAAAATATATCTAAATCATTGACAAACAACTTTAGAGTTGCAGTGGAGAGTATCTCGACTGTTTGCATCACAGCCCGGTTTGGAAACACCAAGGCCCTTGAATGGAAAATCCAACAAAAAGTAGAGGTTATCACAGGTAAAGCCCTCCCCAGCATTAAGCACATCTACATGAAGCATTGTCACAGGAAAGCAGCATCCATCTTCAGGGACCCCCATCACTCAGGACATGCTGTCTTCTCACTGTTGCCATCTGGGAGAAGGTACAGAAGCCTCAGGACTCACACCACCAGGTTCATAAACAGTTGTAACTCTTCAACCATCAGGCTCCTGAAGCAAAGGGGATAACTTCACTCAACTTCACTCGCCCCATCACTGAAATATTCCCACAACCTATGAACTCACTATTAAGGATTATCTCATGTTCTCGATATTATTTATTTATTTATTATTGTTCCTTGCTTGTCGTATTTGCACAATTTGTTGCCTTTTGCACTCTGGTTAAATGCCTATGTTGATGCAGTTTTTCATTGATTCTATTATGGTTATTTTATTTTGGATTTATTGAGTATGCCCACAAGAAAATAAATCTTAGCGTTGTATATAGTTAATTCCGCTTGTGGAATTAAAATCCTTGTTCACTTCAAAAATATTTCCATGCTCAGCCTTTTATTTCATTTCACTGCAAACACCAAGAGATGCCGCATTGAAACAAACTCCATTACAAAGGACTTGCAGCAGTTTCTCTGTGATAATGACATCTACGTCATGAAAAGTTTTCATCTTGACTCTGAATGTGTGTGTTTCTGGATGAATGAGATAGTTTAATGTCACATACTGCTGTTGAGATTTGAAAGCTGCTGCTACTGAGGTCATGGGACAGTGCCTTCAAAATTGTTGCATGCAAAGCTCAGCAAATCTTTCAAGAAAAATGAGCCCATTTGTTATGGAAGATGTTTACTTTGCACATTCAATTGCCAAAAAGGAGCAGTAGTGTTTTTAAGAGATCTATTGTAAGTCACTGTAGAACTGAGTAAAAAAAAAGAAACGTATGAATGCAAAACTAAAACGCATTTCTCCTCTGGTGGAAATCTGCCCAACAGTCATCATTGTTCATTGTTACTTCATATTTTCTTTTTCAGAAACTTTTCACATGCAGTCTGAATCTCTAATAAAGCCGTTGATGCAGACCATCTCCCATCAGCATTCAAAGGTCCGCGTGTCCGTCATTCAGACAACAGGAGCAGTCATTCAGTATGGCAATGGAAAGTCTGTCGATGATGTTCTCTCTCATTTGGCACAGCGTCTCTTTGATGATGCACCACTGGTGAGGGGAAAACTCTCTGTTACTATTCATTTTACGTAATGAGAGGATGCAGGCATTTTGCTTCTTGCTTTTATTTGACACCACTAGGCCTCTGTGCTTAGCGATTGCAGTTTTCTGTTTTCAGCCCCAATAAACAGAACAAGTGAGTTTCTAGCAGTGAAGCTTCAAATTTATCATGGAATTTATCCTTGAATTTCTTCCTTCATTTAATAGAGCAATAAAAAATACCTTTATTCATAAATGGGTGGTAGAGATTTTGTTAAACTATAGCTGATTTGATTGTTTATTTAAAATAGATTATTCAATTACAGGTTTCCCCCGCCATCCGAATGTAGAGTGTTCCTATGAAACGGTTTGTAAGCCGGAACGTCGTAAAGCGAAGAAGCAATTACCATTTATTTATATGGGAAAAATTTGTGAGCGTTCGCAGACCCAGAAAATAACGTACCAAATCATGTCAAATAACACATAAAACCTAAAATAACAGTAACATATAGTAAAAGCAGGAATGATATGATAAATACACAGCCCATATAAAGTAGAAATACTTTTCCATAATCATTGCTGCACTGTTCTCCGTAGCGAAAATCTCACGCACGCGCTCTCGGCAGAAAATCTCATGCAAGCGCTCTTGGCAGAAACAATCTCCAGTAACCTTTAAGCTATGAAGCTGCCAAATCATACCAAATAACACATAAAAATACACAGCCTATATAAAGTAGAAATAATGTATGTACAGTGTAGTATCACTTACCAGAATTGGGAAGACAGCGCCGAGCACAGATGATGGTGTATTAGGCTGAGTCGTAGGAGGTTGGGGTGGTGCAGTGGTCCCCACCCTCCCGGCCGCCGACTGATACATTGCTGCGAAGCATGCAGGGGTACAGCAGTAGCCGGGACGCACCCAATACATCTTTAATAAAAAAGCCGAAATAAGCTAATTAATTAGGTGCCGCCCGGCACGTAAATGTCAGCCCAGATCAGAGACGATGTAATTAATTAGCTTGTTTATTTCAGCTTTTTTCTTAAAGATGCACTGGGTGCATCCCGGCTACTGCTGCATTCTTTGCGGATCGGTATCGGTCCACGGCCTGGATGTTGGGGTGGTGGGACACTGGGGTGTCATCTCATCGTCGTCTGTTTCCATCAGGGCAGGCAGGTCATCTTCTTCACGTTCAGTTCCTGGACGACTTCACTTTTGGTCCGTTCGCTACTGCATTTGGTTTCGATTGTTATCCTTTCCTCTTCCAATTGCATCAGCTCTTCATCTATCAGTTCTTGGTCATGGGATGGCAAAACCTCTTCAACATCATCTTCGTCAGCTTCCACAAGCCAAACTCACTTTGTCCTTACTTCGTTCACCACGATTGAAGCGCTTAATTATGTCTAGTTTATGCTAAGTGTAACACCCTTATGAGCTCTTCTAGGCTTTTCCGATACCGTAGAACTCATCTTGCAAACGGCTGCTCACAGGCACATGCTTAAGCAATGCCAGCTAGAATGCAGTTCCGAATCTGGGGGAGGAGTTTGGCTGCTCGGGGTGTGCGCTGCCTTTTTTTTGTAACAGTGAAAACACCTTCTGCTAGCGAACACAGGGAACTAATGTAGGTCTTTTGTAACAGCGAGGTTTCGTAAAGTGAACGTTTGAAAAACGGGGAACACCTGTATCATTATCTGATAAGTTATGAGGCTAATAAAACAAAGTATTATACCCAAAATTACTTTGTTGGAAAAGGATGGCTCTCCTCCACCATTGATGCTGCCCTTGCCTGTATCTTCTCCATTTCCCAGACATCTGCGCTCACCCCATCTTCCTGCCACCTTAACAGGGATAAAGTTCCTCTTGTCCTCACTTACAATCCCATGAGCCAACCTTGGCCTGGTGGGTGACACTCTTGCCATGGAGTAAGAATGTTTAAACCATGTTTAAATGTTTTCTATTGCTTTTTTCAGAGGACACTAACTCATTCTGGACAATCATTCAGTAGGAACCTAGGAGCCCCTTAACTGCTTAACCTCCCAAAATAATCTTCTTTCTAGCATGAGCTTTGAAGTTGACTCATGCACAGGCTCATGGTGGAGGGACATTATAGCTTCAATGCCCACATTACCTACTCTTAGAGCATTTGTTTAATAGTAACCAGCAGCTGCTTGTTTCCTTTGAAATGGCACCAGAGCCCATCGCAACCAACGGCGATGTCCTGCTGAAAACTTTCAAAACTACTATTTTTAAATATGCTTCTACTACTAAACTGCATGCAGTTGGAGTCTATAATTTGCATTTTGATTATGTGTTTTTGGGCTGTCTGAGCAATCTGGTGCTTTTGCCTTCTCTGGGGGAATTCGACGAGGTTGAAAGCAGAGTGTGCGGCCTAAAAGTGGAGCATGAAACCACGATTAGCTCTATCACTTCTTGCTGATTAAATCATCAAGCAAGATTAAAATTGACGAAGACAAGAGCAGAGGGTGAGCGGGTGCCCAGCACTGTCTGCCTGTGTTTGACCATCTCTCTCTCTCCCTCCCGCTTGCTGCTGTTGGAGAAAGGTGCAGGGATCTTGGGTCCCATCCTGTGAGGTTTGATCACCATGAATCATGGCTGTTGACTCATTTTTGGCTGTATGGTTCATGTTGCATATGCTTCTGGATTCTGGTTACTTTTTTTTTATGCTGTTTTGCACGATTTGATCGGGATGCTTTGGCGTGGACCAGAGCGCTTTGGTACAGACTTGCTGTGCAGAGTACAGTCAGTGAACGACGCAGTGCTAGACCGGACTGAACTGAATACTCCTAGACTGTATCATGGACTCTGCAGCTTGATGTTTAATATCCTATGTATTATCCTCTCACTTTTTGCTGTTTGTTCTTTTTTTTTCATGTGTTGGGGGTTTGATGTTTTCTTTGAATGGATTCCTTGGTGTTTCTTTGTTTTGTGGCTGCCTACGGAAGAACGAATCTCAAGATTGTATGCTATATACATACAATCTTGAGATTCTATATACATAATAAATGTGCTTTGAATCTTTGAATCTCTAAGCCTGAATCAAAGAGGCATCTATAGCACAGCCTGTATCTCAGTTTTGTTTATTTAAAAAATATTCATTTTCATAACCTGATGAGCTAGGAGGCTAATAAAACACAGGAAACTTTTATACTCTCAATAATTTTGGTGGAAAAAGGTGCCATTCACAGGTTCCAACTTTGGCCTGGTGGATGACACTTGTCATTGAGCAAGAAAATTGAGTAGTGAGGCCCTTTAACAAAACTTGTGTATAGGTTGATATCTTCAAAAAAAAGGCAAATTCAGCTGTGGTATCTACAGAGAGATTATCACCGCCTACTGTCTGTCTACTCCATCCATGCCTCTCATAATCTTCTAAACCTCTATATCTCCCCTCAGCTTCCACTGAGGAAACAACCTAAGTTTGTCCAACCTCTTGTTATAGCACATGCGTTTTAATCCAGGCAGCATCCAAGTAAACCTCTTCTGCAACCTCTCCAAAGCCTCAACATCCTTATAGTGGGGCAACCAGAATTGTAGGCAATGTTGTTGTTGTTCGTCCTTCGTAGTCGAAGATGACCATGGCTTCAAAGTCAAATGGGAGATTGGTGGCTGTGGGTCCGGAGGTGACTGATGAGGCCAATCTGGGCTCTGAAGGCTCGCCCACATGTGTGACCAAAGTGGGTGGGTGCTGTCGTGGCAGTGGATGCTGCTCGGGCCTTGCGCACAGCACACTTTCGTTGCGCCTCGATGATGCGCCTGACTTCAGCTGCACGGGCTCCTGTGGGGATCTTGCTGCGCCAAGCTGGACGGTCGAGGGCAAGCGTCTCCCACGTGTTGATGTCGACACCCAGGCCTTTGAGGGATGCTTTGAGGCAGTCTTTGTAACGTTTCTTCTGCCCCCCGACTGAGCGCTTGCCCTGACACAGTTCTGCGTACAGCAGCTGCTTAGGCAATCGACTGTCTGGCATTCTGACCACATGTCCAGCCCATGTGGCTTGGGCTTTCATCAGGAGGGTGTAGATGCTGCGGAGCCCAGCTCGTTCCAGGATTTCCGTGTCGGGGACTTTGTCCTGCCACCTGATGTGGAGGAGTCTGCGGAGACAGCTCAGGTGAAAGTGGTTGAGCTGTTTGGCGTGTCTGCTGTAGACAGTCCAGGTCTCACTGGCGTAAAGGAGGGTGGTAAGGACCACTGCACAGTAG
The DNA here is from genome assembly GCF_030028105.1 of Mobula birostris. Lineage (NCBI taxonomy): Eukaryota > Metazoa > Chordata > Chondrichthyes > Myliobatiformes > Myliobatidae > Mobula > Mobula birostris. Next base: position 148,648,740 of record NC_092378.1, on the reverse strand, counting down.
ACCTTCAGCTTGGTGGTAAGGCTGAGTCCTCTCCGCTCCCAGACGTTCTCACGGAGTCTCCCAACTGGCTTTGGCAATCCTGTTGTTGACCTCAGCGTCTATGTTCACTGCGCGAGAGAGTATGCTGCCCAGGTAGGTGAAGTTGTCGACTGCCTGGAGGTTCTGGCCCTTCACCGTGATGCACGGCTCCTGGTATGGCTTTCCTGGGGCAGGCTGGTACATAACTTCGGTCTTTTTGGTGCTGATAGTGAGACCGAAGTTGTCGCAGGCTTGTGAGAAGCAGTCCATTTCACGCTGCATCTCCTGCTCTGTGCTGGCGTTGAGTGCGCAGTCATCAGCAAACAAGAAGTCTCTGATGACAGTCTCTCGCACCTTTGTAACTGCCTGCAGGCGCCTGAGGTTGAACAACCTGCCGTCAGTCCTGTACCTGATGTGGATTCCTTCTTCGTAGTTACAGAAGGCATCTGTCAGCATGGCAGAGAATACCATACTGAACAGAGTCGGGGCAAGAACGCAGCCTTGTTTGACGCCATTTGTCACTGGGAAGGCCTCTGACTCGTCGCCGTCATCCAGAACTTTCACCATCATACCGTCGTGGAACTGCTGGACGATTGTGATGAACTTGCTGGGGCAGCCAAACTTCTCCATGATCTTCCACAAGCTTCTCTGCTGACCGTATCGAAAGCCTTGGTTAGATTGACAAAGGTCACGAAGAGGTCACTGTATTGCTCCTGGCATTTTTCCTGGAGTTGGCACGCAGCAAAAATCATGTCCACGGTCCCACTTTCAGCACGGAAGCCGCACTGGCTTTCTGGGAGCAGACCTTGCTCGAGATGTTGGAGAAGGCGGTTGAGCAGGACGCGGGCCAGAATCTTCCCCGCAATGGACAAGAGGGAGATGCCTTGGTGGTTGTCGCAAGACTGGCGGTTGCCTTTCCTCTTGTAGGTGTGCACTATGCTGGCATCTTTCAGCTGTTGCGGGACCTGTCCTTTTTTCCACGTGGACTGGAAGAGTACAGTCAGCTTTTGCATCATGACTTGGCCTCCTGCTTTGTATACCTCAGCAGGGATTGCATCGGGTCCTGGCGCTTTGCCACAGGAGAGTTGCTTCACTGCCTTCCTGACTTCATCTACTGTGGGGAGGGTGTCGAAGTTCTTGTTGATCTCTACCTGGGGCAGGCGGGCAATGGCCTTGTCGTTGATGTCGGCAGGGCGGTTAAGGACGTTGTTAAAGTGCTCAGCCCACCGATCCAGAATCTGCTTCTTCTCTGTCAGCAGCTGCGTCTCATCTGCGTTGAGGAGGGGTGAGGAGCCGGAGGACTGGGGTCCGTATACAGCCTTAAGCGCATCGTAGAAGCGCTTTATGTCGTGGCTGTCTGCATAGCCCTGGATTTCATCGGCCTTCTTGCTGAACCAGCTGTCCTGCATCTCGCAAAGTTTTTTCCGCAACTTTCTTCTTGCGTTGGTAAAGGCATCTTTCTTGGCTAGCGACGTGGGGTCATTCTGATGCGCTCTGTAATGTTGATGTTTCTCCGTTAGTAGTGCCTGTATTTCTTCATCATTCTCATTGAACCAGTCTTGGTTTCTTCGTCCTGACGAAGGGTCTCGGCCTGAAACATCGACTGCACCTCTTCCTAGAGATGCTGCCTGGCCTGCTGCGTTCACCAGCAACTTTTATGTGTGTTGCTTGAATTTCCAGCATCTTCAGAATTCCTGTTGTTTGGTTTCTTCGGGTTGCTGGTCTGAGATGTTCGAGGGCGGTAGTGTAGACAGCCCTCGAACTTCATATACTTCATATGTGGTCTAACTAGAGTTTTATAAAGCTGCGATATAACTTCCTGACTATTGAATTCAGTGCCTTAACTAATAAACGCAGGCATGCTATTTGCCTTCATAACCACCTTATCAACCTGTGTAGCCACTTTCAGAGAGCTATGAATTTGGACCCTAAGATCCCTCTGCTTATGAACATTGTTAGGGATCTTGCCCTTAACAGTGTAATACCTCTTTACATTTGACAAATCAAGGTGCAACACTTCACATTTGGCCAGGTTAAGCTCCATCTGTAATTTCTCCACCCATACCTGATCTATATCACACTGTATTTTTTTTTTACCAGTCTTCAACACTATCTTTGTATAATCTGCAAACTTGCCCACCCATCCACCTACATTTTCATCCAGGTCACTTATATACAATCACAAACAGCAGAGGTCCCAGTACAGTTCCCTGTGGAACACCACTCATCACAGACCTCCAGCTAGAATAAGGCCTTTTGACCACTACCCTGTGTCTTCTATGGATAAGCCAGTTCTGAATCCAAACAGTCAATTCACCATGAATCCCTTGCATCTTAATCTTCTGAATGTGCCTTCCATAAGGGACCTTGTCAAACACCTTACTAAAATCCATATAGATAACATCTTCAGCTCTACCTTCATCAATCACCCATGCCACCTCGTCAAAAAACTGAATCAAGTTAGATGTGGAAAAGCAGTTAAGCCAGAAAAATGACTGTGAGAGATCACATTGTACTATTCAATGCAGAGCAGGTGATTTCTTTTGGTATCCTGGACCATACAGTGTATAACCCTTGACTGACATCAGTGTAAGAGGTTTTCAAAAAGACTGCTACATCATTGATTCATCGATCAACACTCAAGTTTATTTTTTCCAAGGATCTTTTCTTTTTATTCTATTTTGGATCATTATCTTGAATTATAGAGAAGGAAGCAAGATAAGAAAATGTTTTTATCCAAAAGAGGTTATATATTTTCCTCCGTGGATCAAAGGGAAAATTGATTTTTTTTGCTCTTTCTATAATAGGCAAGAGTCAAATTACATTGTGTTCTTATCAATTTCCCATGCTACTGTATGCAGTTGTCAAACGCACTCAGTGGCCACTTTATTAGGTATCTTCTGTACCTAACAAAGTGGCTGCTGAGTGTATGTTCATGATCTTCCGCTGCAGTAGCCCTTTCACTTCAAAGTTGAACGTGTTGTGCATTCAGAGATGTTCTTCTGCACACCAAAGTTATAATGCATGGTTAGTTGAGTGACTGTTGCTGCCTTGTCTGCTTGAGCCAGTCTGGCCATTCTCCTCTGACCTCTCCCATTAATAAGGCATTTTCACTCAGAACTGCCATTCACTGGATGTTATTTATTTGTTTTTCACGCCATTCTCTATGAACTCTAGAGACTTGTGTGTGAAAATCATAGGAGCTTAACAGTTTCTGAGGTACACAAACCACCCCATCTGGCACCAACAGTTATTCCACGGTCAAACTCACTTAGATCACATTTCTTCCCCGTTTTGATATTGCTCTGAGCAACATCTGAACCTCTTGAACATTTCTGCATGCTTTTGTGCATTGAGTTGCTGCCACATGATTGGCTGATTAGATATTTGCATTAAGGAGCAGGTGTACCTAATAAAGTGGCCACTGAGTGTATGCACATTTAACATGAAGTACAACTTGGAGGAGGTAGATAATTGGATTAGGGGATGCAAATCCAATTCCCTTCCATTTTAAAACATTTGCTTTAATACTGTATATTTCATTTAAAAATCTGCATGCACTTTTGGATTCAACATACCTTTGTAAACTATTCTTAATTAATTGACAGTGTCCTACCCATGTAAGTTTCTTTTCAGAAATATTCTGATTGCAAAAATTTGAAACTTCCTTACCTCGTGCTTAACTCCTGGCCCATGATATAACCCGTGAAGTACAGTACTGTGCCAAAGTCTTAGGCATATGTTATTAAAAAATCAGTAAAGTGAAGATGCTTTCAAAAATAATGAAATGGAACATTTCTAAATATCAAAAATATTATTATAAAGAGCAGTAAACAGATCAAATCAAATCTAATTTGGTGTGACCATCCTTTGCCTTTAAAACTGAATCAATTCTCTTAGGTACATTGTTATGCAGTTTTATAAGAAAATTGGCTGGTAGGTTATTCTAAGCATTATGGAAAATTTGCCGCATTCTTCTGCAGACATTGGCTGTCTCACTTGCTTCCACCTCCAGGTAATCCCAGACATCCTTGATGATATTGAAATCAGGACTCTGAGGAGGCCATGTCATCTGAAACCATAGGAAAAAATCTAGGGTGCTTAAGACTTTTGCATTGTACTGTATATGAACTTTCATGTGAGGAGTAAATTATCTCCTTTCCTTGGTTAGTAATTGTGATAAAATGATGCTGCATACTGCTGATAGTGTTATTTCATCATAATAACCACTCGAGGCCAAAAGTAATCTTTCTCCATTCAAGAGCATAAGGAACAATTGTTGACTCTCAGTCCTAACAGCTTCAAGCTCAAGGCTCATGGCCAAATTTCACAAGACTGATGAGATTTGTAATCAATACAGAAACATCAGAGACACTGTGTAAATGACTAATGGTAGGGAGTGATTTCTAACTTTGTAATGTATTACTGGTATTTTGATCTTGGGGTTTGACCTGAGTCCTATTGTTTTCTATTGTCCTGCACTTTGAATTAAACCATTTTAAAAAAATAAGTTGGGGAGAAAAATTCTCAGAATGTGCTTGATGCAGATAGCTGTGGACAATTCGAAGTGAAACAACATTTGGTAGTGTAATATTTGATTTTTGTTGATTGAGACAGCTAATAAATTTTCAATCATGGTTGTTTCTTTTGGGTTATGAAAAAAAGAAATAATAGTTGGCTGTTCAGCCCTGTTAGTCTCTGCCTCCATTCATTTCAAACATGGCTGATCTAATATTAACTCCATCAATCTTCTCTACCAGAATAGAAATCAGATGCCCTCTAGCTGTCATACTTATGGGAAGCGTAATAGTAGTAGTAGTACTCCTCATCCTCATTCCCCCCCCCACCCCCACCCCAGGCACAAGCCATTTTGAAGAATCGTCTGTTGTCCATGCAGCAGGTTCCCTTCTCCACGTCCAAGGGAAGGGCAAGCTCCGATACAGCTTGGCACCAGTGACGGCACAGAGGTTGCCAGAGTGAAGTTGTAAACAACATCAAACTACCTTAGGGACCCCAGCACCAGATTTCTTCCTTGGGGTTTACTTCCGAAGCCTTTCCTATGGGTGGGTATGGCTCCAAGGCAGCGGAGGTTTAAAATTAGAGTTTTCCTTCTCCCATGTGGGTAGCTGACGAGCCCCACCTGCCAAAGCAACTGGTTTTGAGGCGCCAGTGGTCCGCCTTTGCCCCTTCTCTTGTCAGTAGAAACAGTTCTGCCGGGCCTAGTAGCTAAGCCACATGTGAAGGCCAAAAGTTGGACTTGGTTATCAGAGGCTGTTAGGGATGCACGCCATTTGGAGCGCTTTATAGGTAGTGGGAGCTTACCCCCACTACCCCCCTGGCTATGACAACCTTAGGAACCTGGGAAGTGTATAAGGCTTTAATTTGTTACAAGACCAAAGGTTACAGGCAATTAGGATTATATAAACATCATTAGACATAGGCAATTTGACCTATTGATTATGCTCCACTATTCCAATATGGCTGATTTATTATCCCTCTCTTTGATCTCATAATCTTTGATGCCCTTACTAATCAAGAACCTGTCAACCTCTGCTTTAAATATACCCAATGACTTGGCCTCCACAGCCATCCATGGCAATGAATTCCATTGATTCACCACACTCTGGCAAAAGAAATTCCTCTTAATCTCTGTTCTAAGGGGACTTCCTTGTATTGTGAGGCTGTGCCATCTGGTCCTAGAATCTCCCACTATAGGAAACATCCTCTCCACATCCACTCTATCTAGATCTTTCAATATTCAATAACTTTCAATGAGATCCAACCGCATTTCCCCCCACCCCATTCTCTAATGTCCAATGAGTACAGGCCTAGAGGCATCAAATGCTCCTCATATGTTAACCCTTTCATTCCTGGGTTCATTACTCTGGACCCTGTCCAACGCCAGTGCATCCCTTCTTAAACAAGAGGCCCCAAAACAATTGGTCCTTGAACCCATGAACAATATCTTGTGATTCTTTTTACTTTGCATTATTTATTTATTTTTGTAATTTATGGAGTTTTTATGTATTGCACTGTACTGCTATCACAAAACAAATTTTATGTCAATGTTCTCAAATTTGATTCTTAATTACAGCTTAATTTTGTGTTTTCAAACTGAGTCAGGTACGCCAAACGGTAACAGAAGTGGTGGGAAGCTGGCTTTTGGACCTCCGGGATCGCTACTCCTTCTTCCACAAGCTTATCCCTCTTCTGCTAAGCAGCTGCAGTGATGAGGTACCTCAAATCAGGTAAACAAAAATACTAAAATTCTCTTGCAAGGTAGCATTTCTGTACAGACAAATATTCAGACAATATACACTCATTGGTCACTTTATTTGGTACACCTGTACACAGGCTCATTGATGTAAATATTTAACTAGCCAATCGTATGGCAGCAACTCAGTGCATAAAAACATGTAGACATGGTCAAGAGGTTCAGTTGTTGTTCAGACTGAACATCAGAATGGGGAAGAAATGTGAGCTAAGTAACTTTGACCGTGGAATAATTGTTGGTGTCAGATGGGATGATTTAAGTATCTCAGAAATTGCTGATGTCATGGGATTTTCACACACAATAGTCTCTAGAATTCACAGAGAAATGGTGCGAAAAACAAAAGAAAAAATCCAGTGAGCAGTGGTTCTGTGGGCAAAATGCCTTGTTAGTGAAGGAGGTCAGAGGAGAATGGTCAGACTGGTTCAAGCTGACAGGAAGGTGACAGTAACTCAAATAACCACACGTTACAACAGTAGTGTGCAGAAGAGCATCTCTGAATGCACAATATGTCAAACTGTGAAGTGGATGAGCTGCAGCAGCAGAAGTCGTCTACAAGCACACACACTTTATTATGTACAGGAGGTACTGAATAAAGTGGCCACTGAGTGTAAGTTGCTGAGAAGACACCATTTTTATATGATTATGTAAGCACCTTTGAAGATAATAGAGGGGAACCCCCAGATATTAAACACCCTAATTCTGGTCCACCTATTACCAAGGAAGAAATAAATAAAACAATAAAAATCATGAAACATGGTAAAGCCACTGGACCTGATGAAATTTCAGTGGAAATGATACAAGCCCTAGAAGATCTGGGCATAGATATTCTTTTTGAACTGTTTAATGGCATATATGAGTCTGGTGTATTGCCTGAGGATTTCTTGAAATTAGTGTTTATAACTCTGCCAAAGATTCCTGGAACTATTGACTGCGAAAATTATAGAACTATCAGTCCTATGAGTCACATAATAAAGATTTTGTTGAGAATTGTTCTGAGTCGAATTAAAAACAAGTTGAGGCCAGAAACTTCTAAACTGCAATATGGGTTTATTGAGGATAGAGGAACTAGGTATGCAATATTCATACTACAAATGCTTTCAGAAAGGGCAATTGAATATCAAAATGATTTCTTTTTATGTTTTATTGATTTCACTAAAGTATTTGACAAAGTGCAGCATGAAAAATTATTTCAAATTCTCGCTAAACTAAACATTGATGGAAGGGACCCAACTGCTTCAAAATTTATATTGGAATCAAATGGCGGTGGTAAAAATTGATGATAATATAAGCATTTGGACTAAAATTCAAAGAGGAGTTAGACAAGGATGCGTTGCCTCACCGGAATTGTTTAATATCTATAGTGAAATTATTCTCAGAAAAATAGAAAACCTAGATGGGATAAAAATTGGAGGTGTGAATATCAACAATATAAGATATGTAGACGATACCACCCTAATAGCAAGTGCTGCAGAAGACCTACAAATCCTCCTAGACAAAGTAGTACAAACAAGTGCAGATTTTGGTCTAACCATCAACTGTAAAAAAAACACCAAATGTATGGTAATATCAAAACAATAGGATACATCGGTAACCAAGAGATTGAACAAAAGACCAGCTTTAATTACCTTGGTAGCTTTATATCACAAGATGCTAGAATTAAAGTAGAAATAAAAAGAAGAATTGCCATTGCTAAAACCAACTTCCAAAAAATGAAACCCATTTTTACCAACAGACACACTTCTATGACAGCAAGGCTTAGGCTACTAAAATGTTACATCTGGTCAATCTTGCTGTATGCTTCCAAAACATGGACTATAACACCAGAACTCCAAAGAAACTTAGAAGCAACCGAAATGTGGTTTCCTAGAAGAATGTTGAAAATATCATATAGAGATAGGGTAACTAATGAGACAGTACTCCAACGTGCCCATACAAAAAGATCTTTAATGAGAGGAAACTTAAATTCCTGGGCCATGTTATCAGAAAGGGAGAAATAGAATGCCTTATATTATAAGGCCGTATGCCTGGGAAACGCGGAAGAGGAAGGCAAAGGAGAAAATATATGGACACTGTGAAAGAACTAACAGATCTAAGTATGCGAGATATCATGGACGCTGCGCGGGATCGTTCGATGTGGAGAGCCATGATCGCCCAAGCGTGTGACGAGCAAGGCACATGAAGAAGAAGACATAAGCACCTGTTGACAGTAAGGTTTTACTGTGAATGTAATTTCCCAACTTTATAGAAAATTGTAAGTAAATATGGTGACTTAATTATATTTTTACTTTGCAACCTGTGACTGACAGTCTCATTCCTCCCCTCCTCCCTCCCCAGCATTTGCATCTCCAGTTCACTGCACATAACACTAATGTGTTCTGTGGGAGTATTAAAAAATATTTCAAGATATTGGGGGATAATTGCAATCCAATGATATTTATAAAATATTTCCGATATTTTTATGTGTAAGCTTTCAAAGAAGTTTGGATGTGTAGTTTGACCTTTATGGAAAATTGTTTTTCCACCTCATCCAAGGATATGTATATTGCTTAAGAGAACCAACTTCTGAATCTAAAAACGAGCCATAATCACTTTGTTGTGCGTTATATGTACCAATTTAGTTTAACTTCAGTTCATTATTGAAGAAGCAATGTTTTTAATTTGTGGTCAAAATTTTGTCTTGAGGAGATTTTGTGTGCATCTTGTTTTAATTAGAATAATTGTTACATTACATTGTACATGATTACTACCCTACATAAAAATTCTGGGAGAAGTTGCTCCTGCGGAAATATGGAAGTTCTCAGCAGGTCAACAGCAACACACGCAATATGCTGGAGGAACTCAACAGGTCAGTCAGCATCTACAGAAGTGAATAAACAGTTGACATTTTGGGCCGAGACCCTTCATCAGTACTGGAAAGGATGGGGAAAGAAGCCAGAATAAGAAGTGGGGGTGGGCAGTAGGAGGAGGAGTACAAGCTGGAAGTGATACATGACGCCAGGTGAGTGGGGGAGGGAAGGGTTGAAGTGAAAAGCTGTGAGGTGGAAAAGTAAAAGAAACGATCTGATAGGAGAGGAGGGTGGACCATGAGAGAAAGGGAAGGAAGAGGGACACTTGGCGAAGATAAGCAGGTGAAGAGAAGAGAAGAAGTGAGAGGGGAGCCAAAGTGGAGAATGGAAGGGGAGAAAATTACCGCTTTAGAGAAATCAATGATTATGCTACCGGGTTGGAGGCTACCCAGATGGATTATGAGGTGTTGCTCGTCCAGCCTGAGACTGGGCTCATTGTTGCAGTGAAGGAGGCCATGGACCGACAGGTCGGAATGGGAATTAGAATTAAAATGGTTGACCCACGTCAGTTGCTGTTCATTGATTAAGGCTTAGCATTCAACACCATTGTCGTTTCAATACTGTTCAATAAACTTCAAAACCCTGTCCTCTAAATCTCCCTTTGCAACTGGATCCTTGACTTTCTCATCTGGATACCACAGTCAGTATGGATCAGAAATAACATCACCCTCTTCCTGACAATCAACACTGGTGCACCTCAAGAATGTGTACTTAGCCCACTGCGCTGCTCCTTGACTCACTCTGTGGCCAGGCACAGTGAAACAATTCCGAATGAAGTTAGAGGCAGAATTGGGTGCACGTCAGCTCTGGCAGAGTTTGCAGGCTATTACTGCTTACAAAGCAAAGCTTAACATCATGACTGGTTGTGGTGCTTCACTCCCAAATGAGCTCAACATCTTTTATGCACATTTTGAGGGGGGAGAAAAATTTTACCCCTGTGCGAATCCGTGCTGCATCTGGTGACCCTTTGATCTCTGTCTCGGAGGCTGATGTCAAAGCATCTTTCAAGAGGGTGAATCCTCACGAGGTGTGAGACCCTGATGGTGTACCTGATCGGGAACTGAAAACCTGTGCCAATCAACTGGCGAGAGTCTTGAAGGACGTCTTCAATCTCTCACAGCTGTAGTCGGTGGTTCTCATCTGATTCAAAAAGGCGACAATCATACCAGTGCCCTTGAAGAGCAGGGTGAGCTACCTCAAAGTGACACATCTACTGTAATGAAGTCCTTCGAGAGGTTGGTCTTGAGAAGAATCAACTCCTGCCTAAGCAAGAACCTGGACCTGCAATTTGCCTATCACCACAATAGGTCTACAGCAGATACAATCTCACTGGCTCTTCACTCAGCCTTGGAGCAGCTGGATATCAACAATAGCTACTGTATGTCGGGCTGCTGTTTACTGATTATAGCTCAGTGTTCAACATAATCATACCCTCAGTAGTAATCACCAAGCTTCAAAACCTGGGCTTCTGCACTTCCCTCTGCAACTGAATCCTTGACTTCCTCATCCAGGGACCACAGTCAGTGCGGATTGGAAATAACATCCCCTTTGTTGTCAGTCACTGCTGGCGCACCTCAAGGATGCATGCTTAGCCCGCTGCTCTCCTCTCTCTACACCCATGACTGTGTGGCTGGGCACAGCTCAAATGCCATCTATCAGTTTGCCAATGACAACTTCTATTGGCAGATGGTGATGAAGCGCCGTATAACAGTGAGATAGATCAGCTGGTTGAGTGGTGCTTCAAACAACCTTGCACTCAACAGCAGTAAGACCAAGGAGTTGATTGTGGACTTCACAGCAAAGTCAAGGGAACACAGACCAGTTCTCATCGAGGGATCAGAAGTGGAAAGGGTGAGCAGTTTCAAGTTCCTGGGTGTCAACATCTCTGACAATCAATCCTGGGCCCAATGTATTGATGCAGTTACAATAAAGACACAACAGGGGAGTTTGGGGAGATTTGGTATGTCACCAAAGACACTTGCAAATTTCTTCAGATGTTCCGTGCAGAGCGTTGTAGCTGATTGCATCACCATCTGGTATGGAGGGGGTCGGAAAAAACTGCAAAAAGTTGTAAACTCCAGCCAGCTCCATCCTGGGCACTAGCCTCCCCAGCATCAATGACATCTTCAAAAGGCAATGCCTAAGAAAAGTAGGCATTTATTATCCCCCATCACCCAGGACATGCCCTCTTCTCATTGCTACCATCAAAGAGGAGGAACAGGAGTCTGAAGATACCCACTCAATTTGTCAGGAACAGCTTCTTACCCTCCACCAACAGATTTCCGAACAGACAATGAATCCATATAAACTACCTCATTTTTTTTGGTCTCTCTTTACATTACTTACTTAAATTAAAGTAAGAAATATTTATATAAATTATGTATTATTTATTATTGTATTGCATTGTACTGCTGCCACAAAACAGATTTCATGACGTATGCCAGTGATATTAGACCAAATTCTGATTTGGTATGCTATGTTTGCCATGGATACAGCTGTTGTTGGCAGAATTGCAGATGGTGATGAGGAGGCCTACAGGAGTGAGATAGATCAGCTGGTTGGGTACTGTCACAACAACATCTTTGCAGTCAAAGCCAGTCAGACCAAGGAACTGATTGTGGACTTCAGGAAGGAGAAGTCGGGAGAATGCATACCAGTCCTCTTATGACAAGTCAGACCTTAAGCTGATTAAGAAATGAAAATGTTGACTTAAGCTTTTAATTTTTGTGTTCCAAAATGTGCTATAATGTTATTTTGCAAAACAGTTGAAGGAAAAGTGAATGAGTGCTGGTAACATTTGAACCACATAAATACCAGGCAATGACGATATCCAAGAAGATATCCAAAATAGTCCTCTGACATTCAGTCACCAAATATTCCCCATGGCAATATCCTGTCAGTCACCACTGACAAAAAAATAAGAAATGGAGTGCTACAACAGCAGGTCAGAGTCCATGAATATTATGGTGACTAACTTGCCCCCCAACTCCCCAAAACCTGTCTGCCATTTACAGAGCTCTTCAGGTGTATGATGGAATACTCTCCATTTGCTTGGATTTGTGCAACTTCATGAACATCTAGGACATAGCAGCTCATCAGAAAGGCACCGCATCCACAGCCATCTCACTCTACCACCCATGCACAGTAGTAGTAATTTATACCATTTACAGGAAGTAATCTAATAATTCAGCAAGCCACCTTAGAGAGCACTTTTCAAAGTCATGACTTTCATCAGCTACAAGGGCTGCAAAAGCAAGGGAATACCGCCACCAAGCACCACACAATCCTGACTTCAGATCTGGATTCATTTATTTATCACGTGTGCATCGAAACATATGTGAAATGCATCATTTGTGTTAACAGCCAACACAACATGAGGGTGTGCTGGGGACCACAAATTCCAGCATGCGTGCTCACGTTGTTCAATAGAACAACACCAGCAACAGCAACAACAACCAGACAATACAAAATAAGACAACAACAGCATAACAGACCTCTTTCCCACCATCTGACCCACTCACTCATTCACACACAGACAAGCCTTCAATTCCAGGACGGGACATCTCTGGACTTATGGTCCTTGGCCTTGGGGCACCGAGACCCACTGATATGGGGAAGTACACTCAGTGGCCACTTTGTTAGGTACAGGAGTGGAACCTGGTGTGGATCTAATCTTCTGCTGCTGTAGCCCATCCACATTGAAGTTCAACATGTTGTGCATTCAGAGAGGATTTTCTGAACACCACTGAACCTCACTTTCAAGGTCTCTTTTTCTCATGTTCTCCATATTTATTGCTTATTTATTTATTTATTATTTCTTTCTTTTTGTATTTGCAGTTTGTTGTCTTTTGCACACTGGTTGAACGTCCAAGTTGGGCAGTCTTTCGTTAATTCTATTATGGTTATTATTCTATAGGTTTATTGAGTATGCCCACAAGAAAATGAGTCTGAGGATTGTATATGGTGACATATATGTAAAAACGTAGAAACATAGAAAACCTACAGCACAATACAGGCCCTTCAGCCCACAAAGCCGTGCCGAACATGTCCTTACCTTAGAAATTACCTAGGGTTACCCGTAGCCCTGTATTTTTCTAAGCTCCGTATACCTATCCATGAGTCTCTTAAGAGACCCTATCGTATCTGCCTCCACCACCGTTGCTGGCAGCCCATTCCACACACTTGCCACTCTCTGCGTTTTTTAAAAAAAACTTACCCCTGACATCTCCTCTGTACCTACTTCCAAGCACCTTAAAACTGTGCCCTCTCGTGCTAGCCATTTTAGCCCTGGGGAAAAAGCCTCTGATCAATGTACTTTGATAATAAATTTACTTTGAGCATTGCATACAGTACTCGTCGCCCCATTACAGGAAGGGGGGGTTTGGAGATGGTGCAGAGAAGTTTACAGAATGCTGCCTGGATTAGAGGGCATATGCTATAATGAGAGTTTGGATAAATATGGGTTGTTTTCTCTGGAGCGAAAGAGCCTGAAGAGAGATCTGATAGAGTAGCAACATTTTTTCCCCCAAGGTTAAAATGTCTAATACTAGAGGGCATATATTTAAGGTGAGAGGGGGTAATTTCAAAGGAAATGTAAGGACAATTTTTTTTTACACAGAGAATGGTGGGTGCCTGGAATGTGCTGCCTGAGGTGGTATGAGTGGCAGATATATAAGGGACTTTTAAGAGACATTTAGGCAGATGAATGTCAGGAAAATGGAAAGATAGGGTAGTGTAGGGAGAAGAGATTAGTTTGCCATATGATTACTAATTTAGTGAGTTTGTCGTGGCATTGTGGGCTGAAGAGTCTGTTCCTGCACTGTAAAGTTCAATGTTCTATGAAGTGGCTGATAGTTAGCATTTTGTGCTATGACCCACTGAAGAAATTACATCCACTGCTTATTGCAGAGCAACACTCACAAATTGCTGGAGGAACTCATCAGGCCAGGCAGCATCTATGGAAAAGAGTAAACAGTCAGCATTTCAGGCTGAGACCCTTCATCAGGACTGGAAAGAAAGATGAGAAATCAATGAGAAAGTGGGGGGAGGGGAGTAAGAAGTACACGTATAACCTATCACCTTGTACTTCTTCCTCCCTTCCCCCCCAATTTTCGTATCCTGACTTCTCATCTTTCTTTCCAGTCCTGAAGAAGGGTCTCAGCTCGAAACGTCGACTGTTTACTCTTTTCCATAGATGCTGTCTGACCTGCTGAGTTCCTCCAGCATTTTGTGTGTGTTGCTTTGGATTTCCAGCATTTGCAGGTTTTCTTGTGTCAGTGATTCCGCTGTTTATTGATTTTTTATTTTAATCACAAATCAAAAAACTGCAGATGTATCTGACCTGCTGAGGATTTCAGAAATTTTCTGTTTCGATTCATTGCATTCAGTTCGGCTCTCTGGGGAACAACTGCACTCAAAAGAAGGATATTTTCTCAAAAGTCTGGGAAGGAAAAGATGATGAGGAAAAATCATGCATGCAAAAATCGTCCGTCTTGTTCAAGTCTTGCTTAATAGTTTTATTTAGAGACACAGTGCGGAACAGGCCCTTCCAGCCTGATGAGCGACACTGCCCAGCAACCCACCTCATTAACCCTAACCTAATTCCAGGGCAATTTATAATGACCAATTTACCTACTAACCAGTATGTCTTTCGACTGAAGGAGGAAACTGCAGCACGGAAAGAAACCCATGTGCAGACGGGAAGAACGCACAAACTTTCTTACAGAGGATGCCATAACTGAACTCTGAACTCCGGCGCTCTGAGTTGTCATTGCTTTGCGCTGACCACCATGCTACTGTGGCATTTTAGACCCTATTCTGTGGAATACTTGTGTCTGAAGCAGCTGAGAACTGAGGGAATGAGATGACTAAAGGAAGAAAAACAAATTAACTGATTTTTTAAAAATAGGTATTCAGCCTTGTTGGGGGTGGGGGTGGTAGGGGGGAAGAAGTAATAAGGAATCAGCAAAATTATAGATGAACACTAGCGGCTTCTAGTGGTGGCAATAAGTAATACACTGTACAGGTATCACACAATATTTCCATTCATTAGTGAGGTTTTATTTTGGTGTTTTTATATTGGCTTAGAGCCAAGACACACTGGTCTCCAGACCTTGGTTGAGTGGAATTTTCAACCCTAGTTGACCTGTGAAAGTTAAGTTGTACTTCATGTTCTGCCACCTTGTTGAAAACAAACTTAAAATTGTAGATAAAGGGACTAACACATTAATAAATAAAATGGTTGTGTTTTTGATCTTAGTTTATTTGACTCTCTTTTGTTTGCAATGCAGGGAGTTGGCCTCTGATTACTGGAGGAAAGTTGGACTCCAGTGGCAACAGGAGAATGAGGAGGACCTTAAGGACAAGCTTGACTGGTCTGCTGAACTCTCTGTTAACTACCCTGTTGGCGGTAAGCAGATAATGTAATGTTTTTAAATCACTAGTTCTTGCTTATAAAAGATCAGCGTCTTGTGTATTTGGCATACAATAAAGCAGAGCAGTTTTATAAGACTATAAGATGTAGGAGCAGAACTAGGCCATTCCTCCCATTGAATCTGCTGCATCATTTAATCGTGGCTGATTTCTTAACATAGAACATTGCCCACAATCATAAACAAGAGAAAATCTGCAGATGCTGACTACTCATCTTTTTTTTTCCCTCTAGTCCCGATGAAGGGCCTCAGCCCGAAACGTCGACTGTACTCTTTTCTGTAGATGCTGCCTGGCGTGCTGAGTTCCTCCAACCATTTTGTGTGCATTGCCCATAATGTTGTGCTGATCTTTTAACTTACTCTGAAGAACAATCTAAGCCTTCCCTCCCACATAGCCCTCCAATTTTCCCTCATCCGCGTGCCTATCTGAGAGTTTCTTACATGTTCCTAATGTATCTGCCTCTGTCACCACCCTTGGCAGCACATTCCACATACTCACCACTCTCTGTAATTTTAAAAAAAAACTACCTTTTCATTTTGCACCCTTGTACTCCTCTCCAATTGCCTTAAAATTATGCCCCCTCATATTAGCCATAAACTATAAGCTTTTTTAACCCAATTCTCCCACCTTTTTCTGTAGCTCATTTCCCTCATACCAATCAAGAACTCAGCATTCTGTGCTTTAAATACTTAGCCTCCACAGCCCTCTGTGGCAATGCTTTCCACAGATTCACCACCTTTTGGCTGAAGAAATTACTCCTAATCTCTGTTTTAAGGTGGTGTCATTTTGTTTTGAGGCTGTAGTTTTGGATCCTGGACACTCCTATTGATGGGAACATTCTCCCTTTGTCCATTTTATTCAGGCCTTCGGCATCCTGTAGGTTTCAATAAAATAATTCCCCTTTCCCAATATTTAATTTGGGGCTTATAGAACATTCCAGCACAGTACAGGCCTCATAAGGAGGGAAAAATAGAAGTCATTCTTTTTAGTCAAAAGTAATAGAAAAGCAGTCTTCTTTGAAATGGTCAGAGAATGAAAAATACTACAACTGGATTCAGAGCATGACAGCATGGAAACAGACCCTATGGAACAATTCGTCCATGCTGACCAGAGTGTCTTCCTTAATTAGTCCAATTTGCCTGGGTTTGACACTTTTCCTAAGTATGTATCTGTTCAAATGCCATTTAGGCTTATTCAGAAAGTTAGAAGGCATGGGATCCAGGGAAGTTTGGCCAGGTGGATTCAGAATTGGCTTGCCTGCAGAAGGCAGAGGGTGGTGGTGGAGGGAGTACATTTGGATTGGAGGATTGTGACTAGTGGTGTCCCACAAGGATCTGTTCTGGGACCTCTACTTTTCGTGATTTTTATTAACGACCTGGATGTGGGGGTAGAAGGGTGGGTTGGCAAGTTTGCAGACGACACAAAGGTTGGTGGTGTTGTAGATAGTGTAGAGGATTGTCAAAGATTGCAGAGAGACATTGATAGGATGCAGGAGTGGGCTGAGAAGTGGCAGATGGAGTTCAACCCGGAGAAGTGTGAGGTGGTACACTTTCAAAGGACAAACTCCACGGCAGAGTACAAAGTAAATGGCAGAATACTTGGTAGTGTGGAGGAGCAGAGGGATCAGGGGGTACATGTCCACAGATCCCTGAAAGTTGCCTCATAGGTGGATAGGGTAGTTAAGTAAGCTTATGGGGTGTTAGCTTTCATAAGTCGAGGGATAGAGTTTAAGAGTCGCGATGTAATGATGCAGCTCTATAAAACTCCGGTTAGGCCACACTTGGAGTACTGTGTCCAGTTCTGGTCACCTCACTATAGGAAGGATGTGGAAGCATTGGAAAGGGTACAGAGGAGATTTACCAGAATTTGCCTGGTTTAAAAAGTATGCATTATGATCAGAGATTAAGGGAGCTAGGGCTTTACTCTTTGGAGAGAAGGAGGATGAGAGGAGTCATGATAGAGGTGTACAAGATAATAAGAGGAATAGATAGAGTGGATAGCCAACGCCTCTTCCCCAGGGCACCACTGCTCAATACAAGAGAACATGGTAAGGGGTGGGAAGTTCAAGGGGGATATTAGAGGAAGGTTTTTTACTCAGAGAGTGGTTGGTGCGTGGAATGCACTGCCTGAGTCAGTGGTGGAGGCAGATACACTAGTGAAGTTTAAGAGACTACTAGACAGGTATATGGAGGAATTTAAGGTGGGGCTTATATGGGAGGCAGGATTTGAGGGTTGGCACAACATTGTGGGCCGAAGGGCCTGTACTGTACTGTACTATTCTATGTTCTATGTAGATGTTGCTACTGTATCTAGTACCACCTGCTCCGGTAGCTCATTCCACAAGCCCTCCACACTGTGTGTGGAAAAGCTCGCCTCTCAGGTCCCTCTCAATCGCAGCTTAAATCCAGGTCCTCTAGTTTAGACTCCACTACCCTGAAAAAAGGACTGACCATCCACCTTATCTAAAGTTAACGTTGGCCCCCTTTGCTGCTGGATAAGGTTAAAAGGTTAATTTATTATCAAAGTATACAACTTGAAATTCTTCTCCAGGTAGCCATTAAACCAAGAAAGAAAAGAAAGGCAGCATGATTATCAACCCCCAAATTCCTCCTTCCCGCACATAAAAATGAACAAAACGGAACAAGCACGTACCCCCCCAATCCCTCCTGCCACACAAAAAAAAACAAATAAAGGTGTATAATTGGGAAAAGTGGTAGTATAGTGGTTAACACAATGCTTTACAGTACCAGCGACTGGAGTTCAATCCTTGCTGCTGTCTGTAAGGGGTTTGTATGTTCTCGTGATTGCATGGGTTTCCTTTGGGTGCTCTAATTTACTTCCATAGTTTAGAGAAATAGAAGACCTAGATAGAATAAAAATTGGAGGTATTAACATCAACAATATAAGATATGCAGATGATACCACCCTGGTAGCAAGTGCTCCAGAAGACCTACAAATCCTCCTAGACAAAGTAGTACAAACAAGTGCAGATTTTGGTCTAATCATCAACTGTTAAAAAAAAACCCAAATATATGGTAATATCAAAACAACAGGATACTCCCAACTGCCAGTTGTACATCAGTAGCCAAGAGATTGAACAAAAGACCAGCTTTAATTACCTTGGTAGCTTTATATCACAAGATGCTAAAATTAAAGAAGGAATATAAAGAAGAGTTGCCATTGCTAAAACCAACTTCCGAAAAATGAAACCCATTTTTACCAACAGACACATTTCTATGACAACAAGGCTTAGGCTACTAAAATGTTACATCTGGTCAATCTTGCTGTATGCTTCCGAAACAGGGACTATAACACCAGAACTCCAAAGAAACTTAGAAGCAACAGGAGTGTGGTTTCCTAGAAGAATGTTGAAAATATCATATAGAGATAGGGTAACTAATGAGACAGTACTCCAACGTGCCCATACAAAAAGATCTTTAATAAGAGGAAATTTAAATTCCTGGGCCATGTCATCAGAAAGGGAGAAATAGAATGCCTTACATTACAAGGCCATATGCCTGGGAAACGCAGAAGAGGAAGGCAAAGAAGAAAATCTATGGACACTGTGAAAGAACTAACAGATCTAAGTGTGCGAGGTATCTTTGACGCTGCGTGGGATCGTTCGATGTGGAAAGCCATGATTGCCCAAGCATGGAAAGCACAAGGCACGCGAAGAAGAAGAAGTCTAAAGATGTACCAGTTGGTAGGTTAATAGGTCATTGTAAATTGTCTTGTGATTAGGTTGTTGCTGGGCAGCGTGGCTTGAAGGGCCTATTCCACGCTATAACTCGCTAAATAAATAGAGACACAGCCAAACTGCGTCAAAATAAAAAATCAAATAAATGCAAGCCCTACTCATCGTATATGCAATGTACATATGTTTTCAAAACAATATTAATAACTAACCTAAGTGAACTGTTTTTCTTTGTCTCAACTGCAACAAGTTGCGAATTCTATATGACATTTATTCATGATTGGAACATGCTAGTTAATGTTGGCAAAACAATGCGAAAGCTATTTGTTTAAGCACTATTAATATTTAATAATGTGACTTAAAAACTCACCATTTCTCATGTAAACATTATTTTATCTTTATTGCTGGCGATGATTATAGTCCATTAATTATAATATAGAGTGTTATTCATTCTGAAGTTTGTCTCTTTAATCTTTTAATAGATTGTTAAAATAGACAAGTCTTGCCTAATACTTGTAAATGTTCAACCAATGTAGACTTCTCTACACAAAAATGTTCTATAGTGATCAAAGGTGTTTGATATACGTTTTACACTAGATGATATAACTGAGTGTGAGTTCCTTGTGTCCACATCCATATTATTTCAGTCAACATTCTAAGTTACTTTACTGATAATGAAACTTTTAAATACTTAAGCAGAAACAGTTTATCAATTCAACACGATTTCTGGTATTTTTTTTTCTTTTTCTGCCTTGTTATTCATGCCTGCCAAAGTGCTCTGGCAGGCATTTTGTTGTAAGTTTTGAAATAATTTTCTGTGGCTTCAGTGAGACATCACTTTGCCTCCAATGTTGTTATCAAATGACAGACAATAGACAAGATCCTACAAGTCAATAGACAAGCTGGGTTCTAGATTATTTTCTACTGCATCTGAGTAATTAGTAGATATACAGTAGAAATCTTCTAAATTGTCATTTTTTTCCTGTCTGAAATGATGTTCTGGAAAGAACTCTGGTCCAGTGCTGCTGGGCTTCTACATGAAGAGTGAAATATTAAATAGTGGAATCCTCCTCTTCAGACTGCATGATAGCATTTAATATTGCCACAGTGTGATCATCTTGTGTATTCATCTTCTTGCCCACAACACTTATTCAATTGCTATCAAATATTAAGTGAAATTTGGACATTTTGAAAGTTTTAAAAGTTGGATTATGGTGAAGTCTACAAGGTGCATAGGGTTATACATAGGACAGCTAATTTCTTAGGAAAAGACCCATTAAGAATTTCATGTTGAGACTTGCTGATGATGTTCAATTTGAGGGAAAAATGTCTTCTTTTTAATTTTGACTCCAGCTTGAATTTCCTTTTTTTTTGGTTGTTTTGGGTGTCCCCTTATTCGCCCCACTCCCTTCTGCTTGACCTTCTCTTTCTCAATAAGTAATTGTGGCACAGTAACAAATTCACATTTATGGGTTAGTAGAGTAAATTATTGAAGTTTTGGGCAGATCTGTGATGGCTGATGGAGTTATATGAAGGAGACTGAGAATGGCTTACTTCTGTATTGTATATCCTAATTATTGCTCTCTTTACTAAAGTACACATTTATCTTGGTTAATGTAATTATTGTTCCACTTGTTTTGAAGAATAGAAAAGGTATAAGTAACTTGAAGGAAAGTTAGCATTGTAGAGCTTTTGGAAATCCACTTTTAGGTCACATAATCTATTTGCAACTTTTTCTTTTCTGGAATTCAAAATGAAAACACTCAAAGCCACCCATGTAAAAAAGAAAATGCTTGGACCTCATGGTCATTGAGACTGAACAGGTGCAAGCTCATTACTCTTAGACCAGAAACTAGGATTTATGCTGTTCTGGGTCAAACCTGTGTAATTTGAATTGGAAGATGAGCTGGGCAGACTTCTCATACATCAAGAGTAACAAATGAAAGTGAGTATCCTGGGTATTAATTTTCCTTCCCAGACAATTTATAGGCTATTGCTAGATATGGTAGGCTTCTTTACAGACAGCTAAAGCATTAACAAATTGCAGCGTTTTGTAGCGTAAGGTTGCTATTTCAATGTTTGTTTTCTTTTCAACTCATTCACTTCATCTTCAGTTACTTGCCTGGAAATGTTTTGTAATTGTTTGTTAAACCTGAGGTGAAGAAGGAAGCAGACTGATTCATTGTTATCCTATGGAGCTCTGGGAATTGTGTGGCATTATACCTGACCAGGAGCAAGGACAGGTGACCTGGTGTCATCCTAAAGTTGTATAATGTTTTATGGTCTTCATAAATCTTTCCTGTGCACTCAGCTGCTGTGACCATCATTGGGCCTGCATCTAGTTCTTCATTAAAATCAACTCCAACAATTTCAAATAAAACAGCACTATCTGTGGGTACTGCATCTACTTAACCTCTAGAATATGGCAAGTTATTGAGGAGATGTGATAACTTGTTCCGTAGAAGCTTAAGACTGCAAAATTTTCAACTTGGCTGATCTGGTTTATAACATTTGGTGTGGAAGGTTAAAGTGCAGTTCTTCATGTTTGTTAAAACATGTCAATGATGTCTCCAAAAGGGGATTTGTATGATTTAAGATGACAATGGGGTGATTGACTGTAGAATAATACTTAGCAAAATGAAAGCATTATTGTATATAATGTGTCCCCTTGTGGGAAAGCCATAGGACATTAATTTAAGATGATTGGCAAAATTTGCAGAGGTGATCAGATAGTTCATTGTCATCTGGAATTCTCAACAGATATAGCAGTAATTTTCTAAAGGTAATTGGATTAAAATTGTGAATGGGAAATGTTTTAAGGAAAGGTAGGAATTCAAAAACTCTTTCAAAAGAAACTGGCACAGGCATAATGGGCCAAATGGCCTTTCAGACACGCAGATTAAGAGTGTGAGTAGGCTACATGGTATTTCAAGCCTGCTCCTTTATAAGTTCATGGTTAACCTGCTTATAAATTCAGCTTCACGTTAGCAGTTTATCCATTGTAACTTTTCACCTGTTTATCAGGAGTCTGTCTTTGCCTTAAAACTATTCAAAGACTCTATGTTCATTGCTCCTCGAGGAAGATGGTGCCAAAGTCTCTGAATCCCCAGAAAAAAAATTAACTTATGAATCTTAATTGGATGGCCCCAATTAAATAGTGACCTTTAGAATCTTTCACAAGAGGGAATCTTCTCTCAATGCCCATACTCTTAGTACTCCACAAGATCTTTTATGTTTCAATCGAGTCACTGTTGTTTTCCCTCTAAGTTCCAGATAAAAGCCTCGCCTGTCCAATCTTACCTGACAAGGCAACCTAGCCATTCCAGGTGTTAGTCTCATAAACATTGTCTGAACTGAGAAAGTTCATTCTTTGAACTAAGAAACATTAATATCCTTAAATAAGTGAAAACATTCTATGAGCTCTTCTAAGCAGCTCAGAGTCCATAAGATATAGGTGCAGAATTAGGACATTCGGCCTATCGAGTGTGTTCAATCATGGATATTTTTTTCATTTCCATACTGCTGCCTTCTCCCCCTTAACCCATAACCCTTATCAATCTCTGCCTTAAACGGACTCCATAGCTCGCTGTAGCAGCGAATTCCACAGCTTCGCTAACAAGGGAAAACCTGCAGATGCTGGAAATCCAAGCGACACACACACGATGCAGAGGCCAGGCAGCCTCTATGGAAAAGAGTACAGTCAACACTCCAGGCCAAGACCCTTCATCAGGATGCTACAGTCAATGTTTTGTGCCGGGACCCTTCATTGGGACTTATAGTTGATGTTTCGGGCCAAGGCATCAACTGTATTCTTTTCTATAGATGCTGCCTAGCCTGCTGAATTTCTCCAGCACTTTGTGTGCGTTCCACAGTTTCACTGCCCTGTAGCTGAAGAAATTCAGACTCGGGTTTATTATCGCTGATGTGTTGTGAAATTTATTGTTTTGAAGCAGCTTTATAGTGCAAGACATAAAAATCTACAATCAGTCATAATTTATAAATAAATAAATGGGCTTCAGTATGGCCACAGTAAAATTAATCTCAGGGTTGCATATGTTGACATATATGTACTTTGATATTAAAATTTACTTTGTACTTTGAACTTTGAAATAAATAGTACAAAAGACGAATAACAAAGTAGGCTTCGTGGACTGTTCAGAAATTGACTGCAGAGGAGAAAAAGCTGTTCCTAAGATATTGAGGGTGGATTTTCAAGTTCCTGTACCTCCTCCCTAGTGATGGTGATGAGAAGAGGTGAGGATTCTTAATGATGGTTGCTGCCTTCTTGAAGCATCACCTTTTGTCCTCAGTGGTGGGGAAGGTTATACCTGTGATGGAGGTGACTGAATCTGCAAACCTCTGCAGCCTTTTTCAATCCTGTGCATTGGAGTTCTCTTACTAGGCAGTCAGAATGCCCTCTACCTTACAACTGTAGAAATTTGCTAGAGTCTTTGGTGACATACCACATCTCCTGAAACTCATAATGAAATCGAGTCACTGATGTGCCTTATTCACAAATGCATCAATGTGTTGAGCCTAGGATAGATCTTCTGAGATGTTGACACCTAGGAACTTGAAGCTGCTCACTCTTTCCACTACTGACCCCTCAATGAGGATTCATCATTCAAATGTCTTCTCATTTTGGCTTAAAATATGCAATAAAGCATTTCATAAACTTGAGACTATCAGTTGCATCTGGGACCAACAATTGTGGAAGCAGAATGGTGCATGCTAGGTCAGGCCATTCACGTATTCCATGAGGAAGCACAAAAGGCTGGAGGAACTCAGCAGATCAGGCAGCATCTTAAAAAAAATGTATAAACAGTCGACGTTTCAGGCCGAGACCCTTCTTCGGGACTGAACAGAAAAAATGAAGATGTCAGCATAAAAAGGTGAGGGGAGGGGAAAGAGGCTAGCTAGAATGTGAGCAAGTCTGGGTGAGTACATGGTTGAAGAGTTGGAGGGCAGTAGAGATCACGGGGGGAGTAGTCAGACAGTGTTTCACTGAACTCCCATCGAAGAGAAGATGTAAGCTTTTTCAGGGTAGCCATCATTCAAAGAGACTTAGTAGAGCAGCAAATAATAACACGAGAAAGTCTGCAGATGCTCGCTCAGACTGGCGCACCTTCCAGCTAGTTCTTCTTCCCCTCCCTCAACCCTTTTATTCTGGCGTCTTCCCCCTTCCTTTTCAGTCCTGGAAATGGATCTTGGCCCGAAATGTCAACTGTTTCATTTCCAGACATGCTGCCTGACCTCCTGAGTTCCTCCAAAATTTTGTGTGTGTTGCTTTCGATTTCCAGCATCTGCAGAATTTCTCATGTTCAATGAGTTTAAATGGACCAGAAACAAGTACTTGGAAACAATGCTTTACATACATTGTAAAAAGGATGGGTTGCTCTTGAATCCCAGGGGGACCAATATACCGGCGGAGAGATTTGCTCAGGCTACTGGGGAGAGTTTAAACTAGAATTGTTGGGGGGTGGGAACCGAACTGAAGAGACTGGGGAAGAGGAGGTTGGCTCACAAATAGAGAAAGCTTGTAGACAGTGCGACAGAGAGGGTAGGCAGGTGATAGAGAAGGGATGTGCTCAGACTGAAGGTTTGAGATGTGTCTATTTTAATGCAAGGAGTATTGTGAACAAAGCGGATGAGCTTAGAGTGTGGATTAGTACTTGGAGATATAATGTGGTGGCCATTACAGAGACTTGGATGGCTCAGGGACAGGAATGGTTGCTTCAAGTGCCCGGTTTCAGATGTTTCAGAAAGGACAGGGAGGGAGGCAAAAGAGGAAGGGGCGTGGCACTGTTGATCAGAGATAGTGTCACGGCTGCAGAAAAGGTGGACGCCATGGAGGGATTGTCTACAGAGTTTCTGTGGGTGGAGGTTAGGAACAGGAAAGGATCAATAGCTTTACTGGGTGTTTTTTATAGGCCGCCCAATAGTAACAGGGATATTGAGGAGCAGATAAGGAAACAGATCCCGGAAAGGTGTAATAATAACAGAATTGTCGTGATGGGAGATTTGAATTTCACAGAAGGCAAAGGGTGGTTGTAGATGGGTCATATTCTGCATGGAGGTTGGTGGCCAGTGGCGTGCCTCAGGGATCTGTTCTGGGACCCTTACTCTTCGTGATTTTTATAAATGACCTGGATGAGGAAGTGGAGGGATGGGTTAGTAAGTTTGCTAATGACAAAGGTTGGAGGTGTTGTGGACAGTGTGGAGGGCTATCAGAGGTTACAGTGGGTCATTGATAGGATGCAAAACTGGGCTGAGAAGTGGCAGGTGGAGCTCAACTCAGATAATCGTGAGGTGGTTCATTTTGGTAGTCAAATACGATAGCAGAATATAGTATTAATGGTAAGACTCTTGGCAGTGTGGAGGATCAGAGGGATCTTGGGGTCTGAGTCCATAGGACGCTTAAAGTAGCTGCACAGGTTGACTCTGTGGTTAAGAGGCCATACGGTGTATTGGCCTTCATCAGTCGTGGAATTGAATTTAGGAGCCGAGAGGTAACGTTGCAGCTATATAGGACCCTGGTCAGACCCCCACTTGGAGTACTGTGCTCAATTCTGGTCACCGCACTACAGGAAGGATGTAGAAGCCATGGAAAGGGTGCAGAGGAGATTTACAAGGATGTTGCCTGGATTGAGGAACATGCCTTATGAGAATAGGTTGAGTGAACTCGGCCTTTTCTCCTTGGAGCGACAGAGGATCAGAGGTGACCTGATAGAGGTGTATAAGATGATGAGAGGCATTGATTGTGTGGATAGTCAGAGGCTTTTTCCCAGGGCTGAAATGGTTGCCACAAAAGGACACAAGATTATGATGCTGGGGAATAGGTACAGAGGTGATGTCGAGGTAAGTTTTTTACTCAGAGAGTGGTGAGTGTGTGGAATGGGCTGCCAGCAACGTTGGTAGAGGTGGATACGATAGGGTCTTTTAAGAGACTTTTGGATAGTTACATGGAGCTTAGAAAAATAGAGGGCTATGGGTAACCCTAGTAATTTCTAAGGTAGGGACATGTTGGGCGCAACTTTGTGGGCCGAAGGGCCTGTACTGTGCTGTGGGTTTTCTATGTTTCTGTACAAGACTGAAAAACCTGTTTTTTTTTCCTATCTCGTGCATGATTTTAATATTGGACATCCAGGACATCATTACATCTCAAATTGATTTAATAGAATGCAAATCATTGGCAACTTTAATTCTTGTAATATAGATAATTCTTGATAAGCCATGTTTTTATTACATAGCAAGTTAACGGTTTCAGATACTCTTGTAAGCACAGTATTGAAGATTTATTAATTGCAGTGATGAGTGTTTTTTGCTTCATTGTTAGCTTAACATTGTTTACATGGCATTTTCACTCAAAACTTTCAACTAATTGCTTAATACTGAGAATAGTTTACACTTTCAAAGGTGGTTTTCATAGTGGACTACACGGATTTAATGAAATAATCTATTTTATTTCAGATTTTGCACATTGAGTTGGGTAGTAGGGTGCGTCCATTAGCAGGGAATAAATTGTCACTTCTGTATTTTAAGCATCTAGTTGTTTAATGCCTTAATTTAATTTGAGGAAATTTGCCAAGCTAACACAAAATAAATAACTCCCTTTAGCAATGTTCTGCAGTTCAAGCAATTAAATAAAATTCATATCAGGTGCTAGACAGGAAATTTTATCTTTATCTTTCTGTTCTAGTCAGCAGCAGTCAAGGTTAAGTTCAAGAGAGCTGATGTTTTTAATTGGCAGTAAATTGCAATTTGTGGGAGTCCAATGAAATGGCACAGATCTGTGACACCCACAACCTGTGAAGCCTCCAAGACTTGGGAAGGACATGACTGCCCTGGATATGGGACAGAGAATAACCACCAAAATTCCATGAGTATGCTTACAATTTTGTGTCCTGACTTTGATATTACATGGATGCATCATCAATTAATTGATTATGGAAAAATAACATTCAATTTGGGAGATCTCAGGAGGACATGATTGGTAAATTTTATATAGTGATGCCATTTAAATGGATGCCATGCCGCATAGCAGTGCGATGCTATTACAGCTGAGGGCGTTCTGGAGTTTAGAGTTCAATCCTGATGTCCTTTGTAAGGAGTCTCTGTACATCCTCCCTGTGGAATGCGAGGGTTTCCTCTGGGTCCTCCCGTTTCCTCCCACAGTCCAAAGACATACCGGGTAGGTTAACTGGTCATTGTAAATTGTCCTATGATTAGGTTAGGGCTAACCAGGTTTGTCAGACGTTGCTGCGGCGGTGTGACTTGAAGAGCTGGAATCACTGTATCACTAAACAAATAAATAAATCAGGAAACTTCATCGCTGCAGATCTTAAAGCTTCCATATCTTTTATTATCCATGGACAGATTCCAGTTTTTTATATCTAATATAGCCTTACCAATTTTTGATACCTCGGTAAAACTATTATACAGAGGAATAAAAGCTCACTTATTGTTAGCTACAATAGATACACCTGATGGAAATCTATTCAACAGTTGTGCTCCATGAGAACAACTTCTGCTGTATCGCAGAGAACGAGCGGCAGCTGTGAAAGGACGAAAGACCCAGCCTCTAACCACAGCCACTGTTCTCTCCTGCCCACACTGTACCAGAATACGTGGATCCTGGATCAGCCACTGAAGACCCACCAATAGACAGCCCCTTAGGAGAACGTCGCACTCGACTTGAGTGACTGCACTACTACTACTGCAAGAGAAGTTCTCTATTTTCACAGATGTCTTCTCTTTTTAATGAATGAAAGACTATTGAAACACCTGGTGTCATTTTTCAGTATACACTATCATGAACTTGTTCAATGAGAAATGAATCAATCATTTTGATAGCGTGTAACTTAAAACAGAATTTAAATTTATTTCTTCATTGGAAATAGCATAAATTCATGTCGCAATACCTGTCTTTGGAGCCACACTTCATAAACTTGTGACGATTTCTTTATATTTTTCATCATTATGGAAATTACTATATCCTACTTTAAATCTTGCAAATTACTTTTTATCTCAAGTAGAATAAGATTAATGGCTTTGAACTTAAATAGCTAACTTTAAAAAATGCCATTCATTTTATAGAGCAATTTGCCCCTGAGGCTTGTAATTTGATCCACTTGCACAAGTGCCTTGGGAATATGTGATGGGAGATAGTAAGATCGGAAGAAAGAAAGGGGTGGCTTTAGGTGTGGGAGGTTTACTTGAATGTGTTTACTTGAATGAAATTGTGCAGGAATTTTCTCATGGCAATGCAGGTGGCCTCTAATAACCCTGTGACCACCCCATAGGATTTGTGGCAGGCTCAACTTGCAAGCCATGACATTGGGGTCACCATGGACATTTGGATGACTGAGCAGCTTAACACAGGAGCAGGGAAGAAATTGAACTCGTGGAATGCCCTAAACTATCTCTGTATCTCAGCCGGTCAACAAGCAATATCATGAAATTGGGTTGTGCATTAATATTTGAGAGCTTTGATAGATGAGAGTGAGATCATGAACACCATTTGGTGAGTACAGCCTCTTGCTGAAGCCATCTTGAGCTTTTGTATCATGTCAACAATAGAAAGATACTTGGTTGATGCAAGAAGTTGCACTTAGTGGCTGAATACACTCGATAGGCTGATTGACCTAATTCTGCTTCCATGTCTCATGGAAAAGAAGAAACCAGGCAAGACAAGATTAAAGCAGCAAGAAACAGAGGGTGGGTGCTTGGGGCAGGAGGCAGTAGGTGATGTGATGTTTCATCAGAAGGAGGAGATGATGCGTTTCGCCTCAGCCCCTAAACCCTAAGAACTCTCTACAGGGGCACAATTGAGAGCATCCTGACTGGCTACATCACTGCCTGGTTTGGGAACTGTACCTCCCTTAATCACAGGATTCTGCAGAGAATGGTGTGGACAGCCCAGCGCATCTGTAGTTGTGAACTTCCCATGATTCAGGACATTTACAAAGGCAGGTGTGAAAAAAAGGCCCGTAGAACCATTGGTGACTCGAGTCACTCCAACCACAATCTATTCCAGCTGCTACCATCTGGGAAACGGTACCTCAGCATAAAAGCCAGGACCAACAGGCTCTGGGACAGCTTCTTCCACCAGGCCAACAGACTGATTAACTCACGCTGATTTGAGTGTATTTCTATGTTACATTAACTGTTCTATTTATTATAAATTACTATGATTGCACACTTACTCGGAGATGTAACATAAAGATTTTTACTCCTCATGTATATAAAGGATGTAAGAAATAAAGCCATTTCAGTGGTGTCAGGGTATGATAAGGAAATGAACACCAGTCTGTTCTTCCAGTAATACAAATGAAGGAGACATGTGGTTCTGACATTTTTTGGGTTTCACTTACTGCTTTCTGAAAAATTCCTGCTTCTAGTATAAAAAACAACAACTTAAACAGGAGCAGGCCTGTGAACTAAATGCATTAAATAGCAGATGATTGTAGCCACTTGAGTTGATGTCTTTGAAGCAACAGGTCTGGAGGCTACTCTAGTAGAGGCCACCAAAGAATAGCAACTATGACTGACTGGTGGTATTTAAAGATAAAGATCTTATCTTAAAGATTAGCTTTACATCGAAACATGCAGTGAAATGCATTGTTTGTGTCTAAACATAAGATCATAAGATATAGAACCAGAATTAGTCCATTCATCCCAACAAGTCTGCTCCGCCATTTCATCTTGCTGATTTATTATCCTGTCTTCTCCCCATGATCTTTGACACCCTTACTGATCAATAACCTATCAACCTTTGCTTTAAATGTACCCGGTGATTTAGCCTCCTCAGCCATCTGTGGCAATGAATTCCAGATTCACCATCCCCTGGCTGAAGGAATTCTTCTTTGTCCTAAGTGGACACCCTTGTAGTCTGAGGCTATACCCTCTGATCCTAGGCTTCCTCACGATAGTAAAGATCCTCTTCACACCTACTCGATCTAATTCTTTCCATATTCGATACAGTCCAAGAATGTGCTGGGGATCAACATTGCATGTCTGCAACTTACTAATCCTGGCCCATAATTCTTTGGAATGTGGGAGAGAACTTACAAACTCTTTTTAGACAGCTGCGGGAACTGAACCCCAGTCTTCCGATTTCTGGCACGGTAAAGTGTGACGTTAACTGCTACACTGCTATGATGTCCTTTAATGTCGCTATTTCAGATGTCTAGCTTATAGGTGTTTCCTGGAAATTTTTTAAAAAATTGCTTCAGCTCTTTAATCTTTGGAGTGGCCAGATATTCAGGAAAATACTGCAGAACTGAGTTTTGCCTACTCTCTCAATAGTTTTCCTGAAACAAAAATAAAATTAAATATTTTTGACCACACATGTTGAATGACCTTCAGTCATAGCATTCTGGTGACATCACAAAATTTCTAAGATTAAAAGCTACAAGGAATATTGTGAGCACTGTAGTTCCTTAAACTTTGTTGTAGTTCCCAATTTTTTTCTGCCTTTGATCTTGACCATCATTATTCCATTTTATGATTGGTTAATGATAAGATGCTTTATGGCTGGCATTTTCCTCTTGAGATTTAGAATTGGAGTTTTGTTTTTAGAAAACTGGATCATTTAAAGAGATTGATTGGTTTGATTTGTGGTGTCATTAGGAATGTCTTGCAGAAAATGTTTGCTTTTTGTCTGTATCAGATATCTTTACAGCTGCAAATCTCAAACTCTATTTTTCCCCGCTACCCCAATTTGACTTGCTGCAGTTTCTTTCTCGAGGGCATTCACGCCTTGTTAAATGAAGGTATTGAACAGGATGATCAGTTTGCAAGCCCCTGCCAGCAGCTAATTGAATGACTTCTCACAGGAGTCCACAGTCATCCTCCAAAGAGCCCTTACAGCTTTGAAAACTTTCCAGAAAAGTCTCTTAATATCACTTTAAGAATGAGGGTGAGGTTTACTCTTGTTCTTAAATTTATGATAAAGCTCTGTTGGAGTCGGACTGTATCACTTTGTCAAAGCCATTCTTTTTTTTAAGAAACGAGAAAATTTCAAAGGGATCCATGAAACGGACAATTATAATGAAAGAACCTTTAGGTTTTTCATAGTGGTGCATACTATTTTTATAATCTCGAACTGTTGATTTATCTTTACAATGTTTTTCTTTTCTCATTCCACGCTCCATTTACCAACATATTATGTCTGAAAGAGGAGCTAGGACATAATAAAAAAAGAGTTCTGAAGCAGGAGGAAGCCACATGCCCTTCTAAGTCTACTGATTCATCAAGATAACCACTAATTTTCTACCTCAGCACTAATTTCCTGCACCATCCCCATATTTCTTGATTCTTTTCATATCCAAGAATTTGATGATTTTTGAATGAACCTAGTGACTGAACCTACTTAGCCTTCCAGGGTAAGGAATTCCAGAGGTTTATAACACACAGCACGAAGAGATGTTTCCACATCTCAAAGTTAAGTATCTTTATCTTTATTTTTGACTCCTCATCTGGAGGAAGCAATTCAGCTGCCACAAGCCTGTAGAGCTCTCTATGTCTGTGGCACAGTAGTGTAGCAGTTTATAGCACCATCCGTAAGACCGGAATTCAATTCCCACTACTGTAAAGAATTTGTACGTTCTCCGTGTGACTGCTTGGGTTTCCTGCCACAGTCCAAGGATGTACCAGTTGATAGGTTAATTGGCCATTGTGAATTGTTGCAAGATTAAGCTAAACTAGGGCTAAATCATGGGTTGCTGGGTGGCATGGCTCAAAGGGCCTATTCCACACTGTATCTAAGTAAATAAAACTTTTATAAAGAACTCTCTTAATAAAAACTCCATGAGAAAGCAGACAAGTCAACTCAATCTGTTGTGTTACAGTTGTACGAGGTGTTGGTAAGGCCACGTCTGAAGCACAGTGCAGTTTGGTTAACCTGATAGAGGAAAGATGTCTGGAAAGGGTGCAAAGATTTACAAGAATGTTGCCAGTGCTTGAGGGCCTGAGTTATAGAGTGTGGTTGGGCAGTATTAAGACTTCATTCATTAGAGCATAGGAGACTAAAGGGGGATATTTTGGAGGTGTCTGAATTCGAGGGGCACAGACAAGGTGAATGCATACAATCGTCTTTTTTCCTCAGGGAAATGGATTCACAAATTAGAAGGCATACGTTTATGGTGAAAGAGGAAGAATTTAAAAGGAATCTGAGGGGCAACATCACACAGAGGAAGATATGTACTTGGAATGAGCTGCCAGTGGGAGAGGTTGAGGCAGGTGCAATAACAACATTTAAAAGATCTTTGGACAGGTACATGGATAGGAAAGGTCCGGAGGGTTACAAGCAAAGCGGACGAACATAGATTGTCATCTTGGTTGGAAAAGATGAGTTAGACTGAAGGACCTGTTTCCATGCTGTATCACTCTATGACTCTATCTCCCCTCTGATAGCAAACCCACTATTTCAGGAACAAGTCTTTTTCCGCTTCCCCTATGGCATGAGTTTCCTTTTGTAGATAAGCATATCAAAGTATATTTTCGTAGCTGGTCCTGTAATATCCTTCTTCATTGTTGATGCTCAAATCTTAGTGGTGATAATGCTGTGTTTGACCTTCTTTTAAGCTTACATCAGCACAACAATGATTCTAGATTTGTGGAATTTCTTTCACTATCGTTTCTGGTTAGAGCAAAAGCTTGCAATGTTGGGACATGTAGGAATCTGGCTGTGTTCCAAACCCAAGCTTAAGGAGGCTGGGAAGCATGGATGCAGCCAAATAAGCAAGAGTCAATGATAAGGTGACAGAGATTCATTGTTAATTGCAAAGGATAATGGAGAAAATGTGAGGAAAATACCTTTTTTATGCAGAGTGGTGAATATGTTGGCGTGGTAGTATTGCGACTAGCACAATCACTTTACAGCACCAGCAGGGTTCGATTCCCGCTGCTGTCTGTAAGAGTTTGCACGTTTTCCCGTCGACTGTGTGGGTTTTCCTCCCACATTCCAAAGATGTATGGTCAGGGTTTATGAGTTGTGGGCATGCTGTGTTGTTGCTGGAATTGTGGCAACACTTGCAGGTTGTCTTCAGCACGGTCCTCTGACAGTGTCAGTTGTTGATGCAAAATGATGCATTTCACTGTATATTTCAATGTACCTGTGACAAATAAAACTAATGTTTATCTTTGAACGTCATCTGGTTTAATATCACTGGCATATTTTGTGAAATTTGTTGTTCTGCAGCCGCAGTACATTGCAATAAAGGAAAGGTACGTCGCATCCGGAGTTTCTCCGGTTAGTGGATGATTTCCCTCCACGCCTCTCTGACATAGTGGGGAACCGTGTACGAGGCAAGTTACAGCAGTGGTTTGCCATTGCCTTCTGCCGGGTGAGTTTCCAAAGAGCTCACCAGCTCGTAACCCAGCACAGATGGAAAGCGTGCAGGGAAGCCGGCTGGCTGGATTCAAACTTGGGACCTTTCGTCCCAAAGTCCGGTGCTGATGTCACTATGCCACCATTGCAATACATAGTAATAAAAACTATAAGTTACAATAAGTATATGTAAAAAATAAATTAAATAAGCTGTCCAAAAAGAAACAGGAAAAAATACTGAGCAATTGTTTGAATTCAATGTCCATTCAGAAATCTGATGGAGGTCAAGAAGCTGTTCCTGTAACACTGAGTGTGTCTTCAGTCTGTTTGCTACTATCAAGGAGGAGGTACGATGAGAAGAGGTTATGTCCCAGAACTCGCTGGATTTAAGGGTGGGAGAAGCTGTCAATCGTTTGGGCTTTCAAAAAGATGACCTTTTGGAGCAGGGGTTCCCAACCCTTTTTATGCGTGGACGAATACATTAAGCAAGAGGTCCGTGGACCCCAGGTTAGGTTTCAATAGGTACATTTAATGTCAGAGAAATGTATACAATATACATCCTGAAATTCTTTTTCTTTGCAAACATTATGAAAACAGAGGAGTGCCTCAAAGAATGAATGACAGTTAAAATGTTAAAACCCTAAAGCACCACTCAGCTCCCCCCCACCCACACACAAGCAGCAGCAAGGCAACGCCCCCCACCTCCACCAGCAAAAAAAGCATCAGCACCCTCCACCGAGCACTCAAACGTGCAGCAAGCATCAATAAAGACACGTTCTTGCGATAACCCAAGAACTACTTATTCACCCGGTAATACGACATACCTCAGGCTCTCTCCCTTCCTAATAAGGGATAAATAGGTGTCCCCGTTTCACAGTGAGAGGGGAGACATAACAAACAACTCACTGATTTATGATGTTAAAAGTCTGTTGCGTCACTTTTTCCGAGCTCTGCGCTTAGAGAGTTGGCACCAAAAAGACGCAGCTCTCTGGATACACAACCCCTGGTGGCTAACCCGCTGCTCCTGATGTTCCGTGTTCCCCTGTGGCGCTTCAGTCAGGGGCACTGGGCTAGAATCAGCCCGTCTCCAGAGCCACGGGAATCTGGAATGCTGAAGACGAGCTCACTTTCCAGGCCATGTCCTTGGGATATCATAAGGCCCTGAGAG
This sequence comes from Mobula birostris, assembly GCF_030028105.1. Classification (NCBI taxonomy): domain Eukaryota; kingdom Metazoa; phylum Chordata; class Chondrichthyes; order Myliobatiformes; family Myliobatidae; genus Mobula; species Mobula birostris. The sequence continues at coordinate 148,613,976 of NC_092378.1, read as the reverse complement.
CAGGTCCCATTCCCACAAAGAACCGAAATCAGAGTGTAACTCCAGTCAGGGTCTTCAGAAGAACCATGAAAGGGGGAGAAAGAGATATCGACTTTGCTCTGCCTCTTCACCCTGCGTTAGGGGTAAATAATTAGAGAGGTTCAGGGAGAGGGGAGAATGGGACTGAATGTTTTGCTCAGCAATAGGCTATCCTGGATTTAGTAGATTGCTGAGCCTCGTGTGCTGTAACAATTCTGTGATTCTTTGTGGGCAGTGCTTGATGGGTAGAACAAATAATTCTTAACGTGGTCCCTGCACAGCTTAAAACAATTTCCTCTATGTCTTTTCTGCATCACTTCCCAATACACAGATAAACTGAATTTTCTTATTCAAAGATCGTGTGTTAAGACTTCGTCACAATTAGTTTTCTTTGTCCTCAATCTTCTCCTCCCCCCTCCCCCCCAAAAGAAAAGTGATCCAGAATGTATGAGTGAACTGCTATTTGAAATGAGTTGTTAATGTACATAGAGTTTGAGAATTCCTCTTCAAAAAGGTACTGTTTGAACTTTTATATGTTATTCCTGTGTAGGAAAAAGGTTAGTGTGAATGCAAAAATCCCTCAGGTTTGCAGTCACTAATACACATCCACAGTGTTTAAATTAACAAGTTTATTCATGACTTCTGTACCTGTAATTGTTCAAACCAGAAACTATAGGAGCAAGAGAATCATAGTTTTTCAGTGAAAGAATTCTGCTTTGAGAATTCTTTGATATGCAAGCTGTTTATATTTTTCAGTGTTTAAATTTAAGCAATCTACTTGGTAGTTAAAATTGTTTCCCAGGCCATACTTTTGTGTTCAGTGGTTTGAGAGGAACCTCCAAGAGGTTTCCTAAATTCCACTGGATGTTCTGTGTGAAATGATGGGTTTGTTCTCCTGAGGGATGATGTGGCTTCTGGTGAGCAGGAACCATTAAGGACCGTGTTGTCAAGTTGTGGGCCAGACTTGGTGCATCCTTTGTCCATGATGATAATTAAGAATTGCACATCTGGATATCTTGACCATGTATTTAATAGAATTGCATCAGCTTCAACTAATTGAGGTTTTGAGGGAAATGAAAAGTTAATTTGTCATAGTTGTACAGCCTGGAAACAGGGTCTTCAGCCCAACAGGTCCATGCCGACCATGATGTCCCTCCAAGATGGTCCTATTTGCTAGTGTTTGGTCCATAACGTTCTGAACCTTTCCAATCCATGTACCTGTCCAATTGTCTTTTAAATTTTATTTTAGTTGCATCAACCACTTCCTCTGGCAACTAATTCCACGTTGATACCACCCTTTGTGTTTTTAAAAAAAAAATTACTCCTCAAGTTCCTTTCAAATTGTTTCCCTCTTACCTTAAACCTATGTCCTTTAGATTGTTACTCACCAACTTTGGAAAAATACTGAATGCATTCACCCTCAGTAGTATCAGATCATTTATTCGTTCACTGCTGCAGGTGGTTTAGGACCCATTTTATTTTTGTTTCAGATTCAGATTCATTTTATTTATTACATGTATATTGAAACATACAGTGAAATGTGTTATTTGCATTAACAACAAACCCAACTTAAGGATATGCTGGGGGCAGCCAGCAAGTGCCACACATTCCATCACCAAAATAGCATACAAGAGAAAATCTGCAGATGATAGAAATCAAAGTAATACACGTTCCTGAAGAAGGATCTCAGCCCAAAACTTCAACTGTATACTCCTTTCCATAGATGCTGCCTGGCCTGCTGAGTTCCTCCAGCAATTTGAGTGTATTACCAAAATAACATGCTCACAATGTTCAGCAAAACAACACAGAACATAACAAGCAACAAAACACAACAGCAAAACAAGCCTCATTTCTTCATCTATCCCACCTACACACCTACAAAACCAAGACAGGCCATTTCCAGCTTCCACTGGATTTGCGGATTTACAGACTTTGGGCTTCTCTCATTATTCCCATTCAGTTTACAGCATCCATCTTTTTATCATTGAATTTCCCATCTTCCATACCATCTTAGTCCTGCAGATCTTTTTTTCTTGCCTCTTTCTCAGCAGGTGTATTTTCTGAAAACCCTATATTGCAACATGATCGTCAAACTGAAGGTGTGGACAGAATACTTCATACAGAAAAATGTCCCATTTTTTCAATGGTTCAATATCATGACTAATAACATTTTTTAAATAGCATCATTAGTTCAAATCTATACAGTATGGATGCATAGTAAGGCTATAGTTGTTGTCAGTGCAAAGGCGTGGTATTATTTTAACTTCTTGACCAAATGTGGTAATACTATTGCAATATTATGAATTGGTAGCATAGCACAGTGAGAAGTATGGGTTTTAGTGCAACTTCATGCTGTTGACCATGAAACGGCCAAGTGCCTTTCTGTGCTAATTCAATGGATTCTCACTGGAAGTATTATTGATTCTGCTGGCAGCTGTACCAATGAAAGCATAATCATCTTTTAATTTGGATTTAACATCCCAAGTGCAGACTAGATTGGTGGACAAAAACATCTGGTGTAAACATTTAATTTCAATACATGTGTTTCTTTAATCCATGGCCAGCAGTTCTCCACTAACATATTTGTTTGCAAACCAAAGTTTTAGTGGGTTGCCTGCATTTTTGGTGATCAGCCATTACAGCCGAACCATATCTTTTGGTGGGCAGCAATGAAATACAAAATAATTATTTTGGACCCCACATTAATGACGATGCCCTCGCTTTCCTTTAATGCTTATTTATTTTGTATTAGCCCTCAAAGTTAATTTGGCCTCAGAAGGCCTAGATGTAACAAATATGTAATTTTACAAGGAAGAAAACATTGCTGCCAAGCCTTTTCCTCATTGAACATTGCAGGTTGCTGTGAATTAACAAGCGGGTAGCAGCTGGATGAGAAATTTTAGGCATCAAGTCAAAAATGTAGGCTCGTTGGCAATGAAAACTTCTGGCTAGCTTGAGACCCAAGTGAACTTCAGAACCAGTTTGTTTCACGGGAATCTGCTCTTCCCTCAGTTGTGTTAGGTCTACTACCTGGATCTTGGAAGTGAAGGATTTGCAGTAATTTTAGCTGGAACTGTTTATTTAGTGATTCTGCGCATTCTAGGCCCTTCCAGCCCTTCGAGCCTCACTGCCCCAGCAAACCCGATTAACCCTAACCTAATCATGGGACAATTTGCAATAACCAATTAACCTACCCTGGTTTAGATTTATTCTGGTTCTGATCCAGATTTATTTATCAGATAGGGCGGCATGGTAGCATGGTTTCAAAGGTATATTTAATGTCAGAGAAATGTATACAATATACATCCTGAAATGCTTTTTCTTTGCAACCATCCACAAAAACAGAGGAGTGCCCCAAAGAATGAATGACAGTTAAATGTTAGAACCCGAAAGTCCCCCCAAGCTCCCCTCCCTCCCGCGCGTAAGCGATAGCGAGCAACAATCGCCCCTGCCCCCACCAGCAAAAAAAGAGCATTGGCACCCGCCACTAAGCACTCAAGCGTGAGCAAAGCAACAGTAAGGACACAGACTTGCAGTACTCCAAAGGCTACATTGTTCACCCAGCATTCGATGTACCACAGGTTCTCTCTCCCTAATAAGGGAGAATGAAGTGTCTCTGTTGATAGCACTATGCTTTACAGTACTAGCTACCCGGGTTTAATTCCCACCACTATCCGTTCTCCACATGACTGTGTGGGTTTCCTTCCGGTGCTCCACTTTCTTCGCACAATCCAAAAACATACTGGTTGGTAGGTTAATTGGTCATTGTAAATTGTCCTGTGATTAGGCCAAAGGTTGCTGATTGTGTGGCTCAATGTGCCAGAAGGGCCTGTTCCGTGCTGTATCTCAATAAATAAATTTACATTGAAACATACAGTTAAATGCATTGTTTGCATTTATAACCACACAACCTATGGATGTGCTGGGGTCAGCCCACAAGTGTCGCCACACATTCTGTACTCCAATCTTCAGTATTAATCCCCATGCTAGCTGATGACAGGAATCTGAACACCAGGCTTGAATTCCAGGCATGCCAACTTGACCAGCCCTCATGCCTCCTGCTCTCATGGCACAGCGCAGAGGCCTGGACTGCAGAAGTCCTTCATCACCTGTTCACATTGCTGGCCTTCAAGCACCCAGCAGAGGTCTGGACTGTGGATGTTCTTATTAAACAGATGAGAAGCCAGGTTGTTCAGAAGTTTGCACCCATAATTATTCTTTCACATTTTGCTGCTGGTTTGAATTCACTAATGAAAACCAACTCCACATTCATTATTGTCTCTTGGATAATTACCTTATACTGCAATCCCTTAATATTTCACTGCTAAGATTCAGCACTATTGTGGGAAAAGTATTGAACCATAACTACACATGAGTCATTTTTCTCTCAAATGTTGCAGTTTTCCCTCTCTGATTACACAGCTTCAACTTTCACACCTTTCTGTCACCATTACTTCAACCACAGACTGCGAGCTGTGGGTAAATTTAGCAATAAGCTGGCCAAACCAGCTTCTAATTACTTTTATTTAACACTGACGGTTCAAATAAGCAGTGGGTTAATATTGAAAACTGCCAAGGATTCCAACTGACAGGGAGACAGTTTAATTACTCCAAGCTCTGTCATGGTAAGAAATTTCCAGAACAAAGAAAATGCTTGAGTATGTTCTGAAGGTTTCTTTGATTTAAAAAAAAAGGAACGTCCTTACCCCTGGTCTTTGCTGTTAAGAATGGGGAAGGCACTAAACATCCATTTCTGTTGGTTCTGGTAATTTCTGCCCTCCTCCCATTTTTCCATTCCTCATTCTGGCTGCCATCTTACTTGTCTCTTCTCCTCACCTGCCCTGTCACCTTCCTCTGTTCCTCCTCCTTCCTCTTCTCCTGTGATCCTATCAGATTCCTTCTTCTTTAGCCCTTTATCTTTTCCACCTATCAACTCCCAGTTTCTCACTTCACCCTGCTCTTCTTGACCCACCCACCTTCCTTCTCATTTGGTCTCACCTATAATCTGCCTATTTGTACTCCTTCCCCTCCCCTACCTCCTTATTCTTCCCCCTTCCTTCCCAGACCTGATGGAAGGTCTCGGCCCATAACATGAACTGTTTATTCCTCTCTATAGATGCTGCCTGACCTGCAGAGTTCCTCCAGCATCTTGAGAACGTTACTCTGATTTCCAGCATCTGGAGAACCTCCTTCCTTACTGAAAACCTCAAGACTCTTTGTCAAGGGCACATCGAAATCCAAGCAAAATTAATAGAAAGAGTGCTCACCTGTTATACTACCCACCTACCAGTTGCAGAGTCTGAGGAACCCATGTTGGCTTCATCAGCCACCCCAGATCTCTCAATTCTGGAGATGAGTCATCTTTAACCCTATGGCAGAGGTTCCCAACCTTTTATGTGCCATGGTGCCTTACCATTAACCAAGGGATCTGTGGACTGTAGGTTGGGAACCCCTGCCTAAGGGGATGGTAAGGAAGAAAATCACTAAACATGCTGTTAGAAAATGTAAGGCAATTTTCAAAGTTGATTCCTGATCTGATGCAATGGAGCTCTGGAATCTGCCCTATACACGTCTTCTGAATAATGCATGAAAAATAATTACACAAGTTCAGTTTTGTATTAGCTTGTTGTAACGTACAAGTTGCATTTTGTCCGTTATAGAACAGTGAAGAATGTAAGGATATGTGAAATTGTTGGTGTAGCTTCAATATTTAGAATAATTTTGTGGACTTTAGCTTCTATGAATCTCAAGATACTATATGGTGACATATGAATATTTTCATAATAAATTTACTTTGACTCTTGATAATTTTTTTCTATGGCTAGACTTAAGTCTCAGTGTCTTCAGACTCAATGTCAAGTGTTCAATGACAGGAAAAACACAGCCAGATAGATGTAAACTAAGCAAAACACCTTTGCCCCTGACAGCAGCAGTCCCCATTTCACCCTTTCTGACAATATTCATTGTGTGGCCCCTGGTCTGATAGCAACACAGTCCCCATTTCACCCTTTTTTGTCAATGGCCTAACGGCAGCATGGTCCCCATTTCACCCTTTTCTGCCAACATTCATCATGTGGCCCCTCGCCTGATAGCAACACAGTTCCCTCTTCACCCTTTTCTGTCAACGTTCCATCATGTGGCCCCTGGACTGACAACAACACAGTTCCCTCTTCACCCTTTTCTGTCAACGTTCCATCATGTGGCCCCTGGACTGACAACAGCACGGTCCCCACTTCACCCTTTTCTGTCAGCGTTCATTATGTGGCCCCTGGACTGATAGCAGCAGAAGAGACCCATTGCACCCAATAGTATCAAAAAATAATATTCTTGCACCTTTGAGTACAATTATTAAATCAATATAGAATAGAATCAGGTTTATTTTCGCTGACGTGTCATGACATTATTATTGAGATTAAGTGCGTAATAGGCCCTTCTGCCCCTTCAAGCCACACCGCCCAGAAATCCCCAATTTAATCCTAGCCTAATTGCAGGACAGTTTAGCTATCAACTGGTATGTCTTGGGACAGCTGGAGGAAACCGGATCACCCAGATGAAACCCACACAGTCATGGGGAGGGCACACAAACTCCTTACAGGCAATGGCAGCAATTGAACCCAGGTCGTCTGTGCTGCAAACCACTATACTACTGTGCAATCCCTCCATCGACCCGCCCAGCATGCTTCCACTGCAGCAGTACAGTCCAGGCATAACAAATTACTATAAGCGAAAGAGTGAGGTAGTGTTCATGGGTTCAGACATTTAACATTAGAGGGGAAGAAGCTGTTGCTAGCAGATTGATTGTGGATGTTCGGGCTCTTGCACCTCCTCCCTGATAGTTGTAATGAGAAGAGGGTATGTCCCAGATGGTGACAATGGATGCCGCCACCTTGAGGCATCACCTTTTGAAGATGTCTTTGGTGGCGGGGCTCATGCCCATGATGGAGCTGGCTGAATCTCCTACCCTCTGCAGCCTCTCACAATTCTGTGTACAGTATATGTTTCTAGGAGTGAAAGGTTTAGCATATGAGGAACATTTGATGACTGTGGTCTTGTACTTGACCTAGTTTAGAAGAATGGTGGTGGGGGGAGGGAGGAAATGTCATTGAAACCTATCAAATATTGAAAGGCCTAGATAGAGTGGATGTGCAGAGGATGCTTCCTATAGTGAGGGAGTCTAGGACCAGAGGGCACAAACTCAGAATAGAGCAACATCTCTTTAGAATAGAAATTGAGTAAGGGTGTCAAAAGTTATGGGGGGAAGGCAGGAGAATGGGGTTGAGGGGGATAATAAATCATCCATGAATGAATGGTGGAGCAGACTCGATGGGCTGAATGGCCTAATTCTGCTTCTATGTCTTATGGCATTCACAAGAAACTGCATATGCTGGAACCTGGAGTGAAAAGCAAACTGCTGGAGGAACTCAGTGGGTTGACGGCATCTACAGAGGGAAATGGATAGTTGAAGTTTCAACCTGAAACGTTGAGGATTTATTTCCCTCTATAGCTGTTGTCTGATTCACCAAGAGCCACCAGCAGATTGGTCTTCTACTGAATTAGAGGTGGTTTTGTGCTGTAGGCCTGTGCTCAGTAACAAATTTCCCAAACTGATCATACATGAGGCACTTGCTCTCAAAGGATATTGGAATTTTTTACGCTGTAATCCTGGCCCTAATGGTACTCATGTCCTTGTATCCAATTTATTGCAGTGCCAAATTTTGTGCCTTCACTAACGTGATGATATTACCATAAACTAAAAATAATCTTTAACTAATAATTGTGGATATTTTAAATTTGGGAGTAAAGTGCCTAAAGCCCAATCACCCCTGCTGGGGCATAGGCCACTGACAGCAGTTCACCGCAGTCCTCTATCCTGAGCCTGTCTGTCAGATTATCCCCAGGAGTAGCCCCATCTTCTTGGTGTTTTCAAGATGAAGATCCTTTCTCTCCCAGGACTTTAGAGCTTCTGCTGGTGTTTCTGTAGCTCTAGGTTTTAATGGGATGGGGTTGTTAGTCCCATGCCGAACCCTCCTCCTTTCACAGCTGGGCTTGGACAGTCCATGGTGGAGTTAAAAGATAAAGTGGGTGATTTTTGAGTGTGACCTGTTCGGGGCTAATAGCTTTAATCATGTCGCCTTAACTCTTTGGAACCATTCACGCCCGCTGAGTCATTTGGCTGTGTGTTCAAGTCCTACACAGGAGATCTCTTAAGATAACTGAGGCTGACATCTCTCTGCAGTACAGGTTTCATCTTTCACATCCATTCCGGTCCTTTTTGTTGAATAGCTAATAGGTCCCAAGGCACAATTCAGAAAGTTGGGATCCTGGTCAACAATCATGTGTCATTGCGTATCCTGCACTTTTTCTTTGAAACATAGGCAAAGTAACACAGTAGGCCCACTATTAGATTCAACACTAACAGACGGTAACAAGGGATAACACTGAACATGATCACAATTTGTATCTGTTTCTTTTGAAATTCCTATATGTTAATTTTCTCACTCACCTCCCGTCAACAGAGGTCAATAAGAATGTAATTCTTGCATCATTTTCTTAAGATGAAATAACATTCTATAATTAAAGCAAGGTGGCACCGCCAAGCTTTGTGTAAAGTAGCTCATGCTATCAATATTTTGTGATTTAAAAGCCTTCAGTGTGTTTGGCCACTTGACCTGAGGACTTAAATGCATGTCTCTAGGGTTACTGCATCAAAATGCTCCTTTACACTATTCCCAAAAACCGTGACCTTCTGCAGGCGCAGAAATTGAATGTTTCCACATCCCTTCCTTTTCTAAGCTAACACCGGTGTTGTATTGCTACAGAATGTGCTGCATAGAGCAGCTTCTCATGTTCATGAAGTTCTCTTGAATAAGTATTCATATCAGGAAGTGGGATTTGTGTTGTTAATGTTTGTGAGGTTGGTTAAGCAAGCACAAATCATCAGTTATTCTCTGCTCAAACTAGAATTACTATTATCTAAGTGCTCACGTGGTAATTCCATTGAACAAGAATTTGGCACTTCCTGATATTTAGCAGTTTACTTAAACACGTCCCTGAGTGCCACAAAACAAATTTTACCATGCTGCTTCTCTCTCTGGCTCTTGGTAGTCACACTCAGTGGCCACTTTATTATGTACCCTTCCTACCTAATAAAGTGACCACTGAGTGTGTATGTTCATGCTTGCTTGCTGTAGCCTGCCCAATTCAAGGTTCGGCGTGTTGTGCATTCAGAGATGCTCTTCTGCATACCTCTGCTGTAATGCATGATTATTTGAGTTTACTGTTGCCTTCCTGTCAGGTTGAACCAGTCTGGCCATTCTCCATTAGACCATTAAGAATTAGGAACAGAATTAGGCCATTAAGCCCATTGATTCTGATTTATGGCTGATTTATTATCCCTCTCAACCCCATTCTCCTCCCTTCTCCCCATAACCTTTGACGCACTTACTAATTAGAAATTATCAGCTCTGCTTTAAATACACCCAATAATTTGGCCTCCACAGTTGTCTGTGGCAATGATTTCCACAGATTCACCATCCGCTGGCTAAAGAAATTCCTCTTCCTCCTCTCTGTATCAAAGGGATGTCCCTCTATTCTGAGGCTGTGCCCTTTGATCCTGGACTAACCCACTATAGGAAAAATCCTCTCTACATCCACTTAATATATGCCTTTCAATATTCAAAAAGTTTCAGTAAGATTCCCCTTCATCCTTTTAAACTCCAGCAAGTACAGGCCCAGAACCATCAAATGCTTCTCGTACATTAAACCTTTAATCTGGGAATCATTCTCAACGTCATCTTCTGGTCCCTCTCCAATGCCAGCACATCTTTTTTGAGAGAAGGGACTCAAAACTGCTCACAGTACTCCAAATATGGTCTGACCAATGTCTTGTAAAATCTCAGCATTACACCTTTGCTTTTATATTCTGGTCTTCGCAAAATGAATGCTGACATTGCATATGGCTTCCTTACCAATGACTCAACCTTCAAGTTAACCTTTATCCTCTGACCTCTCTCATTAATAGGGCACTTTCTCCCACAGAACTACAGCTCGTTAGATTTTTTTTTCACACGATTCTCTGTAAACTCTAGAAATTGTTGTGCATGAAAATCCCAAAAGATCAGCAGTTTCTGAGAAATTCAGATTACCCCGTGTCACACCAAGCAATCATTCCATGGTCAAAGTCACTGAGATCACATTTTTCCTGCATTCTGCTGAACCTCTTAACCATGTCTACATGCTTTTATGCATTGAGTTGCTGCCACGATTGTCTGATTAGATATATGCATTAATGAACAGGTGTTTAGATGGACCTAAAAAAGTGGCCACAAGTGTATATTCTTCGTGTGGGAAATACAAAATGTAAATGAACAACAGATATACAAGGAAATTTATTGTGGAGGATCGATATGATGAAATATCGGGAGAATCAAATACAGTGCAGACTTTTCAGTTGCTACGGAAATGAGGTCTAAAATAGTGACCATACATTACTGGCTCAGATAGTGTATATGTGGTTCACAGATTTGACAGAATTGCTATGATCCGCCCTTGTTTCCAGGGCAAGTATTTATCCCAACACCAGTTCCAATAGGTTAGATAGTGCAATTACTTGAGTTGAGTATGATGTTCTCCAAAGGGGTTGCCTATTGATGGGTCCTTAGGTGGCTGTAGAGACTGATCCAGTATCCAGATAACTGGGATGTAATGGTGGATTCCCTTAATAGAGAACGCTTGTGCATGACTTTGTTTAATGTAGCAAGCCCGATGCATAGTCCTTGACAGATCTTGGTCAAGCTCCAGTGCTATGGAGTGTAAGGGGCTGGGGACCCTGCACTATTGCAGCCTTCCTCTGCACCTGTTAGGTCTTTCTTGAAGTCTGATCAATGCAGTCCCATTCACCAGTTCACAGACAGGAAAATGGTTACTAGTAATGCCCTCCTCGCAATTGTTGCAGTGTCTTTCTATTGCCTGTAAGCACTCATTGCAGGGAGGTTTACACATAAACCTCCTGTACCTAATAAAGTTAGCCTCTGAGTGTATGCTCATGGTCTTCTGCAGCTCTAGGCCATCCACTTCAAGGTCAGTGTGTTCAGAGATGCTCTTCTGCCCACCACTGTTGAAATGCGTGAGCATTTGAGTTACTGTCACTTTCCTGTTAGCTGGAACCAGTTTGGCTATTCTCTGACCTCAGGATCAGAATCGGGTTTATTATCACTGGCATGTGACGTGAAATTTATTAACTTAGCAGCAGCAGTTCAATGCAATGCATAATCTAGCAGAGAGAAAAAAAATAAAGAATACACAAAATAATAACAAATAAACAAGTATATTACTGATATAATTACATATATTGAATAGATTTTAAAAAGTGCAAAAACAGAAATACTGTATATTTTAAAAAGTGAGGTAGTGTTCATGGGTTCAATGTCCATTTAGGAATCAGATGGCAGAGGGGAAGAAGCTGTTCCTGAATCACTGAAGGTGTGCGTTCAGGCTTCTGTACCTCCTACCTGATGGTAACAGTGAGAAAAGGGCATGCCCTGGGTGCTGGAGGTCCTTAACAATGGATGCTGCCTTCCTGAGACACCGATCTCTGAAGATGTTCTGGGTTCTTTGTAGACTAGTGCCCAAGATGGAGCTGACTAGATTTACAATCTTCTGCAGCTTCTTTCGGTCCTGTGCAGTAGCCCCTCCATACCAGACAGTGATGCAGCCTGTCAGAATGCTCTCCACAGTACAACTATAGAAGTTTTTGAGTGTATTTGTTGACATGCCAAATCTCTTCAAATTCCTAATAAAGTATAGGTGCTGTCTTGCCTTCTTTATAACTACATAGATATGTTGGGACCAGGTGAGATCCTCAGAGATCTTGACACCCAGGAACCTGAAGCTGCTCACTCTCTCCACTTCTGATCCCTCTATGTGTTCCTTTGTCTTACCCTTCCTGAAGTCCACAATCAGCTCTTTTGTCTTACTGACTTTGAGTGTCCGGTTGTTACTGTGGCACCATTCCACTAGTTGGCATATCTCGCTCCTGTACCTCTCTCATTAACAAGGCATTTTTGCCCACAGAACTGCCATTCACTGGATGTTTTTAGCTTTTCACATCATTCTCTGTAAACTTTAGAGATTGTTTTGTGTGAAAATCCCAGCACATCAGCAGTTTCTGAGATACTCAAACTACCCCATCCAACATTAACAAACATTCCATGGTCAAAGTACTTACATCACATTTCTTCCCCATTCTGGTGTTTGGTCTGAACAACAACTGAACCCCTTGACCATGTCTACATGCTTTTATGCATTGAGTTATGATTGTCATTAATGAGGAGGTGTACCTAATAAAGTGGCCACTGAGTGACACGTGTTGAATATAATATGGTTCTCTGCCGTATAATTACTGAAAGCTATTTTAGGAAGAAGGTAAAAGAGCCTCAGGCCACACACTACCAGGTTCAGGAACAATTATTACCCCTCAGCCATGAGGCTCTTGAACCAGAGGGATAACTTCAGTCGCCCCATCATTGAACTGTTCCCACAACCTATGGATATACTTTCAAAGACTCTTCATCTCTTTATTTTTGTATTTGCACAGTTTGTTGTCTTTTGCACATTGGTTGTCTGCTCTGTTGGTGCGGTCTTTCATTGATTCTACTATGGTTTTATTGAGTACGTTTGCAAGAAAATGAATCTCAGGGTTGTATATTGTGACAGATGTGTATCTTGATAATAAATTTACCTTGCACTTTGAATTTCAGTCCTTTGCAGATTTCATTACTAACCTTAAATTATTATATATCCAAACATGCTTTCTACAGAGTAAGTGATATAGTGATTAGTGGCTGGTACAGAAATTATGATAAAAGTTGCATTAATTTCACAGTTCATTTAGGAAATTATTCTTCAAGTGATGCAAAGTTTCCATTTCTAGTCATTTGTGAGGGTGTCAACTTTCGCAAGGATATCAGAGCTTATAAACACTGCAAACAGTAGCTAGCAGCTTTAGTGTGTTGTTTTTAAATGTTGATCAAAGATATATGAGAACATTTAGTGTTTTCATTTCAAGGGTCAGTCGATTTTTGTTTTTTTCCGATCTATTCAATTATCCAATCTAACCAAGCATCAGGTGGGTACAGATTAATATGCTGTATGTGTATAATGTATCAAACATAACAGAAAACATTGCTTGCCACACCATGTGTGAAGTGTCAATGGTGTGACATTGCTTATGGCTTTACTATTAATTAACTGAGCAGATGTGGCTAACCACTCAGTAGCTGATAGCTCTCGCTTATAAGGTGGCCACTGTTCCCACACACATGAATAACCAATTAAAAGTCTGAGGAGTGTGGACCATAAAATGTTGCATGTCATGGCTTCGTTGAGAACCATTCCACCTGTTTCACTTTTAAGATCTACCCGTTTCTCTCTCCATTAGTCTTTAAAACAATGACAATATTTCTGTTTTGAGTATTAACCTTCCTTTCATCTGTTGGAGTTTGCAAACAGTTTGCCTGCATTGTATAAAACCATATCAGTTTTGGCCGTTGGTTATATTATTATAGGTAATGTGTTTCATGAGAATATATTTACAGAGTTGATTTGGTGTTGGAGTTAAAATATTCCCACTTTATATAAACTGTATGGTGATGATGCAAACCCGGGGGTCAAATAAAAATGGAAAGCTCTGGAAACTTTTATTTCAGTTTTTAAACATTTAAAAAATGAATTCCACCATGAAGTATTAATTCTTCGCTATATTCATCATCATCATCATTATTTGCCGTGTTGTAAGACGTGTGGGATCTTGGTTTTAGCAATTTTTTTCCAACAGAAGTGGTTTGCAATTGCTTTCTTCTGAGCAGTGTCTTTACAAGACGGGTGATCCCAGCCATTTTTTAACAGCCTTCAAAGGCGTCAATGGTCTCATAACCAGGACTTAGGATATGCACCAGTTGCTCCCGTAGCTTCACGTGACCCTGATCAGGGGGCTAAGCAGGTGCTACACCTTGCCCAAGGGTGACCTGCAGGCTAGTGGAGAGAAGGAGCGCCTTATACCTCGTTTTGTAGAGACGTATCTCCACCCCACCACCCTCTTTACTATATTACCCACTTGATTTTCATGGCTGAATTGAATACAGATAGTTTAAAATCTATTTAATCACAATTTACATATTTAGAAAGCAGAAATTTTCAGTTATCACTCCTCATCCTTGCACTAAGTAGGTTAATGGCTTATCTGTATGCATGTGTCCAGAATGAGTAGAGTTGTCTCTTAAAACAAACAAGCTGATCTACCCAATAAAATGCAAAGCGTCATAAATGGGATTCTGCCCAGATGGAATATGTCAAAGTCAAGTTTATTGTCACATGCACAAGTGCAATGGAAAATTTAGTTGTTGCAGCATCACAGACGCACAACATCATACAAGCGGAATTCACAAGAAACAAGATAAACTGCAGACAAGAACCTGGCAATTCAGTTCTTTGTGTTCTGTGAGTTCCCAAGTGCAGCATCATAAATGTAATCTTCAGTGTTCATTCTCGGCTCCAGAGGGACAATTTTTTCATGTTTAGTCAAATAAATTTACCGGTTTAAAGGAAACACACCCATTAGTTTAAAAAATGCTTTTTTTCCAGATTGCAAGATTATATCTGTCAATTCATTGAGAAATAAAACAAGCAGTGGCAAACAGGTTGTTCATACAAAGAGGAACGTGTAGAAGTTGGTTTTTATTCATAAACTTGATTTACATCAAACTCCCACAGATTAATTCAGACACCAGATGTCTGAAGAAGCTAATCTCTTGTATCCAAAGGAAAAGTTGAGCAATATGTAAACTCTGTGTGAGTGTGTGAATTGTTCATGCCACTGATATTATCTAAATTTCATTGCAATTATCCCAAAATATTGTAATGCTTCAGAACCATTTGAACTGCTTTTTCAACTTGGAAGTGGTGACAAGGTCTACTCAAATTCTGAACAGATTTTCTTAATCAGTTTGGAGGGAGCATGGTAGCGTAGCAGTTAGCATATGCTATTAAAGAGATAGCAACCCACATTCAGTTCCATAAGGAGCTTGTACTCTTTCCCTGTGACCACTTGGGTTTCCTCCAGGTGTTCCAATTTCCTCCCACGTTCTAAAAACATACAGACATAACTGAGTATAACTCAGTGGTGCGGACTCATTGGGCTGGAAGGGCCTGTTATTGTGCTGTATCTCTAAATAAAATAACTAATATTTCCAACGCAAACACGAGGAAATCTGCAGATGCTGGAATTTCAAGCAACACACATAAAAAATGCTGGTATACGCAGCAGGCCAGGCAGCATCTATGATGCTGCCACCAGCATTTTTTATGTGTGTTACTAATATTTTCAAGATGTGTTATAGTTAGAACATGTTGAAACATAGAAACATAGAAAATAGGTGCGGGAGTAGGCCATTCGGCCCTTCGAGCCTGCACCGCCATTCAGTATGATCATGGCTGATCATCCAACTCAGAACCCTGTACCAGCCTTCCCTCCATACCCCCTGATCCCTTTAGCCACAAGGGCCTTATCTAACTCCCTCTTAAATATAGCCAATGAACTGGCCTCAACTGTTCTCTGTGGCAGAGAATTCCACAGATTCACCACTCTCTGTGTGAAGAAGTTTTTCCTAATCTCGGTCCTAAAAGGCTTCCCCTTTATCCTCAAACTGTGACCCCTCGTTCTGGACTTCCCCAACATCGGGAACAATCTTCCTACATCTAGCCTGTCCAATCCCTTTAGGATTTTATACGTTTCAATCAGATCCCCCCTCAATCTTCTAAATTCCAACGAGTATAAGCCTAGTTCATCCAGTCTTTCATCATATGAAAGTCCTGCCATCCCAGGAATATGTTAAAGAAATATGTTAAGAATATTGGAGTAGGAGAGCATCAAAATTTGTCTTGTTTAAGAGAGAGCATGGGATTGCTGTTCACTAAATGATTAACAAGTGCGGCAGCCATGCAGAAAAAATGCCTGATGGGAAGTGACAACGTAGATCATCCATATTCGAAGCTTTGGGTTTATTTGAGATGCATGGTAAACTGAGAATTAGTTTCACAGCTGTGTGTGTGGTAACTTAAGCTCTTGTTTACATGGGCAAATTTGAAGATTAATTAACTCTTGAGTGTTTAAAGACTTTACCAACTTTCAAGACGTGCAAGTAATCTGTGCAAAGAAGATTTTCTAGAAATTAGTGAAGATGCATGTTGTTAAGTGCAATTAAATGCAATTATAGAATAAAAGAACATGTCTTCAAAGATCTTCAGAACATTATTGTTGAAAAGTTGACGTCTCGAAATAGCGCTGCTGCTCTTGGTGGGTGAATTTTATTTCTTTGGGTTTTTGTCTTGGGGGATGGGAGGGAGGGGAGAGAAACTTCTCCCAACACAAAAGCAGCAAATGAAGACAGATCTGTACTTAGTGTCAGTTTAGGTTCTGCCCGCTTCATTTCCATCTGAATTCCTGTGAAAGAAGGACTTTGCACCAACATACTTGTACTCATTGCCTCAGGATTTTCTAAGTACTTCCCTGTCAGTGAAATACTTTTGAAATGTATTCACTCTTGTTTTGTAAATAAACATCAGCAGCCAATTTGTACCAGGCAGGCCCCACACACATCAGTGAGATAATAACTAGATCATGCATTTTTAATCATGTTGGAGATTAAATGTTCGTCAGATCTTGAGGAGAGTTCTTTTATTTTTAGTTAGAGATACAGCTTGGTAACAGGCCCAATGAGTCCAATGCTGCCCAATTACACCCATATGACCAATTAGTCTGCTAACCTGAATGTCGTGTTTTTAATGTTAGTCCTCTGGTGTTTCTGCAATAATATCTTATGAAATGAATTTGCATTCTTTTACTTTCTAAGCAGGAGGATAAATTTATTCAGTAGCAGGTGTGAAAGTTTCTATTGGTAATATCATCATTAAATAGCCTGGATAGGAATAAATGGATCACTCTCAGGTTGGCAGGAAGTCGCTTGATACCATTGAGATCAGTGGTTGGGTCAAAGGAACCAAGTGTACATTTACAAGTTTCCTGCATGCAAAGCTAGCTGGAAATGTGAGGAGTGATGAGGATACTGGAGGGTGGGGAAAATATGGACAAGAGAAGTGGTGGTTGCAGTTGTAGTGTAAGCATAACACTTTACAGCATTCAGTGATCCAGGTTCAATTCTCACCACTGTCTATAAGGAGTTTGGACATTCTCCCCATGAACATATAAACTACTGATAAAATAAATTTATGCTGCAGAAATACTTCACCATGAAAAATTAATCTATCCTTCCTAATGTATAACCATTAAATAGAAATTATATAAAATATGTTCATCATAAATTCACGGAGGTTGAAACTTACATATTTGTTTCAAGCATTTACTCAATCTGTTCTTGTGTTACAAACCCACCATCCCAGAAACTAATGATGAGTTTTCATTACACTTCTATTATAGCATGCTTATTCTTGCTTATGGAGGAAGACTAAATCTGTGAATAATTCTCTGGGTGTGTTCTTAGCAAGACATAATTATTCTTATATTGAATCCTTTTGCAATACAGTCATCACACAGTTGTAATCCTAAATGTCTGCTCTATCAACCAATATATGAAGACACACACATCCTATGAAGCATTAACATTACTTCATCATTCACCGTTTAAAAATACTCAGCCTTTTGTTCTACTTAAATGGAAAAATCTTGCCTATTACCATTTAGAAGATGACAATAAACTGTATTTGTCACACGTACATCAAAATATTGAAGCACATTTTGAATGTGTAGCTTTGCATCAACAATCAGCACAGTCTGAAGATGTGCTGGAGCAGCCCACGAGTGTTGCCACAATGCCAGCAACACTGAATGTACACCTTTGGAATGTGGGAGGAAACCCACACAATCATGGAGAGAACATGTGAGCTCCTTACAGATAGTGGAGGGAATTGAACTCAGTCAGTGATCTTAGGCACTGTAAAGTGTTACGCTGAACCCCTATGCTGCTGTACACCCCTAAAACTGAATAAGTCAGTTCAGATCTAATTTAGAAGATTTAAACAACTTCATGGGGAGAATGTCCAAACTCCTTATAGACAGTGGTGAGAATTGAACCTGGATCACTGAATGCTGTAAAGTGTTATGCTTACACTACAACTGCAACCACCACTTCTCTTGTCCATATTTTCAGAAGTTGTTTAAATCTTCTAAATTAGATCTGAACTGACTTCCTGATAGTTGTTTTCCTTTGAGATACAGTTAGATTGAAAGGTTTTCTGTAGAGAAACAACATTGAAGATGTTTGCAATTGAATATAGTGTTATAATGCAGCATGCAAGTTTACTGCAATTTGTTTGTGTTTAGGATCAATAATAAGGACCATAGATGTATGTTTGATAAATGATGAGGAATATAGGTTTGCCATCTAGTAGTTTTAAATCATAGCTTAAAGTAAAAGACTATGTTGAACTTAGGGGCAACTCAGGGCTTTTAATAATTCTTCATTGACCACCATGGCCTGCTTTCAAGTTAATGAACCTGGCATTCTGACCTTTCCATTCTTTGATCATGGTGACAGCTATGGAAGGTTAGAGGAAAAGTGAAGTCAGCCCTGGTCCTTAGTTCCAGCCAGGTGATAGAGCAATTTTTCATCCAGATCAGCAGTTATTGACTTGAGATACAGGTGCAGACACTTAATGGCCATAATCTTTGACAACAGGTAGCTGGGAGGCAAATGGCTGAACTAGTGGACTGAAGTGAAAGAATGGTCAGAATCTGAAAATGCTGCCTTGGGACAAAAAGGGAGTGCCTCTCCATATTTTTCTTTTAAGCACTGATTATTACCTAACCTTTTGCCATCAATTGATCTGTAATTATACAGTACAATTGTTTTTGTAAAGATTTTTTTCCCCCTTTACCTCACATTTTCATTTTCTCTCTCCGGAACAAACACCTGTTGTCAGTCTCCTTTGCTCTGCCCATTCAACGTGAGGCATCGTTCCAGAAATGTGACCATTTTCCACCCAGAAGGTCAACCTGATCTATTGTATTTCAGTAAACCTTCGCCAGGAGGTCTACAATATTAGCTTTCCCCCAGTTTCCCTCTAGATTATTCTAGCTCCTTGCTTCCTCATGACTATTATCAGATTAATACACAATATCTGACCTTCCGAGGAAGCCTGACAAACTTAAAGTGCAGTTCAAAATATTACAATTGTAAAAACACTTCAAGATCTTTTCAGGCTTAAAACACTGCAAATCACTGAATCAAAATGACTGAGTGATTGTGATTGTAACTTGTAAATCTTGGAGAGGGGGCAAACTGTTGAAATGAGAACAAACTATTTAGGAGGGAGATGGGGGGTCACTTCATGTAGTAGTGGAAATATAGTGCTACACTTGTACGAGAAAATTAGTAGATGGCAAGCTGAATTAGTAATTGTAAAATTGATTATTTATCATGCACTACAATATAAATGGATATGGGTCTAAATTAGGCTGATGAACTCAAGGCACAGAGCTCTAACGATCTCATTAACAGGTGGAATAGTATTCAGTGATCAAATATTCTGCAGTGGCCAAATATTTTAATCCCCATTCCCATTGCAGTTCGGACATGTTGGTCCATGGCCTCCTGTTGTGCCAAGATGAGCCCGCCCTCAGGGTGGAGGAACAACTTGTCTTCGTAGCCCCTAACCTGATGATGTGAATATTGATTTCCCTTCCAGGTTAAAAAAAAATTCCCTCACTCTCCCCTGTTCTACCCCCAACTCTGGCCTCTGCTTACCTGCCTATCACCTACCCCTGGGTCCCCCCTCCCTCCCCTTCACCTATGGTCCACTCACCTCTCCTGTCAGATTCCTTCTTCTCCAGACCTTTACCTTTCTAACCCACCTGGCTTCACCTATCACCTTCTAGCTATCCTCCTTTCCCTTCCCCCATCTTTTTACTCTGGCATCCTGCCACTTCTTATTCAGTCCTGAAGAAGAGTCTCAGTCTGATACATCGACTGTTTATTAATTTCCATAGATGCTGTCTGACCTGCTGGATCTCCAGCATCTACAGGCTTCCTCATGCTTATGATCAAATACTACCTCCTTTTAAGTGCTTATGGAAGACCCATGGACTCATTTCCAAGGACTCTTCATCTCTTGTTCTCGAATGTATTGCTTATTTATTTATTTATTTATTTATTTATTATTTCTTTCTTTTTGTATTTGCAAAACTGGATAGTAGATAGTCTTTTGCACTTTGGTTGAACACTCAAGTTTGTGCGATCTTTTCATTGATTCCATCATGGTTATTATTTTATATTTATGGTTCTATAAATTTATTGGATATGCAAGAAAACAAATTTCAGGGTTGTATATGGTGACATATATGTACTTTGATAATACATTTACTTTGAACTTGAAGACAAAGTCATGAATTTTGCAAACATTTACATATAAACTATTCTAAATGGTCTTGGTTTCTAATTTTGAAGTAGCTTTTTTTCCCCTTTACTGAATTTACAGAAGGAGTTGCTGCCTCCTGGTGTTTAAAAATCTGGTTAATTCATTTAAAACTTTACTTAATTCTCTTTATTGGTAACTGCACCACATTGAGGCATAGTGATAGGGTTTGAAAGCTCAGTCCTGTTTTGTGTGGATAACTCATCCATTTCTTTCTTTTTGTATTATATGCATTATATAATTAATGTATTAGTTCATACGTTGATAATAAATGTACTTTGAACTTTGAAAATACAGGTAATGTTAAATTCAGACGTCCTGTTTCATGGTACTCCATCACTGTTTGATGCACAGTAATGTTATGGCTGGTAGAAAGTGAATTTGGTTTAACCATGAACAAGTCTGTGCACTGAACTTGTGAGCAGTCCTGGGAAAAGCATTCATTGTGTTAGTTAAACTTATAATTATCAAGCCACAAAACACTGAGTATGCAGCAATCCCGTAGTTCTGAGGCCTGTTATTTATAGTGGAAGGAGGAGATGTTAAAACCTCTTGTCAGTTTCTTGGGCACATGCGCCCTGCAATTTCTGGACCCCCAAAGAAATTGCATGGTTGATGTGCACCTGAAATAAATCCAGGTGTCTGCTTTGAAGATTTTTATGGCAGAGCCATCTTTAGAAATAAAAGAGCCTGCATTACTAGATGAACCCCATAAAGCTTTCAGCAATAATTAAGATACTTTTGATGTGCAATCAAAATGTACCAGCTGGTTTAGCCACAGTAGAACCAAGTGAACACCAATGAAATAAATGCCCGGATCCTGTGCTTTCTTGTAACACGAGATTCTGCAGATGCTGGAAATGCAGAGTAAACACATACAAAATATCAAAGGAATTCAGCCGGTCAGGCAGCATCTATGGAGGGCAATAAAGGTGTTTTGGGCTGAGACTGTGGCCTGAAAATGGCCAAGTCCATATCCTGATGAAGGGTCTTAGCCGGAAACATCAACTGTTTATTCCTCTCCATAGATGCTGTCTGACCTGCTGAGTTTCAGCAGCATTTTGTATATGTTACTGTGCTTTTCTCATTGTTACCATCAGGAAGGAGGTACAGAACCCTGAAGGCACACACTGAGCGATTCAGGAACAGCTTCTTCCCCTCTGCCATCCAATTTCTGAATGGACATTGAACCCATGAACACTACCTCACTACCTTTTTTTATTTATTTCTGTTTTTGCACTGCCTATTTTAACTTAACTATTAACTATACATATACTGAATGTAATTCAATGTTCAAAATATATGTATCATGTACAGTATTGCATTGTACTACTGCTGCAAAGTTAACAAATTTCGGGACATATGCCGGTGACTCTGATTCCGATTTTTCTGATGTTGGTTGAGCGATGATTGATGATGGAAATTATCCTCCACTTATTCTATAGGTTTTCTGCCTGCCCCTGTTGCCTTGTTGCTGTCTGACCTGATTTTCTCCAACCTGTTCTGTTCTCTACATCCATCTGACCACTGCAGGTGCTAACCCTGATATTTTGTATGATAGATTTCCTTGAAGCTGCACTGTAATGTCGAACAGGAATTCAGTGACACAGAGTAGCTCCTTCTCACTGCTATGTATATGAATATAAATTGAATATTTAATTTTATTATATTTATTGGTTATATCAAATTTGCATTTCTGACTTTCATGGAACATAGAGAACGGTGCAGGTCCGATGGCCGTTATGTTGTGCCGGCCCTTTAACCTACTCCAAGATCAATCTAACACTTCCCTCCCATACAGCCCTCCATTTTTCTTAGCCTATCTAAGAGTCTCTTAAATGTACCTAAGGTATCTGCCTCTACAACAACCCCTGGCAGGGTGTTCTCTGTGTAAATAAAAACCCTATACTTTCCTCCCAACAATTTAGAGTTATGTCCCCTTGTATTAGGTATGTGGTTGCTTCAGGTTGTTATAACCAGGGGGAGTAGTGGGGATAAGCTCCCACTACCAATTAAGTGCTTCCAATTGAGTGCATTTCAAATAGTCTCTGACAGAGAAGTTCACGGCCTCCTGGCCTTCATGTGTGGCTTAACTACTGACCCCAGTGGAACCATTTCTACTGATAGCAGAAGGGGCAAAGACAGGTTCCTGGCACCTTAAAACCAGTCACTTCAGGCAGATGGGGCTCATCAGCCGTAGTTGTCAGCTCATCTAGGAGAAGGAAAACTCTGATTTCAGAACTCTGCTGCCTTGAGGCTATACCTACTTAAGGGGAAGACCTCAGGGGTATACCCTGAGGAAAAATCTGAAGCTGGAGTCCCTGAAGCTGTCCTACATTGAGCTCAAAGCTGACTGGCAGCTCCTTCAACTCAGTTGGTACCAAACTGTATCAGTCTCTGTTGTTCCTTTGGATTTATCAGCTAGGTGGAGAGGGAGAACTTGCTACTTGGGCAACAACTTGCTCTCCATATTGTACTGCCTTAGCGTGCATAGACAGCTAGGAATCAATATCCATGGTTGACCCCAATCGACGGAGGGCCTACTACTACTATTAGATACTTCCACCCCAGGAAAAAGTCTCTGGCAGTCCACTCGATCAATGCCTTTCATCATCTTATACACCTCTGTCAAGTGACCTCTCATCTTCCTCCGTTCCAAAGAGTAGAGCTCTAACTCACTCAACCTTTTCTCGTAAGACATGTTCCCTAATCCTAATAGCAACTTGGTAAATCTCCTCTGCATCCTCTCTAAAGCCTCTGTATCCATCCTATAATGAGGTGACCAGAACGGAACAGAATTTATTTGCAAAGGTTAATACTTTTGGTTTGAGTAAATTTGTTTCACTAAATTGCAACAGCTGTTGAATATAACCATTGCTTTGTATGAAGATGGTGAACTTGAATTTTACATAATTATTTCATATATTAACACTTGCAGCATAAGTTATTTTTACCCATAGAATTTTCGATCTACTTGACCAAAATTTTTTTTTCTTTTACTTTCAGCGGAACGCCCTGGACTTGGGTGCCGGGAGTTGGTGTTCCGGAACTTGTTCAAGATTCTGCCAGCCGTCAGTCGAGACATTACTGACTGGGTCCCTGCAACCCGAATTAAAGCATCCCAGCTCCTGATAGTGCTGCTGTTCCATGCCGAGGATCACATCACGCAGCACATGGAGCTGCTGCTTAGTACCCTGTATCGATCATGTTCAGATGAGGAGAAACCTGTGGTTCAAAACGTGCGTATCTGTCACCCATTGAACAATTCATATAAATGGTTCTTTATCTTTTTGGTAATATATCTTATTAATTGTGCACCCACAGCTGAAGTTTATTAGCTGAAGGTGGACAAGCTGTTGAAGTATGGAGTTAGTACTGGGCAGATTGGTGTTTAATCAATTAAAATGGAGGCAGAGAGGTAGCTGATAAACCAGAAAGTGGGTACCCAAAGAATGTTTGGGAATCTCAGCCTGAAACTAGGTTGATTTTGAGTGTAATTAACCTCCTAGATCATGCAAGTAAATTAGGAAATCCTACAATTCAAAAAGTACATTGATATCTACGTGCATATATGCTGGCATAGTTAGAGAAGAATTAATTATAACACTCAGTGGCTACTTTATTAGGTTCAGAATCAGGTTTATTATCACTGGCATGTGACATGAAATTTGTTAACTTAGCAGCAGTTCAATGCAATACATTATCTAGCAGAGAGAGAAAATAACAATAAATAAAACATAATAAACAAGTAAATCAATTACATATGTTGAATAGATCTTTTAAAAATGTGCAAAAATAGAAATACTGTATATTAAAAAAGTGAGGTAGTGTCCAAAGTTTCAATGTCCATTTAGGAATTCGATGGCAGAGGGGAAGAAGCTGTTCCTGAATCGCTGAGTGTGTGCCTTCAGGCTTCTGTGTCTCCTACATGATGGTAACAGTGAGAAAAGGGCATGCCATGGGTGCAGGAGGACCAGATAGTGATATAACCTGTCAGAATGCTCTCCACAGTACAACTACAGATGTTTTTGAGTGTATTTGTTGACTTGCCAAATCTCTTCAAACTCCTAATAAAGTATAGGTGCTGTCTTGCCTTCTTTATAACTACATTGATATGTTGGGACCAGGTTAGATCTTCGGAGATCTTGACACCCAGGAACTTGAAGCTGCTCACTCTCTCCACTTCTGATCCCTCTATGTGTTCCTTCGTCTTACCCTTCCTGAAGTCCAGAATCAGCTCTTTCATCTTACTGACGTTGAGTGCCAGGTTGTTGCTGCGGCACCATTCCACTAGTTGGCATATCTCTCCTGCATGCCCTCTCGTCACCACCAAAGATTCTACCAACAATGGTTGTATCGTCAGTAAATTTGTAGATGGTATTTGAGCTTTGCCTTGCCACACAGACGTGTATACTTTATACTTACACTTTATACTTTATTGTCGTCGAACATTTGATACTACAACATACAATCATCACAGCAATATTTGATTCTGCGCTTCCCGCTCCCTGGATTACAAATCAATAGTAAATATTAAAAATTTAAATTATAAATAATAAATGAAAAATGGAAAGTAAGGTAGTGCAAAAAAAAACCGAGATGCAGGTCCGGATATTTGGAGGGTACGGCCCAGATCCGGGTCAGGATCCGTTCAGCAGTCTTATCACAGTTGGAAAGAAGCTGTTCCCAAATCTGGTCGTACGAGTCTTCAAGCTCCTGAGCCTTCTCCTGGAGGGAAGAGGGACGAAAAGTGTGTTGGCTGGGTGGGTCCTGTCCTTGTTTATCCTGGCAGCACTGCTCCGACAGCGTGCGGTGTAAAGTGAGTCCAAGGATGGAAGATTGGTTTTGTGTGATGTGCTGCGCCATGTTCACAATCTTCTGCAACTTCTTCCGGTCTTGGACAGGACAACTTCCATACCAGATTGTGATACACCCCAGAAGAATGCTTTCTACAGAGCATCTATAAAAATTAGTGAGGGTTTTAGGGGACAGGCCAAATTTCTTTAGTTTTCTCAGGAAGTAAAGGTGCTGGTGGGCCTTCTTGGCAGTGGACTCTGCTTGGTTGGACCAAATCAGGTCATTTGTGATATTGACCCCAGGAACTTAAAGCTTTTGACCTGTTCCCCTTGCGCATCACAGATGTAAATTGGGCCGTGTGGTCCGCTACTCCTTCAGAAGAAGTCAACAACCAATTCGTTCGTCTTGCTGACGTTGAGGGATAGGTTGTTGTCTTCACACCATGCCACCAGGTTTTTAATTTCCTCTCTGTACTCAAACTCATCATTACCCGAGATACAGCCTACAATTGTGGTGTCATCAGCAAACTTATATATTGAGTTTGATGGAAACTTGGCTACACAATCATGGGTGTACAGTGAGTACAGCAGGGGTCTGAGTACACAGCCTTGTGGGGCAGCGGTGCTCAGAGTGATTGTAGAGGAGAGCTTGTCCCCTATTTTTACAGACTGGGTCCTGTCTGTGAGGAAGTTGAAGATCCAGCTGTAGATCTGAGTGCTAAGGCCCAGGTTTCGAAACTTAGGAATCAATTTATTTGGAATGATGGTATTAAAGGCAGAGCTGTAGTCAATGAAAAGGAGCCTTATGTATGCGTCTTTATTCTCCAGGTGTTCTAAGGAGGAATATAGGGCCAGAGGGATGGCATCTGCTGTTGACCTGTTGCTCCGGTAGGCGAATTGCAAAGCATCGAGGTTGACCGGTAGGCTGTGGTTGATGTGTGCCATAACCAATCGCTTGAAGCACTTCATAGCATTTGATGTCAGAGCCACAGGTCGGTAGTCATTCAGGCATGCCACCTTGCTCTTCTTTGGCACTGGGATTATTGTTGCCTTCTTAAAACACGAGGGGATCTTAGACTGAAGCAAGGAGCAGTTGAAGATGTCAGCAAACACTCCAGCTAGCTCGCTTGCACAGGCCCAGAGAACCCATCCTGGGACACCATCTGGGCCCGTCGCCTTCCTTGGATTTATCTTCAGGAAGGCCCTTCTAAGGTCCTCCTTGGTGATGATGAATCTCGATGCCACCAGATCTGGTTCATCTGGAGGGAGCAGGACACTCCTCTTCTGTTTGAATCTCGCGTAGAATATGTTAAGTTCGTCAGGAAGAGAAGTGCCACAGTTATTGATATTCCCAGCCTTTTCTTTGCGCCCAGTGATCTCATTTAGACCCTGCCATAGTCTACTGGCATCCCTTTGCTTAGCCTTGGCTTTCAACTTGGCTTGATATTGCCTCTTGGCACCCTTAATGGCTTTCCGGAGTTCACGCCTGGATTCCGTGTAGCGACTGGTATCCCTGGACCTAAAAGCCGCAGCTCTAACCTTCAAAAGGGACTTGACCTCATAATTCATCCAAGGTTTCCGGTTAGGGAATACCCAGATCATCTTGCGAGACACACAGTCCTCCGTGCATTTCCAAATAAAGAGTGTATACAGAGAGTAGAGCAGTCTGGTGAGCAGAATTGGGACAGCACTGATAGATTTGTGCACCAAGAAGAGCTGATCATGAGGCGTACTCCTCCACCTCCACCATTTGAGAGGCTGTATAGATCTATCCTGACGGCGTATAGTAAACCCATCGATCTGAGTCGCTGCATCCGGTAGGGAAGGGGTTAACCAGGATTCTGTGAAACAACGGACAGATGCAGTCCTAATGTCCCTCTGATTCAGCACCCTGGCTCTGAGATCATCGATTTTATTCACCAGAGACTGCATGTTTGCCAGCAAGACAGTCGGTATAGGGAGTTTAAAACTCCGTTTCCTTAAATGCACTTGTAATCCTGAACTACGCCTGTGCTTCCTCCGAGGTGTTCTCCGTGGTCACTTCCAACCACAGTCTGTGTTGTTTCCGTCGGTTTTAAGCAGCGATAGTTCGTTTAAACACATTGAGACATCTTTGTTGACTGTACTAACCTTGGAAGCAGCTGTGCTTTTTAGCTGTAACAGGCTGAAACGGGAATATTTAATTGTATCCATTGAGAGTACTGCTGTTACTCGAGTCGCGCCTAGGTGCTCCGGAAGTAGAACCCAGTATTGTCTTCTGCTGTTGTACCTCATTCACTCAAGGTTCAATGTGTTGTGCATTCAGACATGATCTTTTGCACACCACTGTTGTAACGCATGGTTATTTGAGTTACTATTGCCTTCTTGTCAGCTTGAAGCATTCTGGCCTTTCTCCTCTGACCCTTCTCATTAACAAGGCGTTTTCGCCCTCAGAACTGTTGCTCACTGAATTTTTTTTTTGTTTTTCGCACCATTCTCTGTAAAATCTTGAGCGTGTTGTGTATAAAAAGCCCAGGACATCAGCGGGGGTGGGGGGGGGTGGTTGAGATAACTCAAACCACCCTGTCTGGCACCAACAATCATTCGATGATCAAAGTCATTGCATCACATTTCTTCCCCATTCTGCTGTTTAGTCTGAACAACTGAACCTCTTGACCATGTCTGCATGCTTTTTTGCAATGAGTTGCTGCCACATGATTGGCTGATTAAATATTTGCATTAACAAGCAGGTGTGCAGGTGTACTGCATTCAGGCTTATTTCAATTGAAGATTTTTTTTCAATCCCATTTGGTAGGAACAGTAGCAGTAAGATCATGTTAAAAAGAGTTTGACAGCCAGAGGTTAGTTGATAGGTTTCTTTTATTGGGACTACAGGAGGAATGGAGACAGGCTAACCCCTATTGACATCAATGGATCTAGAGTTGAGAGGGTAAACAGCTTTAGGTTCCTCAGCATATACATCACCGAGGATCTCACATGGTCTCTACATACGGGCTGTGTGGTGAGAAAAGCATAACAGTGCCTCTTTCACCTCAGACGGTTGAAGAAGTTTGGTATGAGTCCCCACATCCTAAGGTCTTCCTACAGGGGCACAATTGAGAGCATCCTGACTGGCTGCATCACTGCCTGGTATGAGAAATGTACCTCCCTCAATCGCAGGACTCTGCAGAGAGTGGTCCGGACAGCCCAGTGCATCTGTAAGTGTGAACTTCCTCACTATCCAGGACATTTACAGAGGCAGGTGCGTAAAAAGGGCCCGAAGGATCATTGGGGACCTGAGTCACCCCAACCACAAACTGTTCCAGCTGCTACCATCTGGGTAATGGTACCACAGCATAAAAGCCAGGACCAACAGTCTCCAGGACAGCTTGTTTCACCAGGCCATCGGGCTGTTTAATTCACGCTGATACAATTTTATTTCTATGCTATATTGACTATCCTGTTGTACATACTATTTATTACAAATTACCATAAATTGCACATCGCACATTTAGACGGAGATGTAACCTAAAGATTTTTACTTATTATGAAGGATGTAAGAAATAAAGTCATTTCAATTCAATTCTATTTATTGTTTTAAAATGTATAAATGGCTATAACTTTAATCTTAAAGGTTATTTTTGCCTATTTTGGGAATTTTTTAACATACCTAAATACACTTTTTAAAAAAATATTTTTTGATCAGATTGCAGTTTTTTTCCACATGCAAGTCATAACAGTATAAATTCAACACTAGTAATAGTGGCTTTGATCAACAGAGTAATTGATGTAGCAGTCAACTTCCCAGCTGTTGGCTTCATCCCTCCCCCTCCTGTCTTCTCCTATCATTTCGGGTCTCCCCCTCCCCCTCCCACTTTCAAATCTCTTACTATCTCTTTTTTTCTGTTAGTCCTGATGAAGGGTCTCGACCCGAAACGTCGACTGTACTTCTTCCTATAGATGCTGCCTGGCCTGCTGTGTTTCACCAGCATTTTGTGTGTGTTAATTGATTAGCACTGCAGTTTGAAGGCAGTATGTTTAGACTGTGGTATCATTGCCACCCTAATATCTTTCCTCTATCCAATGTCATATTATAAAGATTTAATTTTAGCCAAAGCTTGATGATTATTTGTGTTTAATAATGATTTTGTAATATATGCAATAAATGTGCATTTATTGCAGATCGGAATAAGTTTAAGATATTCCAGCTTTAAAAATTCATTTCTTAACATCTTGTTACCTTTCTAATTTTTAGTCGTTGAAAGCAGCAGAGCTGATTGGAACCTTTGTGGAACCTGAGGTCTCCTTGAAGTTGATTTTGACAGCTCTTGAGAAATCTGCTTGTACTGCTCATCTGATGGTCTTGGGTGCAGTGATAAGGGGCAGCTCAGCACAAGCGCTACATCCACATCTGATCAACATTGGAGAATCTCTGGCACTTCCTGATACGTGTCAAGTTTCCGCAAAGGTAAATATGAACAAAAGAAAGATATCCTTCTCCAAACATTGTATTCCTAATGAAAAAATGGAAAAACACAGAAGCTTAAAACCTGAAGTAGCAGAAAGTGGTACAAATGCTCAGCAGGTCAGGCAGTAGCTGCGGGGAAAGAAGTCATATTTAAGGTTCAAAGTTCAAAGTAAATTTATTATCTAGATACCTATATGTCACCATATACTATTTTGAGATTCACTTTCTTGCAGGCATTCACAGTAGAACAAAAAAATGCAATTGAATCAATGAAAAACTACACACAAAGAATGACAAACAGCCAGTGTGCAAACAAAGACAAACTGCAAATACAACAAAAAGTATGTAAATAATGCTGAGAACATGAGTTCTAGAGTCCTTGAAAGTTGGTCCAAGGTCAATGATCCTCCATCAAAATTGGATGGATTAACTGATTTATTGGCAGGAAAAAGTGTGGAGGGAAAAAGAAATGAACAAAATCACCCTTGACTGATTCTATTGTTTTTAATTACAGTGCATACTTTTGATTCAGCTTTTCTCTTATCATACATTGCATTAATGTCCCATTTTACTTTCTACCATCGTCTATCTCTCCACCACATCATTCCTGGCCTCCACGGACCTTAAATTTTGTTCTCTACTTCTTTCCGTTGCCTGCTCTGAACTGTGTTTTATCTCTTAACTTTTCCCATTCCTGATGAAACCTCATTCACCTGAAGCTTTACATATGTAAGGCTGCTCACGACTCAAGAGATGAGTTGGAAGTGGCAAATATTCCAGTTTTGACATCAGCAGCAGCTTCTCACCTGATGCCAAAGCACTAGAAAGAAGCCAGAGGTTCCCACAAGAGAAGCAGCATAATGAAAAGCCAAGAATATGCAAGGAAAGCCAGTTCAGTGGATTTTGGCTCTTTGAAGTCAAGAACACCAAAGTCTTCTCTGAATCTTGGCTCTGAGAATCCCGGAACAGCATAGCATCCAACATATTTAATCAGTAGGAAATGGAACGAACAGCATTGAAGACAAGTCAGAAGGAGGAGATAAGTGAGGTCAAAAGGCCAAGCATGTCCTTCCTTCATCATGATGGAACTTGGCCAGAGGACAACTACAGCATTTTTATGTACCTTATGAGAAACTGTTATAATGATAATCTAGAACTGATGTCTACATTAAAGATTGTACCTATTAATGGAATCTACAGGTATATGATCTACTTTAAGGTCAAGACTGACATGCTGTTTCTTCAGGGGCGTGACTCGCTGCACAACAGCAATTGTCAGTGTGGTGGTCCCATGGGCAGCTGATTGTTTCAGGAGTTTTCTAGCAACCACTTGTTCTGGATAGTGACTTAAGTGATGATTCACCAGAACAATCTGCAAGTTAGACACCTCAATTCCATGGTTAAAATGGTAAAAGATGCCAGACTATGCATGGTGCCTTCAGCTTTTCTGCAAATCGAGCACCAGGACAACACATCTGATGAGTCTGGTTCCAAATGGACTTCTGTTTGTATCCCATATGTTGACAGTCAAATCTAAAGTTCAAAGTATATCTATTATCAAACTATGTATATGTCACCATATACAACCTTGAGATTCATTTGCTTGCAGGCATTTACAGAAAAAAATAAAGAAATACAATAGAATCTATGGAAAACCATACATAAGCAAAGAGTGACAAACAACCAATGTGCAAATGAAGACAAACTGTTCAAATGAAAAAAATAATCCAGAGAACATGAGTTGTGGAGTCCTTGAAAGTGAGTCTAGGTCATAGAATCAGTTCAGAGTTGAGGTCAGTGAAGTTATTCACACCAGTTCAGGAGCCTGATGGTTGTAGGGTAATAGTTGTTCCTGAATCTGGTGGTATGGGATCTAAGACTCCAGTATCTCCTGCCCAGTGATAGTAGTGAGAAGACCGAATGGTCTGGATGGTGGGGGTCTTTGATGATAGATGCTGCTTTCTTGTGGCAGCATTCCATGTAAATGTACTCACTGGTGGAGAGCAGTTTGTCTGTAATGGACTGGGCTGTATCCACCACTTTTTGTAGTCTTTTCCATTCCTGGGTATTGCTGTTTCCATATCAGGCTGTGATGCAAATGGTTAGGATACTCTCCAGCTTGTATCTATAGAAGTTTGTAAAAGTTTTTGTTAACATCCCAAATCTACACAAATCTCTAAGAAGGTAGAGGCACTGTCATCTTTGTAATGGCATATTCATGCTGATCCCAGGACTGACCTACTGATCAGGACAGAAGCCACAAGTGTTTTGCAGGCAAAGGTCATGGTTTAAGACTAGATAGCACTGATGTACTGGAATGTGTAATCCAACTCCTTGGATTTATTTCTCATTGAATGATGAGTTTTTCCCTGTGGTGGCATCTATTCTATGATTGATTTGCAAGGTTTATCAACAGAATATTTTTTAAATAATCCATATCTTTTACCTTAGAATTTACCTGACCTGCTGAGTACTTTTTGATATTTTCTGTGTTCACTTTTTTACGTTTTCATCTATTTTAAAGCCGTGGATAAACACGTCCGTACAAGTGTGGAGTAATTCACACAAAATATAAGAGAAACTGAGCAAGTCAGGCAGCATGTATGGAGGGGAATGAACAGGCAGTGTTTTGAGCCAAGGATTGATCACTCATTCTCTGTTATACATGTACTACTGCACAGAAACAGGACCTTCGGCCCATCTAGTCTGTGCTGAACTGTTCTGCTTAGTCCCAGCGACTTGCACCTAGACCACAGCCCTCCCTACTCCTCCCATCCAGGTACTTATCCAAACTTCTCCAAAATATTGAAGTCAAATCTGCATCCATCATTCCCACTGGCAGCCCGTTCCACACTCTTACCCCTCTGAGTGAAGAAGCTTCCCCTCATGTTCCCATTAAACATTTCACCTTTCATCCTTAACCCATGGCCTTTCGTTCTAGTCTCACCCATCCTCAGTGAAAAAAGCCTGCTTGCACTTATCCTGTCCATATGTAGCTCTGGTGTCTAAGACTTTTGCACAGTACTGTAGTAATTTTATGCATTTCACTGTACTTCTGCAAAAAAAGACAACTTTCATGACATACGTGAGTGATGATAAACCTGATTTTGATATGGGTCTCTCTTGTAGACTGAGAGTGCGAAGGGGGCAGGGAGAGAGGATTCATAGTTGGAGAAAGGGGAAGGGAGAGGGGAGGGAGTGGGAAACACCAGAGACACCCTCTGTAATGATCAGTAAACCAATTGTTTGGAATCAAATGAGCTTGTCTGATGTCTCAGGGCTGAGTGGGCCTGTACCTGCACCACCCTCCCACCACTAGCACTTTTTCTCTGCTACCTGTTCCACACCCCTCCCATGGTGCTCCACCCTCGACGTTCCCAGCATCCCTTACTGCCGCCAGATTTACAAACTCACTCTTCATCCCATGTTGACAAATACAGTACTATGCAAAAGTCTTTGGCATTGTAGCTATATATGTGCATAGGACTTTTGCACAGGACTGTAATGTGGTGCTGTCAATCTTTATAGAGCATAGTGCTGGAATTGATTAATTATTTGTATGTTCAAAGTGTGAGAAACTGTTTCTTCATAAGTAGGATGTCTCAAACACTAGCATTGATCTGAGTACAAGTTTCAAATCTCCTTTGGCATCAATCAGAACAAAAGCCTAACATGTTGCTCCTCTCAGTATCCCCAAACTGATCAGGCCATCAGAATGACATTTTGTATTTGCTTCCCAGTCATCTGCATAGGCACTAACTGAACGTTGAAAGCATCCTAAATCTACATTGCAATCTGCCTGCCTACCTAGGTTTTCTTGAACTTCAGCATCTTCTTGTGATCTGGCATTCTCTTGATTGGGCCAATTGATCTGAGTCTGTTCTCAAAAATCAGTGTTGCAACCAGTGACTTGCCAACATTATTGGCCACTTAAATATTCATTGCCATTTAATTTGATAAAAAAAACAATAGACTTTTGCCTTTTAGATGATAAGAATATAAGATATAGGAGCAGAATTAGGACATCTGGCCTGTCAAGTTAACTATAAAACAAATCACAAAGAGAGGGTATATTTCCTGATAAAGTGAACTTTTCTATATAATGAGATTTTTGAAAACCAAATAATATAATACACATCCTAGTGAGACATCAGGCTTTGTGTTGACAATATGATAATGAGTGTCAGGTGAGGACATTCCTGTTACATTTCATAGCTGGCAATTAATAACGGATTTATTTGTGTTTTACCATTAAAGGAAGTAATTCTCATAGTTATTATCCCTGAACTTTCGGGCAATTGAACCAGTGGGGATAACTTCACTCGCCCCATCACTGAACTGTTCCCGCAACCTATTGACTTACCTGCAAGGACTCTTCATCTCATGTTCTTGATATTTATTGCTTATTTATTTAGTTAGTTAGTTTTGTATTTGCACAGATTGCTACCTTTTGCACATTGGTTGTTTGTCCGCCCTGTTGCGTGCAGTCTTTCATTGATACTATTATGGTTTTTAGATTTACTGATTATGCCCCCAAGAAAATGAATCTCAGGGTTATGTATGGTGTTATACATGTAGTTTAATAATAAATTTACTTGGAACTTTGAAACTTTGAAATACCTTTTTACCACAAATGTACAGACAAAAAATACAGATAGCCTGAAAGGAGGAATTAAAGTGTAATCATTGCTATCTGTTTGTTATTAGTCATTTCCAAATAGCCTTGTTTGTGCAGTCCAGTGACATTTGAATCTTCAGATATTGAGGAATTTGTCTTGTATATACTGGAGAGAAAAGTATACTTGCATTTGAAATTTTAGAGTGGACAGTTGTTCATGTTAAGCGTTGAATCGCTTAAGTTCAAAGTACATTTATTATCAAAATATGATACTATATACAACATTGAAATTCATCTCTTTACAGGCAGCCACAAAACAAAGAAACCCAATAGAAACCCATTAAAAAAAGACCGTCAAATACCCAAAATACAAGGGGGAAAAAATTGTGCATACAATAAAAGTAAGCAAGTAACATTCCAAAATTAAAGTCTGCAAAATAACATTTTGACACACTTGGGGATTGAATCATGGCAGCTTGTTGAAATAAAAAAGCTTGGTTTCCGATACACAAGAGATTCTGCAGATGCCGGAAATCCAGAGCAACACACACAAAATGCTTTCTTTCTTTTTTAATCTTTTTATTAATTTTCAAGTTCGTAAACATAATAACAATAGTGATACAAAGAAATTGGAATTACCTTATTGTTAATAAACATATACAAAAAACACTACAAATAGTACAAGTGTAATAGACTTCCAAACTCTTGATATAGTTAATCATGAAGAAAAAACAAATAAAAAGAAAAGGATGTTGCAAAGAAAAAACCCAAAAAAACAAAAAAAACTAAAAAAAATAGAACTAATGGCTAAACCCAAAAAAAGCAAACAAAACAAGGCTGAACCAATATATGAGATCGAATACATTAATTAATGTCATCAACTCCGCTCCTCTATTCATATAATCTAAGTTAATAAAAAGGATTTGGAAAAGGTCAAACTACATCATATGAAAATATTGAATAAATGGCTTCCATATTTCTTCAAATTTAACCGAAGAATCAAAAATGACACTTCTGATTTTTTCTAAATTTAAACATGATATAGTTTGGAAAAACCATTGAAATGCAGTGGGGGGGAGTGGGGTAAACTAGATCTCCTGGCCATTAATGTAACAAATGCGATCATCTGAAGAGCTGAAGAGGAGGTCATTGGCAAACCAAAAATTGCCGTAATAGGATGGGGTTGTAAATCAAAACGCAAAACTGTTGAAATAATACCAGAAATATCTTTCCGAAATTTTTCCAAGAGAACGCAAGACCAGAACATATGAGTCAAAGAAGCCACCTCAGAGTGACATCTGTCACAAATAGGATTTATATGGGAGTAAAAACAAGCTAGTTTATCTTTAGACATGTGGGCTCTATGCACTACCTTAAATTGTATCAGCATATGTTTAGCACATATAGAGGAAGAACTAACTAATTGAAAAATTTTTTCCCATTTCTCTATAGGTAGGCGAAGTTGAAGTTCCCTTTCCCATTCATTTTTAATTTTATCAGATATACCTGGCTGTATTTTCATAATTATATCATAAATAGTTGCTACTAATCCTTTCTGATAGGGATTTAAACCAAAAATTTTGTCCATGATATCAGTAGTGTGTGAAATCGGAAAGGTAGACAGTGAGGTATATAAAAGGTTTCTTATTTGTAAATATCTAAAAAAAAATGGGATCTGGGCAAGTTGTATTTATTAGATAACTGTTCAAAAGACATGAAACAGTTATTCAGAAATAAATCATGGTAACATGTTATACCCTTCATTTTCCATATCAAAAAGGCTTGATCCATAACCGAGGGTTTGGAAAAATAAATTAGATATAACAGGGCTTGATAATATAAATTTGTTCAGACCAAAAAATTTACGAAATTGGAACCATATTTGTAATGTATGTTTAATTATTGGATTAACCAATTGTTTATTCAATTTAGAAAATACAAAGGGAAATGAAGTTCCTAAAATAGAAACCAATGAAAACCCTTGTATAGAGTAACGTTCAAGGTTTACCTATTGTGGACTTGGAATTATATCCCAATCTTGTGTCCAAAATATTAAATATCAAATATTAATTGCCCAGTAATAGAATCTTAAATTTGGCAATGCTAAACCACCATCTTTCTTGGACTTCTGTAAATATTTTTTGCTTAACCTGGGATTTTTATTCTGCCATATATAAGAGGAAATTTTAGAATCAATAGTATCAAAAAAAGATTTAGGAATAAAAATTGGTACTGCTTGAAATAAATATAAAAACTTAGGTAGAGTAATCATTTTAATAGCATTGATTCAGCCAATCAGTGATAGAGACAATGGGAACCATTTAGTAAGCAATTGTTTAACCTGACTAATTAACGGTAAAAAATTGAGCTTGAATAAGTCCTTATGTCTTTTAGCAATTTTAACCCCCGAATAAGTAAAATAGTCGGTAATCAATCTGAATGGATGGTGAACATCTATAAATGGGAATCTGCATTTTTAATGGAAAAAGTTCATTCAATTTGTAACTAGAAAAATACTAAACTAAGCAAGCAGAGATAATACTGCCAGAATGGATTTCTCCGGGTTAGATATATATAATAGTAAATCATCTGTATATAGTGGCAATTTATGTATCACTCCCACGAGTAATACCAAATATATTAGGAGAGTCACGAATAGCAATAGCTAACAGTTCCAGAGCAATATCGAATAATAATGGACTAAGAGGGCAACCCTGCCTAGTACCATGGAATAACTGAAAAAAGGGAGATCTTTGATTATTGGTAAATACCGAAGCCAAAGGAGTAAGGTATATCAATTTAATCCAAGATATAAATATTGGACTAAAATTAAATTTCTCAAATGTATTAAACAAATATGTCCATTCGACTCTTATCAAAAGCTTTCTCAGCGTCCAATGAGATGACACATTCTGGAGTTCTAGGTGAAGAAGTATAAACAATATTCATTAATCTCCTAATATTAACGAAGGAGTAACGATTTTTAATAAATCCAGTCTGATCGACAGAAATAATTTGAGGCAATACATTCTCCAGTCTCGTTGCCAATATTTTAGAAAAAAATCTTAGAATCCACATTCAGCAAATATATAGGCCTATAAGATGCACATTCAGTAGGATCCTTATCTTTTTTAAGAATTAGGGAAATAAGAAGCTCGATAAAAAGATTGTGGTAATTTACCTACAGATACTGCATCCCTAAAGGTTCTACATAACCAAAGAGAAAGTATAGTAGAGAAGGATTTAAAAAATTCTACTGTATAACCGTCTGGACCAGGTGCTTTACCTGAATTCATTGAGGAAATAGCATTTTTTATTTCTTCTACCGTAATAGGTACATCTAGTTTTAAACGTTCATTGGGTGGTAATTTTGGAATATTCAATTTGTTTAAAAAATCGTGCATTATAGTGGAGTCATCAGGAAATTCTGATTGGTATAGGGAGGTATAAAATTCTTAAAAGGATTTGTTTATCTCATCATGATCAACCGTCAGAGTACCATCTTTTTTACAAATCTTAACAATCTGGCGTTTAACTGAAGCCGATTTCAGTTGATTAGCCAGTAGTTTCTCAGTCTTATCACCATGTATATAGAATTGACTCCTAGTTTTAATTAATTGATTTTCAATCAAAAATGATAGTAATAGACTATATTCCATTTGAAGTTCGACTCTCTCTTTATAAAGCTCCCGATTAGGAGCAATAGAATATTTCTTGTCAATTTCTTTGACCTTGTCAACCAGCTTAAGTATTTCATTATTAGTTCGCTTTTTCAGTTCAGCAGAATATGAAATAATTTGTTCACGAATATATGCTTTAAAAATATCCCATAGTACCCCGCTGGAAATTCCTCCGTAAAATTCGTTGCGAAGAAAAAATTAATCTGTTCCTCAATAAAATTAACAAAGTCCAAATTCTGAAGCAAAGTGGTATTAAATCGCCAGATGTATTCATGTATGAAGATGTATTCATTGAATTAATAGATAGTTTCAACGGCGCATGATTGGAGACAGCAATGGGGTCATATTTGCAGTCAATAACAGGTGGAATTAATCGAGAGTCAATAAGAAAGTAATCAATTCTAGAATAACAATGATATACATGTGAAAAGAATGAAAACTCTTTATCGTTGGGGTGTAAGAATCTCCAAATTTCTGAAATTACAGAGTCAACCATAAAAGAGTTAATAAGAGTAGCTGATTTGTTCGGGAGTGCCTGATTAGACATAGATCTACCCATCAAAGGATTTAAACAACAGTTGAAATCCCCACCCATAATCAACATATAATCGTTTAAGTTAGGAAGGGATGTAAAGAGATGTTTAAAAAATTCAGGACAATCAACATTTGGAGTGTAAACATTAACCATAACAACCTTTTTGTTAAATAACAAACCAGTAATTAACAAATATTTACCATTCAGATCTGAAATAGTCTCATAATACACAAACGAAATTGAAGGATCTATAAAAATAGAAACGTCTTACACTTTGGCCTGTGAATTCGAATGGTACTGTGATCCTTCCAAAACCTAAAAAAACGCTGATTATCCTCTTTCCGCACGAGTTTCTTGTACGAAAATAATATGAGCATTCATTCTATGAAATACTTAAAAAATTTTCTTCTGTTTAATCGGGTGGTTTAAACCATTTGTATTCCAAGAAACCAAATTAGTAGTCTTATCCATAGTACCAAAATCGAACTTAAGGTATGTAAAGGGTTAACCAGAATACAAACTCATGACCCCGGAAGAGGAAAAAAGGTTCAAAGAGGAACCGGAAGTCACGACATTTCGGACATTTGGTAGTTTCAAGTCAGCTGGTTTAAAGAAAAAATCTAAATTGAAAATAAGAACAAAAATACCCCACCCCTGCCACAAAAACCCGGGAAAAAGCCAGAAAGTGCCTAATGCTAAATCTAACCCCATCTATCCAGAAGGTAACCCAAAAGAAATACGTTTTTCTTAAAAAACACCACCTGTGGTCAAAAAAGTAAAAAAGCGATTACTATAAATGTAAAGAAAAGATTGCAACAATTACAAACATAAAATAGTTTCTTCTTGCTCATATTTCAAAAAAAAAAAGAGACCAAGCACCAATTCATATTATTAGTTTTTTCATATATAAATGATCGGAAATGACGCAGCAAGAGAAAATAAATTCTGAGAAGAAGGATAGAGCAATCCACCATCTTAAGATGTAATACTCCTCCAATAAAGTTTCAAAGAAAAGGAAAATCAAACACTGAATCTACTACTTAATGACTCTCAAAAGCAAAAAGATTAAAAGTAAAAAATACAAAATCACTAACGAAAAAAGAAAAAAAATGAATACTTTTATTCAAAAATACGAGAAATACCTACACTACAAAACCAAGGCAAGAACCCTTGAAATATAAAAATCTAAATCTGTAGGCTAGATATTAGCTTTTTAAAAAAAACAAAAAGCAAGTTAGAAAAAAGAAAAAAAGTGCGTTAATTAGTCCTTAGCAGCGGAAGACAGATTGTTGAGAAAACGTTGAGTTTCGTCCGGAGTCTTAAACAAATGATGAGAGTTATCCGCCAGAACAATTCTTAGACACGCTGGGAACAGCAGCGCTAATTTGAAGCCCTTACGATAAAGTTCTGACATCTGTGGTTTAAAAGTCATCCGTTCCCTCAATACTTCCGGGCTGAAATCCTCAACGATGCGAAATCTGAAACTTTGAAATTCGATCATACTTTTCTGCCAAGCAGCTCGTATTACTTGATCCTTAATATGAACATAGTGAAACCGAGCAATAATAGGTCTCAGTTTAAATTTTTTGGAAGGTTTGGGGCGTAAAGTACGATGTGCACGATCTAGCAATGGGGGAGGGGGCCTCCAAAACTTTTGGACCAAACACATCCGTTAACAATTTAGAAAAGTATTTACTAGGATCGCCCATCTCAACATCTTTGGGAAGCCTGACTATTCGCAGGTTCTGTCGCCAAGATCGATAATCTTTGATTTATAACATTCCAACTGCTGAGATGTCAAAGCCAGATTTTTTTCCAGGGAATCAATTTTTCGGTCTCTCTTCCGACCGGCTTCAGCCAGCTCTGAAATTCGAATCTGTTGTTGATCGACTTCGCACCTAAATGATTTAACGTCATCTTGAATCATTTTCAAAGCTTCTTCAAACACAGCATATCTTTGGTTAAGTGTATCCTCTAGAAGTTTCGACATTGTTTCAAAAGTTAATGGAATTTGCTTAGATGCTTTGGGATCACCATCTTTTTTCCCCTTCCCGCCAGAGTCTCTTCCACTTTTAACTTCTCGTCCTGTGGTCAGCATTTTCAGTAAGTTAAAATTGAAGTTCAAAGATATATTTGTGGTATAAACCCTTTAGTGTAGGTATAGATAAAATAAATAAGGGTGGTTACAGGTAAAAGAAGTAAAGGGAATGGAGCGAAGCCAAAGTGTACCTCCAGCATGAGCCCTCCTGGAGAGTCCCACAAAATGCTGGAGGAACCTCAAAAGTCAAGCAGCATCTTCCCCCTTCCTTTCCAGGCCTGATGAAGGGTCTCAGTCTGTAACGTCAACTGTTTATTAATTTCCATAGATGCTGCCTGAGCTGAGTTTCTCCAGCATTTTGTGTGTGTTGCTGATAACTTATTCTTTCAGATGTAAAAATGACTTGAAAATGTTTGTTTGGTTTCTACAAGCGAAGCAAAGGAAAATCAGGGACACCATTAGTCGTTGCTGGAAGCCCTGTTTGGAACAAATTGTCACCACTTTACCAACCAGGAATGGACTGTCAGTGAGAAGGTTGGAACACTCTGAAAATATAATTCTAATACAAATAATGCCTTGGTGAAGTAAGAAAAATATTATCCAGATATATCTCCTGAAAGATCGTAAAATTCTTGCTTATTTGCATTTCTAGTTTGTATTGTACCTTTTGGACTTGGACAATTCTGAGAACTGCAGAAATTCAGCTCCGTACTGCAGATTTGTTTTATTATAATGTTGCCATTCCAATGCTAAATGCACTTATATTAACTTTACAGCATTGCTGTTTCCTTTGGACCTGTTATTCCATCATAGCTTTCACAGTAATTTCTCACTCCTTCCCTCTTCTCTCTCTTTCCATTACTCATTCTGACTCCCCTCTCCCCCTTCTCTTCTTCTCACCTGCCCATTACCTCCCCCTGGTTCCCATCCTCCTTCCATTTCTTCCATGGTCCACTCTCATCTCCTATCAGATTCCTCCTCCTTCAGCCCATTTCCTTTCACACCCATCACCTCCCAGCTTCCTATTTAATTCCCCCCAAATCAATTATTTAATTAAATAAATAATTATATTATTATTTTGTGCTTTTATCTTTCTGTATTTGCACTATTTGTTTTTTGTATTTACTGTGAAGGTTCACAATAGAATGAATCTCAGGGTAGTATATGCAGACATATGTGTACTTTGTAATAAATTTACTTTGAACTTTTTAATCTTTCTAGGGCTGCTGTTCACCCTAATCCTGATTTATACTTCTGCGTTAACTCGACGCCGTAACCTACGCGTGGCCTACGCGCGTTGTGAGCATTTATACTTGTGCGTTGGTGCGTCTGCGTCGCTCTGCAATTCGCGCACGTTGCGCATGCGCGCACACCTGCCCATACAAGGCTTCGTGGTCATGGTAGTCTTTCGTATTGTAAACAAGACGCGAGCGTCTTTTTTCGTAAAAGCAAAATGTGTCCTCCATAATTTTGGAGGTCTGTAAAGCTTTATGGAAAGCATTGCAGCCAGAGTTCCTTCCCTGCCCTTCAGTCGCCCAATGGGAAACTATTGCAGCGTAGGAGGAAATGCGATGCTACCAAGCGGACCAATCACAGCTGTTGTGTTCTGCATTGCCGCAACATGCGGTTACATTTTGGGAGAGGTGCGCATCGCAGCAACGCAGGCTCTCGCGTAGGGTTCCGTGAAGGATTTGCGTGGGGTTTGCGGCAACGCAGTACTTACGGCGACGTGTTGACACAGAAGTATAAATCAGGCTTAACGCACAACCCACCCCCACCTTCCAAATCCTGCTTCTCTGCTTTTATGCCAGTTAAGAATCATTCACAATGCTGTTGTGAGTTTTTCATTGTAGCTGTACGTGACCATGTCATGCACGTGATTCGATTTTATCTATTGCACCCTTAGGAAAAACTAACGGTGTCACATTACAAAATGGTGCCTATTGGATGTTCTAATATACTAAACCCTCCCCTCTCTGTTCTTTCCTTCGGATTGGCTGCTGGAACAAGTTTAAAGTGCTTCAGATAATAAACAATACATTTATGAACTCAAAGATTTTAATCATTAATGTGAGATAATTACCCAATAACATTTGTTCAGCCCTACGAGGTGCAAAGGCAAAACCTCCTCTCTATTGACAATGTGTATAAATTTAACCTAGATACATGTTCCTTCCACAGGTCACAAACAGGTGTTCATGATGGTAGCTGAAAGGAAAAAAAATGATAATCGGTAAAATGGCCAATTGAGGGCTTTGTTATAGGAGGAAATTTACTCCTTTCAAAAAGTATTCAGCTCGTTGTATGGAGGCTTTTACCCATGTTCTTAGCCAAATTTTGCACCTGGTAACCCAGCTGAATGAAATTGGATCCATGTCTTTGAAATCTGTTGCATTAATGACAACCTACAAGAAAATAGTAT
Source organism: Mobula birostris (assembly GCF_030028105.1). Classification (NCBI taxonomy): domain Eukaryota; kingdom Metazoa; phylum Chordata; class Chondrichthyes; order Myliobatiformes; family Myliobatidae; genus Mobula; species Mobula birostris. Next base: position 148,570,938 of record NC_092378.1, on the reverse strand, counting down.
GAGAAAATAGATTTGAGGCTTTTGTCAAAACAAGATGAGGGAGAAAAAATATTCTCTTTATAAAAAGAGTAATGCTTTAGGACATACTGAGGTCAGACACAGTAAATCTCTCAGTTTAGCCATAATCTTTTAGCAGTTTCATAACCTAGGAATCAAATAAATGGAAATAAAAGGTTCCAAATACATGGTATAATGTGGGTTAAAAGTTAGTAGTATAGAAAACCTGTATCAGTCGATGTTAGCTATTGCTAAAATCATTTACCAGCTAACAATACTTGTACTTAGAAACTGGTTTGAAATGTTTTCTTCTGTCTGCTGCTTTTTTAGCAGGTGGTTGATGTGTGTGAAGCGGCTGACAACTTTTGGGTGTGTGGTTTCCAGTGTTATCTTTGACGTACACTTTTTTTGCTTCGGTTTCTACCAGAACAATCTTAGCAGTTTTAATCCATCGAGAACACATGTAGATTCAGAATGATGTAAAAGGTTTTAATATAGCTACGAGTTCAAATTTGGAACAAATTTGTAATTTCCATTATAGCCTTGTTAATTCCCACAGGCCTCTGTTTATACAGGTAAAATAAAAATCAAAAGTGAACGTGTGGAATGGGAAGGGCTTTTTCAGAGCAAGACATTGATTGATTCTTTTATTTTCTTTCTGATACCTATAGGTGGAATATTTGGAACAACTGCTTCTGTGTGCACAGATGCTGATTACAGTATGTGGGAAACAATGCGGTGAAATCAATCTGCCACTTCTGAAAGTGCTGGTGACAGTCGTGTCTATGACTTCTGATGAAGAGCTGAAAAACAAGGTATTACAGAGTGCAAGCCACATCAGTTAGTTAAATAAAGTTCATCTGTAATTTGGCGATTGATTTTTTTTTTCCCCTTCTCTTCTGAAAGCCAAACATTTCAAAGCCTAAATGAATGGGTTCACTGTCTTTCAGCTTTAATTTTGGGTTCGTGCTAATTTATAGCTAAAAGTTCCATTTTGCAGTGAGTTTGGCTTTTCTGAGAGTTGAAGTGGTTTTGAGTGGAAGAAATGTTGAATAGGTTGAATTGATCCCAAGTCTTTAAATGTAATTCAAGGTACAATGAAGAAATATAATCCTTGTAAATGGGTTGCATCAGAAATAATTTGGTCACTGGTCCGTAGTAAAGTGTGTTTCTGTGTACCTTTTTTCTTGGTTTATTTTCTCTTTCCCTCAATATTTCAGCTCTGCATTTGTCCTTGCTAACTCTAATCCATCCTGGTCCTGACCCCATAATTGGCCTTGTCAGCAAGGGTGCACTGAAGTTGCTGTAGGTACTGTGATGTCTAAGCAGTAATTATTTCTGTCCTTGAGCACTGTGATATAGTTCTGCTGAGAATTTGAACTTGATGATACTTAGTGTAATTAGCTAAAGGATAATCACCTGGATTTGCTAATGAGGGATTATGCTTGAACCAAATTTTGCAAATTTCTGGTATGGTGGACGGGCAAAATCCATTTTGAATGTATTTGAATTTTCAAAAAAGTTTTTTGTCAAATCTATGGTTTGCCAAGAAATTGCTCTAGTTAGTAGTATTTAAACTCTCAACTTGGCATCTTAGTAACTGGTTTATTATTGTCACATGTACAGAAATAGTGCAAAATCTTCTGTTTGCATTCCTCACAGACAGATCATTCCATACTAGGTAGTACAAAGGATAAAATAAAAGAATATGGTATATGGTGTTACAAGGGATGTGCAGCGTAGGTAGACAAAAAAAAGTGCAAGGGACATGATTTGGTAGATTGAGAGATCAAGCGTTCATTTTTATCACAGAGGATGTCCATTCAAGAGTCTTAAAGCAATGGAATAGAAGCTGTCCAGGAGCCTGATGGTAGATGTTCTCAAGCTTTTATATCTTCTGCCCAATAGGGAGGGGAAGAAGCAAGAATGACTGGGGTGGGGAGGGGGTTGGTCCTTGATTATGTTGACTGCTTTCCCAAGGGAACAGAAAGCATAGACAAGAGGTCAACACCAATTCATGATGCTGGATCACCACTATCCTCTCGGGATGTTGGAGATAAGACCTTATGACCAAAAGAGATAGGAGCAAAATTAGGCCTTTCAGCACATTGAGGCTGTTCCACCATTCCATCGTGGCTGATCCCAGATTCTACTCAACCCCATACACTTACAAACAAGAGAACATCTGCAGATGCTGGAAATCTGAGCAACACACACAAAATGCTGGAAGAACTCAGCAGGTCAGGGATCATCTGTGGAAAAGTACACAGTCGACGTTTCAGGCGGAAACCCTGTGGTAGTGCTGAAGAAAAAAGGCTGAGCACCAAACACTAGTGGAAAGCAGAAAGTGGGGGGAAGGGAAAGATATGCTTGGTGTTGGTATCCTGTTGGAGATGTCCGGTGCTCCCAGTGTGGCCTCCTGTATATTGCTGAGACCCGACATAGATTGGGAGACTGCTTCACCGAGCACCTACCAGGAAAAGCAGGGTCTCCCAGTGGCTGCCCATTTTAATTCCCATTCTGATATGTCCATCCATGGCCTCCTCCACTGTCATGAGGAGGCCACTCTTAGGTTGGAGGAACAACACCTTATGTTCCGTTTGGGTAGCCTCCAACCTCGATTTCTCAAACCTCTGGTAATACCCCCCACCCCCTCCTTCATCATTTCTCATCCCCTTTTCCCTCTCTCACCTTATCTCCTTACTCACCCATTGCATCCCTCTGGTGCTCCCTCCCCCTTTTCTTTCTTCCATGGTCTTCTGTCTGTTTCACCAATCAACTTCCCAGCTCTTTGCTTCATCCCTCCCCCTCCAGGTTTCACCTATCACTTGGTGTTTCTTTCCCCTCCCCCCCCCCACCTTTCAAATTAACACCTCAGCTTTTTTTCTCCAGTCCTGCTGAAGGGTTTCAGCCTGAAACATCGACTATACTCCTTTCCATAGACGCTGCCTGACCTGCTGAGTTCCTCCAGCATTTTGTGTGTGTTAACCCCATACACCTGCCTTCTCGCCATGTCATTTGATGCCCTGACCAAATTTTGCCCTGGGGGAAAAATAATATCAATACATAAGCTGGGAAGTGAAAACATAATGAAATGGATGAAAGGCACCGTTAGGTAGAAGATTTGTATAAAATGGAGATCAAAGACCAGCATTTGGACCATTTTCAGAATGAAGAGTAGTTAAGAACAGGCTACTTTGCAAGTTGCTGTCAGGGCCTCCTACCATGGGCCTTGGATAAGGTTACAAGAAGGACAGCTGTCAATTTGGCAAAAGTCAGAACATGAGGCAAATGATAAATCAGAACTGGGGAGAATACTTTTAAGATGTGCTAGAGAAATAACATAGCTATTTAACAATAAGTGTAAAATTATTTGTGTGGAAATTTGTTAAATGGAGCAATGTTACATATTAAGATTTTTCATTTCTGCTTGGTAGCCCAATAAGAGAGTATTAAGGTGCAATACAGAAGGCAGACAAAATGGTGGATTGCATTAACAAGGGATAGAATGCATATTTAGAGATCATGAGATTTCTGTCTTGAAACTCTTGAACTTCATCAAGAGTTTACTCATATTTACTAATTTTTACTATTTTTAATATTTAATATTTGTAATCCAGGGACTGGGAAGTGCAGAATCAAATATCACTGTGATGATTGTACGTTCTAGTATCAATTGTTTGACGACAATGAAGTATAAAGTATAAGAGCAGTAAGGATCTTAGGTATTGTTATTGGTTTATTATTTTATCAAGATACCACGAAAAGTTTATCTTGCATTCTGTTCATACATATCAGCTCATTATGCAGTGCATTGAAAGTAAAACAGAACGCAGAATAAAGTGCAATAGCTGCAGAGAAAGTGCAGTGCAGGTAAACAATAGATGCAAGATCATAACAAGATAGAGTGTGGATTCAAGAGCCTATCACCCAGGTCATGCTCTCTTCTGGCTTCTACCATCAGGAAAAAAGTACAGTAGCCTCAGGACCCATACCACCAGGTTCAGGAACAATTTCTTCAGCTCAACATCAGGCTCTTGTACCAGAGGGGATAACTTCACTCAACTTCTCTGTCCTATTACTGAACTGATCCTACAAACTATAGACTCACTTTCAAGGACTCTTCATCCCATATTCTCGATATTTATTGCTTACTTATTATTATTTCTTTTCTATTTGCACAATTTGTTGTATTTAGCATGTTGATTGTTTGTCCACTGTGTTGGGTGTGACCTTTCATTGATTCTGTTATGGTTCTTGGATTTACTGAGTATGCGTGCAAGAAAACAAATCTCAGGGTTGTATATGGCGACATATGGAAGAGTGGATTGGGATAAGGGTTTCTGGCAAGGATGTGTTCAGTATGTGGAAGGCATTCAAAGGCGAAATTTTGAGAGTGCAGAGTTTGCATGTTCCTGCCAGGATTAAAGGCAAAGTTAACAGGCATAGGGAACCTTGGTTTTCAAGGGATATTGGCGATCTGGTTAAGAAAAAGAGAGAGGTGTATAGCAGGTATAGGCAACAAGGAACAAATGAGGTACTTGAAGAGTATAGAAAATGTAAGAAAATACTAAAGAAGGAAATCAGGAAGGCAAAAAGAAGACATGAGGTTGCTTTGGCAGATAATGTGAAGGTAAACCCGAAGGGTTTCTACAAGTATATTAAGAGTAAAAGGATAGTAAGGGACAAAATTGGTCCCCTAGAAGATCAAAGTGGTCGTCTATGTGTGGAGTCTCACGAGATGGGGAGATCTTAAACAATTTTTTTTGCATCAGTATTTACTCAGGAAACTGGCATAGCGTATATGGAAGGAAGGGAAACAAGCAGCAGTGTCATGGAACATACAGAGATTAAAGAGGAGGAGGTGCTTGCTGCCTTACAGTGAATAAAGGTAGATAAATCCCCCGGGCCTGACATGATATTTCCTCGGACCTTGAGAGAGACTAGTGTAGAAATTGCAGGGGCCCTGGCAGAAATATCTAAAATGTCCTTAGCCACGGGTATGGTGCCAGAGGATTGGAGGGTAGCTCATATTGTTCCGTTGTTTAAAAAAGGCTCCAAAAGTAAACCAGGTAATTACAGGCCAGTGAGCCTGACATCAGCAGTAGGTAAATTATTGGGAGGTGTTCTGAGAGATCGGATATACAAGTATTTGGACAGCCAAGGGCTGATTAAGGATAGTCAGCATGGCTTTGTGCATGGTAGATCGTGTTTAACAAATCTTGTAGAGTTTTTCGAGGAAGTTACCAAGAAAGTAGACGAGGGAAAGGCTGTGGATGTTGTCTACATGGACTTTAGTAAGGCCTTTGACAAGGTCCCACATTGGAGGTTAGCTCAGAAGGTTCAGACACTAGGTATCCATGGAGGGGTTGTAAACTGGATTCGAAATTGGCTGTGTGGGAGAAGACAGAGAGTGGTAGTGGATGATTGCTTATCAGACTGGAGGCCTGTGACTAGTGGTGTGCCTCAAGGATCTGTGCTGGGGCCATTGTTGTTTGTTGTCTATATCAATGATCTAGATAATAATGTGGTAAATTGGATCAGCAAGTTTGCTGATGACACTAAGATTGGAGGCCTTGTGGACAGTGAGGAAGGCTTTCAAAGCTTGCAGAGGATCTGGACCAACTGGAAAAATGGGCCAGAAAATGGTAAATGGAATTTAATGCAGACAAGTGTGAGCTGTTGCATTTTGGAAGGACAAATCAAGGTAGGACATACACAGTAAATGGTAGGGCACTGAGGAGGGTGGAGGAACAAAGAGATCTGGGAGTTCAGATGCATAATTCCCTGAAAGTGGCGTCACAGGTAGACAGGGTTGTAAAGAAGGCTTTTGGCATCCTGGCATTCATAAATCAAAGTATTGAGTATAGAAGTTGGGATGTTATGGGGAGGTTGTGTAAGACATTGGTGAGGCCAAATTTGGAATATTGTGTACAGTTCTGGTCGCCTAACTATAGGAAGGATATCAGTAAGATTGAAAGAGTGCAGAGAAGATTTACTAGGATGTTGCCGGGTTTTCAGGAGTTGAGTTACAGGGAGAGATTGAACAGGTTAGGACTTTATTCCTTGGAGCATAGAAGATTGAGAGGAGATTTGATAGAGGTTTACAAAATTATGAGGGGTATAGACAGAGTAAATGTGAATAGGCTCTTTCCACTTAGATTAGGAGTGAGAAATACGAGAGGACATGACTTTAGGGTGAAAGGGGAAAGGTTTAGTGGGAACATAAGGGGGAACTTCTTCACTCAGAGAGTGGTGGGAGTGTGGAACGAGCTGCCATCTGACGTGGTAAATGCGGGCTCACTCTTAAGTTTTAAGAATAACTTGGATAGGTACATGGATGGGAGAGGTCTGGAGGGTTATGGACTGGATGCAGGTCAATGGGACGGGCGGAATAATATTTCGGCACAGACTAGAAGGGCCAAATAGCCTGTTTTCTGTGCTGTAGTGTTCTATGGTTCTATATCTGTACTTTGATAATAAATTTACTTTGAACTTTGAACTGATAACAGCAGGCTAGGATCTGTCCTTAAGCCTGGTGGTACGTGCTTTCAGGCTTTTGTATCTTCTGCCTGATGTGAGAGGGAAGAAAAGAGAATGTCCAAGGAGTAATGCCTTTGATTATGTTGGCTGCTTTATGGAGGCAGTGGGTAGTATAGACAGAATCCATGGAGGGGAGGCTGATTGCCGTGATGTGCTGAGCTGTGTCCGCAACTCTCTCCGTTTCTTGTGGTCTTGGGCAGAGCAATTGCTCTTAACTCATTGCTGGAAATAAATGAGTGATTTTGAAAGACAAGCGGCGAATTTTGCCTTGGCATCTTAAGTTACAAGGACAGTCTAAACAATTTACTTTGGTCTCATTGAATTCATAATGTAGGAAACTTCCAGGTGATCTAATAATTTTCAAGTTTATGAAAGGAATTGACAAAACTGACTGAGACCGTTTGTTCCCACTCACAATTATTTCGGCCTAAAGAAGGAAATCAGCTGGAATATGATACCCAAAGGAGGATCAGGCTATTAAATAATAAACAAAGGGGGAACTTGTTTTTATGTCACACCTTTGACAGGCTCCGGATGTCTCAAAATGCTGTGCAGCTTAATGAAGTACTTTTAATGTGTAGTCACTGTTGTAAGTATAAATTAATAAGGGGATGGCCATTGGAATGGTGTTCAATTGAAAGTTTTGAGAGGGAGAAGGTGTTGATGAATATAGTGAGAAGGATGTTCGGTGGGGCTTGCCTGTACAATTGGATCAACTTGGTTGACCTAGTTGGCATTTCTTGTTAATTCAAGTAACTCAAGATTGTTTAATGTCATTTCCAGTACACAAATGTAAAGGAGAACAAACTAATTGTTACTCCAGATCCAATGCAGCACAAAAAAAATACAATAAGATAAAGGATGTAAAAATAATTTTAAAAAACACAATAAATATAAATACATAAGATAGCTTGTATAAATAGATTGATTGTATGTCCATAAAGTGATGCTAGTTGCAGGCATGTCTGTACTTAAGATGACTAACAGGAAATGATAAACATCTTTACCTCCCCCCTTCCTCTCTTTGCTTTCCGTAGGAATCGCTCTCTCCGTGGTTCACATATCCATTCATCCCTCTCCACAAATCTTCCTCCTGGTACTTATCCCTGCAAGTGGCCTAAGTGCTGCACTTCCTCCCTCGCTCCCATTCAGGTCCCCAAACAGTCCTTCCGGGTCAGGCAGCAGGTAACCTGTGAATCTGTTGGGGTCGTCTATTGTGTCCAGTGCTCCCAGTGCAGCCTCCCCTGCATTGGTGAGATCTGTTGTCATTTGAGGGACCGTTTCCTTGAGTGTATCCGCTCCATCCGCCAAAAGCGGAACTTCCCAGTGGCCAAGCATTTTAATTCCGATTCCCATTCCCGTTCTGGGTCCATGGTCTCTTCTAGTACCAAACTGAGGCCACCATCAGGGTGGAGGAGCAACACCTTATATTCCCTCAGGGTGGCCTACAACCTGATGGCATGAATACTGATTTCTTCTTCCAGTAAAAAAAAGTTTCCTCACCCCTCCGCCCTTCGATTCCCCACTCTGGCCCCTTATCTCTTCTCACCTGCCAATCACCTCTCCTCCACCTTCTCTTTCTCCTGGAGTCCGCTCTCCTTTCTTATCAGATTCCTTCCTCTCCAGACCTTTATATTTTCTACCCACCTGGCTTCACCTATCACCTTCTACATATTATCCTTCCCTCCTTTATTCTAGCATCTTCCCCCTTCTTTTCCAGTCCTGAGGAGGGGTCTCAACTCGAAACGTTGACTGTCTATCTCAGTAGCTATAAGTAGGTGGCATGGCCCAGATAGTGGGGGTTTTCGATCTTTGAGAAAGAAGTTTTGTTAGCATATTAATCTCTGTGGGATATTACTGTGAACAAATAGCTTGTCATATTTCTTGCTTTCAGCATTTACTTCACTCTGAAACTAATTTGTTGGCTGCATAATGCTTTCGGACGGACTGGAATCAGTGCAAGAAACATCATCATCGTCATTATATGCCATATGTCGTGGGCAGTCACAGTCTTCCATCTGTCTTTAATCTGAGAAGCCCTAATAAGTTCTTCAAAACTTTTGCCTGACCATCCCTTGATATAACTCATGAATGTTGTGCGCTATCGAGCATGACTTTTTCTCCCATCAATTTTTCACAACAGTGCAAGATGTTCAGGCTTCTCTTTCCTCGGTACATGTTCCAGAAATTCCAGCTGCTGTTTCCTGATTAATGATATCAGCTCTCCTCTTATTCCAGATATTCACAACACTTCTTCATTTGTTACTCTGTCCTTCCACAATATTTTCATTGTTCTTCTTAAAGAAAAACACATTTCTTCATCTTCGAGTCTTCCCTCACTCTACTTTGATGTTGTCCAACATTTGCTTCCATATGTTAGTGTGGAATGAATGTAGTACCGCAATACTGAGTTTCATATCCATAGAAATTATGTTATTTTTTAATATCTTGCTCAAGCACTCAAACGTGCATTTAGCAATCCAGATCCTCCTAATTTTAATATCAGACCTACCGTCAGATGTTACCATGCTCCCTAAGTAACTGAATTTCCATGTTTGTTGAATTGCTTTGTTGCCGACTTCCAGTTCGCGTTTCTGTATTTCTTTCTTCTTTGTGACAACCATACATTCAGGCGTCTTGCAGTTAATAGTCAAACCTCTCCTTTGCACTATCTTTGACAACTTTATCTAGTATTTCTTGGAGCTTCTGTTTAGAAGTAGCTCTCAGCACTGTCTGCATATTGTTGATTGTTCAAATTGTAGTCACCAATTATCATGCCTGGGATACTGCTAATTTCCCTTGTAATCTTCTTGCTGTAAAGATTGAATAGGTCAGGTGAGAGAACCTGTCTGATTCCCCTCTTAATCTGGACATAATCACTTGTCAACTCTCATTTCTGCTCTTTGTTCCCAGTATAAATTTCTGATGATTCTGATATCTTTCCCATCAACGTGTAAGTGCTGAAGGATTTTTATAAGCCCTTCATGTCTCACCTTATCAAAAGCTTTGGTATAATCGATGAAACATAGGTATAGGTCTTTCTGGACCTCTATGGCTGCTCACAGATCATTCTAAAGATGAAGATTGCATTTCATGTTTTACTACCTTCAATGCCCGATCTCTGGTTTCAAGCTCTTTCTTGCTCTCATCTTGATGATTTGTAGCAGGACTTTCACAACATGACTCATCAAACTAATTGAGTGATGCAACTTGCATTCAATTGCTCTTGGTTTTTTTTTTGGCAGTGCAATAAAGACTGACTTGCTTATTTCATACATAGAAAATAGGTGCAGGAGTAGGCCATTCGGCCCTTCGAGCCTGCACCGCCATTTATTATGATCATGGCTGATCATCCAACTCAGAACCCCGCCCCAGCCTTCCCTCCATACCCCCTGACCCCCGTAGCCACAAGGGCCATATCTAACTCCCTCTTAAATATAGCCAATGAACCGGCCTCAACTGTTTCCTGTGGCAGAGGATTCCACAGATTCACCACTCTCTGTGTGAAGAAGTTTTTCCTAATCTCGGTCCTAAAAGGCTTCCCCTCTATCCTCAAACTGTGGCCCCTCGTTCTGGACTTCCCCAACATCTGGAACAATCTTCCTGCATCCAGCCTGTCCAATCCCTTTAGGATTTTATACGTTTCAATCAGATCCCCCCTCAATCTTCTAAATTCCAACGAGTACAAGCCCAGTTCATCCAGTCTTTCTTCATATGAAAGTCCTGCCATCCCAGGAATCAATCTGGTGAACCTTCTTTGTACTCCCTCTATGGCAAGGATGTCTTTCCTCAGATTAGGGGACCAAAACTGCACACAAAACTCCAGGTGTGGTCTCACCAAGGCCTTGTACAACTGCAGTAGTACCTCCCTGCTCCTGTACTCGAATCCTCTCGCTATAAATGCCAGCATACCATTTGCCTTTTTCACCGCCTGCTGTACCTGCATGCCCACTTTCAATGACTGGTGTATAATGACACCCAGGTCTCGTTGCACCTCCCCTTTTCCTAATCGGCCACCATTCAGATAATAATCTGTTTTCCTATTTTTGCCACCAAAGTGGATAACTTCACATTTATCCACATTAAATTGCATCTGCCATGAATTTGCCCACTCACCCAACCTATCCAAGTCACCCTGCATCCTCTTAGCATCCTCCTCACAGCTAACACTGCCACCCAGCTTCGTGTCATCCGCAAACTTGGAGATGCTGCATTTAATTCCCTCATCCAAGTCATTAATATATATTGTAAACAACTGAGGTCCCAGCACTGAGCCTTGCGGTACCCCACTAGTCACCGCCTGCCATTCTGAAAAGGTCCCGTTTATTCCCACTCTTTGCTTCCTGTCTGCTAACCAACTCTCCACCCACACCAATACCTTACCTGCAATACCGTGTGCTTTAAGTTTGCACACTAATCTCCTGTGTGGGACCTTGTCAAAAGCCTTCTGAAAATCCAAATATACCACATCCACTGGTTCTCCCCTATCCACTCTACTAGTTACATCCTCAAAAAATTCTATGAGATTCGTTAGACATGATTTTCCTTTCACAAATCCATGGTGACTTTGTCCGATCATTTCACCGCTTTCCAAATGTGCTGTTATCACATCCTTGATAACTGACTCCAGCAGTTTCCCCACCACCGACGTTAGGCTAACCGGTCTATAATTCCCCGGTTTCTCTCTCCCTCCTTTTTTAAAAAGTGGAGTTACATTAGCCACCCTCCAATCCTCAGGAACTAGTCCAGAATCTAACGAGTTTTGAAAAATTATCACTAATGCATCCACTATTTCTTGGGCTACTTCCTTAAGCACCCTGGGATGCAGACCATCTGGCCCTGGGGATTTATCTGCCTTCAATCCCTTCAATTTACCTAACACCACTTCCCTACTAACATGTATTTCGCTCAGTTCCTCCACCTCACTGGACCCTCTGTCCCCTAATATTTCTGGAAGATTATTTATGTCCTCCTTAGTGAAGACAGAACCAAAGTAATTATTCAATTAGTCTGCCATGTCCTTGCTCCCCATAATCAATTCACCTGTTTCTGTCTGCAGGGGACCTACATTTGTCTTTACCAGTCTTTTCCTTCTCACATATCTATAAAAGCTTTTACAGTCCGTTTTTTATGTTTCCTGCCAGTTTTCTCTCATAATCTTTTTTCCCCTTCCTAATTAAGCCCTTTGTCCTCCTCTGCTGAACTCTGAATTTCTCCCAGTCCTCAGGTGATCCACTTTCTCTGGCTAATTTGTATGCTTCTTCTTTGGAATTGATACTATCCCTAATTTCTCTTGTCAGCCACGGGTGCACTACCTTCCTTGATTTATTCTTTTGCCAAACTGGGATGAACAATTGTTGTAGTTCATCCATGCAACCTTTAAATGCTTGCCATTGCATATCCACCGTCAATCCTTTAAGTGTCATTTGCCAGTCTATCTTAGCTAATTCACGTCTCATACCTTCAAAGTTACCCCTCTTTAAGTTCAGAACCTTTGTTTCTGAATTAACTATGTCACTCTCCATCTTAATGAAGAATTCCACCATATTATGGTCACTCTTACCCAAGGGGCCTCTCACGACAAGATCGCTAATTAACCCTTCCTCATTGCTCAAAACCCAGTCCAGAATAGCCTGCTCTCTAGTTGGTTCCTCGACATGTTGGTTCAAAAAACCATCCCGCATACATTCCAAGAAATCCTCTTCCTCAGCACCTTTACCAATTTGGTTCACCCAATCTACATGTAGATTGAAGTCACCCATTATAACTGCTGTTCCTTTATTGCACACATTTCTAATTTCCTGTTTAATACCATCTCCGACCTCACTACTACAGTTAGGTGGCCTGTACACAACTCCCACCAGCGTCTTCTGCCCCTTAGTGTTACGCAGCTCTACCCATATCGATTCCACATCCTCCCGGCTTATGTCCTTCCTTTCTATTGCGTTAATCTCTTCTTTAACCAGCAACGCCACCCCACCTCCCCTTCCTTCATGTCTATCCCTCCTGAATATTGAATATCCCTGAACGTTGAGCTCCCATCCCTGGTCACCCTGGAGCCATGTCTCTGTGATCCCAACTATATCATAATCATTAATAACAATCTGCACTTTTAATTCATCCACCTTATTACGAATGCACTTTCAATTCATCCACCTTATTTCCTCAGGTATTTCCCTGCATTCGTATATTTCATTCAACAAATCTGTCAAATATTCAATCCCGAAATCTTCCAGCACTTGAATCATTGCTATAGCAATGCCATCCGATCCTAATGCCTGATTCTTTTTTGTTTTCCCCACCGCTGCTTTAAATTCTGATTTCATAATCAGTAGGCCATCCATGTTATTAGTAATTATTGCTTTCTCTCCTCTCATATCTTCAGACAACTTAGCTGGTATATCTGCTTTTTCCATGAGTATTGATTAACCTTTTGCCTTGAAACACACACTGGATGTACAATTAGCACCCATGAGTGTCCTCACCTTCTTGTGCATATGGCCAGTACTTTTCAGTTTCTCTGTCTCTTCACATTCACCATTTATCCATTGTTCTTTCACTTTCCTACATGTTCACTTGATTTGTTTATTCAAAATTTTATACTTGACACTGTCTTTCGGTGTGATTTTCTGTCCTTCTTTCATTAGATCCAGAACTTTATCTGTCATCCATTTTTTCCTTCTTCTCTGCCCCTACCATTCACAAATAAACCAATGAATTGGACTTGCAGTGTTCCACACCACACAGTGTCCAAAAAGACAATAATACCTTTGGTTGACCCCATAGAAGCTGCTGTGTCTTGAGTGCACCGCCATCTTACCAGAAGATTATATGAATGCAACACACACAGGATAGCCGAAAGGTCTCGGCCAGAAACGTCGACTGTACTCTTTTCCATAGATGTTGCCTAGCCTGCTGAGTTCCTCCAGCATTTGTGTGTGTTGCTTGGATTCCCAGCATCTGCAGATTTTCTCTTGTTTGTCATTATATGAATGCATGTCTCTTTTACTTTGCAATAAAAATGCATAAAGATTGATTACCATTCATCCAAAATTGTCTAAAATATTTTCAGTGATATAAAGCAATATTACTTCTATATATTACATTGGAACTCCTTCACTTAATTGGGACGGTGCTTTTTCTGTATATGATTTATGTTAAAATTTGAGAATTAGGAAATTACAACTTAAGTTCAAGTTCTGTTTGTTGTCATTCAGCCACACACATGTATACCACCAGATGAAACAACTCACACACACAATACATAAAGTAATATTACCACAAATAAATTAACAAATAGTAAGATGCATTTACAACACAACTTAGAAAGTAAGCAGTATAGTGGTACTGGCACTTTATACGTTGATGAGACCTGGGTGGTGGCAGGGAGTTCATTAGCCTTATGGCTTGGTAGAAGAAGCTGTTTTCCATCCTAACAGTTCTGATGGTAGGCGTCAAAGACATTGTTGGATCGTTGAGAGGCATTGTTGACAATTCTAAAGGCCCTGCGCAAGAAACAGTCCTTATAAGTATCTCAGATGGGTGAAAGAGAGACCCCAGTGATCCTCTCGGCAGTCCTTGCAATCCTTTGTAGGGGATTGTGGTCAGAAGCCTTACAATTCCTGTACCAGACAGTGATGCAGCTCGCTTCATGAAGTGAGAACACTCATGTGCTCTCTGGACCAAAGATGTGTTGAAGGACCAGATAAGATCGTCCATTGTGTGCACTCCCAGAAACTTGGTGCTCCTAATTCTCCACGCAGGAGCCATTTATGTGCAGTGAGGAGCAGTTAGCCTGCACCTTCCTAAAGTCCACAATCATCTCTTTGGTCTTGTCCACATTGAGACTCAAGTTGGAAAAACTCAGCAGGCCAAGCAGCATCTATGGAAAAGAATAAACAGTTGACGTTTTGGGCTGAGACCCTTTATCAGGACTGGAAAGAAAGGGGAGAAGTCAGTGAAAGAAGGTGGGGGAGGGGAGGAAGTAGTACTAGGAGGCAAGTGAAGGTGAAACTGGGAGGTGGGGGAGGGGGAGTTTGATAGAAGAGGACAGAAGACCATGGAAGAAAAGGAAGGAGGAGGAACACCAGAAGGAAGCGATGGGCAGGTAAGGACAAAAGGTGAGAGGGGGAAACAGGAATGGGGAATGGTGAAGGAGGTGGGGGGGGGGGGGACAATTACCAGAAGTTAGAGAAATTGATATTCATGCCTTCAGGTTGGAAGCTACCCAGACAGAATATAAGGTGTTCCTCCTGCAACTGAGCGTGGCCTCATTGTGGCATTAGAGGAGGCCATGGACTAACATGTCAGAATCGAAATGGGTGGCCACCAGGAGAGCCCGCTTTTGTGGCGGGTGGAGCAAAGGTGCTCAACAAAGCAGTTTCCCAGTCTATGTCGGGTCTCACTGAGATACAGGAGGCCACACCTGGAGCACCAGGTACAGTAGATGATCCCAGCAGACTCGCAGGTGAAGTGTCGCCTCACCTGGAAGGACTGTTTGGGGCTCTGAACAGTCTTTTACTCTTTTCCATAGATGTTGCCTGACTTGCTAAGTTCCTCCAGCATTTTGTGTGTGTTGCTTTGGACTTCCAGCATCTGCTGATTTTCTTGTGTTTGCGACTCAAGGTGTGATACTGGCATCATTCTATCAGCTGCTGTACCACCTCTCTGTACTCCGTCTTGTCGTAGTTGTTGATGAAGTCAGCCACTGTCGTGTCATCCGCAAACTTAATGATTCAGTTTGAACTGGATCATGCGCCATCAGCGTGGACAGCAGTGAGCTGATCATGCAGACCCAAGGGCACCAGTGTTCAGTGTGATGGAGCTAGAGATATTTCTGGCAACACAGACTAGCTATGGCCTTTGTTAAGAAGTACAAGATCCACAAACTGGAGGAGAGGCTGTACTCAGTGCTGTCGCAAGATCGAAGAAGATGGAGGTGCATAGCCGCCAACCCTGGATTCGGGACAGCACCCACTGACTGACTGACAAGATCCAGTTACAGAGAGAGGTGTTGAGACCCAACAAGGACAGATTACCCATCAGCTTTTGAGGGACGATCATATTAAATTCCGAGCTGAAGTCGAGAAGGCCATAAGATATAGGAGCAGAATTAGGCTATTTGGCCCATCAAGTTGGCTCCACTATTTCATCATGGGTGATCCAATTTTCCTCTTATTCCCAATCTCCTCCGTTCTGCCCATATCCCTTCATGCCTTAACCAATCAAGAATCTAACCTCTGCCTTAAATATATATAAAGACTTGGCTTCCACAGCTGCCTATATGGCAAAGAATTCCACACATTCATCACTCATGGCTAAAGAAATTCCTCCTCTTCCCCATTCTAAAATGGCACCCCTCTTTTCTCAGGTTGTGTCCTCTGGTCTTAGACTCTCCCTCAGTATTCTGCCACATGAGGCACCATTTTCCAGGTAGGACTGGATGAAGTGGAGTGCAGAGTCTATGGAATCATCACCAGACCAATTTGAGGCGGTTTAAATCTTTGAGAGTTTGAGACTGAATTTATTGGACAACAAAGGAAGTTAACCGTACAGATACAATTAATTAGGAGGACAACTGCAACATTGGCCTTCATTATAAGAAGAATAGAGTACTAAAGTAGGGAAGACTTAAGAGAATAACACAAGCATTGGTGAAACCAAACCTGGAGAAATGGATAACAGTTTGCATCTCCTTGTATTGGGCACTTTAGTTCAGGACTTAAAGACAGTGCAGGGAAGGTTTACTAGACTAATTCCTGGACTTGTTTGCAATTTAGAGGAAAGAGAAGAGATCTGATTGAAACATGTAAGGTTGTAAGAGGCTTTGACAAAGTAGATGCTATGAGAACTTATTCCTCTTGTGAAGAGATCTAAAGCTTGGTGTCAGAATAAGGAGATACCGGTGTAGGACTAGGATGCAGAGGGGATTTCTTCTGAGAAGTAAATCATTGTAATTGTCTACCCCCCAGAGAACTGATGATGGCAGGCCATTGTGTAGTCAATGCAACAAAGAATTTTAGATTACAGAGAAATCGAAGATGATGGGTATCAGGCAGGAAAATGAAGTTGAAACCCACAGTAAGATGAGCTATGACCTTATTTAATGGTGGAGCAGCCTCAGAGGGGCTGAATGGCTGACCTGCATTTTGAAAAATTCTTTTATGCAATAGAGGAGTGACCTCTGATTTGACAGCTGTTAGCTATTTTGCTGATTTTCTTCTGACAGTGTGCGTGAACTACTGCAATAGGTAATATTTGGGCGTCTTAAGTGGTTGCAAATGTTTTTCTGAGCGTCGTTGTCTAAGAATGCTATGTGCTCTAATGAATGCATTCATGTGAAGTCATTGGAAATATTTCAGCAAACAAACCCTGTTTCTGAGCAGTAACTGTCACTGCTAACTCCAAAGGCTAATTTAAAAAGTATAACGGAGCAAAAGATACGTCCAGTTTCCACTTACTTACTTTGGGGAGAGTGGGGGGTTTTGGGAGTGGAGAAAGACTGCAGCTATTTTCAACTTGTTCCATTTCCTGATCTGATTAGTGGACGGACAGAATGAATCAGAATTTTCCAATGTGAGGTGAAACATTCAGTGTGTGAGATGGAGTCAGACTATTTCTGTGATCAAATTGCTTCTTATAGATGCTCTTAAGCAAAGTCAAAACTTCTATTCTGTTCTTTGTCGAGTCAGCATGATAGTGTAGCAGTGATTGCATCAGTTTACAGTGTCAGCGACCGGGGTTCAGTTCCCCCTGTTGTCTGTAAGGTGTTTCTGCTTTCCCCCCATGACCACATGGGTTTCCGTCAGGTGCTGCTGTTTCCTCCCACAATCCAAAGACATAGTGTGTTTTGGTCACATGGGCGTAATTGGTCAGCAAGGGTTCGTTGGGCTGGAAGGAGCTGTTGCTGTGCTATATTAATAAATTTTTTAAAAAATCTTCTTACGCGGTATATGTTGCCTACACGTAGGAGAAATACCCTGAAGGCCTTGATCCTCTGAAAGTATAGCTCACCTTTGAGCAGTTGAAGTAGTTTGCAAGAGTGACAGAGGCATCAGTTTGATGTCCTTTGCCACCTTGTGGTAAAGATAGTAGATTCCACTTTTACCAGTTTTCCATTTATTGATCTGTGTAGTCTTATTCAAAGTTCAAAGTAAATTTATTATCAAAGTGTTCAACCCTGAGATTCATTTTCTTGCAAGTATACTCAATAAGTCCATAACAGAATAATAACCCATGATAGAATCAATGAAAAACGGCGCCAACTTAGGCGTTCAACCAAAGTGCAAAAGTCGCAAACTGTGCAAATACGAAAAGAAAGATGTAATAATAATAAATAAGCAATAAATATCAAGAACATGACATGAAGAGTCTTTGACAGTGAGTCCATCTCAATGGGAACATGAAAGTGGGAGCATTTCAATGGTAAAATGAAGTTATACTCCTTGGTTCAAGAACCTGATGGTTGAGGAGTAATAACTATTCCTGAACCTGGTAGTGCTTGAAACTGCACTGTGACAGACAGGAGGGCTCCACAATGGCTAGTTAAAACTGTCCCAACGCATCACCAGCATCATCCTACCTGTACCAAAGGCATACAGTATATACAGAAAGGTGCCAGATATAGGCCAGAAATATCATGAAGGATCCTTCCCACCCTGCCTAGAGACTGTTTGTCCCACTCACATCAGGGAAAAGACGACACAGCATTCACCCCAGGACCACCAGTCTCAAAAACAGTTACTTCCCCAAGCCTCCTCTACGTTGGCGGGACTGCTTCGTCGAGCATCTGCACTCTATCCACAAAAAGCAGAACTTACCAGTGGCCAAACATTTTAATTCTAAATCCCATTCCCGTTCTGACATGTTGGTCCATGGCCGCCTCTTGTACCAAGATGAGGCCACCCTCATTGTGAACGAGCAACACCTTATATGCTGTCTGGGTAGCCTCCAACCTAATAGCATGAATATTGATTTCTCATTCCATTTTTTTCCTACACCTCCCCTTCTCTTCTATTCCCTACTCTGGCTTTTTACCTCTTCTCACCTGGCTATCACTTCCCCTGGGTCCCCTCCTCCTTCCTTTACCCCTATGATCTGCTCTCCTTTCCTATCAGATTCTTTCTTCTCTTGCTCTTTATATTTTTCACACACTGAGTTTTACATATTACCTTTCCGTTTCCTTCCATTTTCCCTACCTTTTTTATTCTGGCGTCTTTCTTCCCTTTCACTCCAAAGAAGGGTCTCGGCTTGAAATGTCAACAGTTTACTCTTTTCCATAAATGCTGCCTGACCTGCTGAGTTCTTCCAGCATTTTGCGTATGTTACTTCCCCAAGCCATCAGGCAGATCAACACCTCCACTCACCACCATATAGGCATCACCTAACATCACTTTATATGCATACAATCAGATTATGTATTTAATGGTTGCTTGTACTGTGGTGACTCACTTTCTACACAAGCAAACCGGCTCACAAAATGGCACGCGCGTTGGCAGAGAGGCCAGCCCCAATATGGCGCTGGGCCACCTTCTTCACCAGCAAGGGGAGAAAGCCTGCGCGCGGGAAGAGACTTTTGTAATGCACCTCTGACGTCATTTCCGCCCGGAAAGAGCAAGAATGGAACTGCGTAAAAGCCAGTGCCGCGAAGTTTGAATAAACTAGTCTCGAGTGCAACTTACAGACTGCGTGTCGTTCTTTCTAGCTCTGTGTGTAGCACATCACTACATTGGTGACCCTGACGGTCCAAATGGGATTTGGACCAAAGATGATCGACTCTTCATCTGTTCACGCAGTTTCACTAAAACTGCCAACTTTCTGGATGCTGCGACCACGTGTGTGGTTTGACCAAGCAGAAGCCCAGTTCTAGATTCAGCAGATATCTTCTGATTCTACGCGTTACTATTATATGGTGAGCTCCCTTGACCAGGAGACAGCTGCCCAGGTTGAGGATTTCATACAGTCACCCCTGGAAGAAGGCAAATATGCAGCATTCAAAGCGCTGCTCATAGGGACCTTTGGCCTCTCATGGTGTGAGCGAGGTGCCCACTTGCTGCAACTGGACGGTTTGGGAGACAGGCCGCTGTCAGCATTAATGAACGAGATGCTGGCCCTGGCTGAGGGACACAAACCCTGCCTCATGTTTGAGCAGGCGTTCCTAGAACAACTGCCCAAGGACATACATCTGCTGCTGGCCGACGCAGATTTCAGTGACCCCCGGAAGGTGGTGGCCCGGGCAGACGTGCTGTGGAAAGCCGAGAGGGAGAGCGGGGCGTCTGTTGGACAGATTACCAAGCTAGGCGCCCAACAGCAGGCCAGACCAGGCCTGGCAACGGAGCGCACACAACCCAGAGGCAGGAGTGAGGAGGCCAATGAATAGTGGTGTTTCTACCACCAGTGGTGGGGCACAGAAGCCCGCCATTGTCGCCCGCCCTGCAAGTTCCCGGAAAACACCAGGGCCAGCCGCCGCTAATGGCTACGGTGGCTGGCCACCAGGGCAGCCTCTTATACGTCTGGGACAAACAGTCGGGACGCCGCTTCTTGGTCGACACCAGAGCGGAAATCAGCGTCTTATCCCCGATGGGGTACGACACCCGCAACAGGGAGCTGGGACCCACCCTGAGGGCCGCAAACGGCAGCACGATACAGACCTACGGCACCCGCACAGTGTGGCTACAGTTCGGCGCCAGTCAGTTCACGTGGGACTTCACACTGGCTGCCGTGGCCCAACCACTCCTGGGGGCGGACTTCTTACGAGCTCACAGCCTGCTGGTCAATTTGCAAGGGAAACGACTGGTCCATGCCAAGACTTTCCAGACGTTCTCCCTGGGTGAAGCCAAGTTGCCGGCCCCACACCTGGACTCCATCACGCTGTCTGACAATAAATTCACCAGAATCCTGGCAAACTTTCCATCGGTTCTGGCACTGCAGTTCACGGCAGCTATGCCCAGACATGGAGTACAGCACCACATTCCAACCCGGGGGCCACCCCTCCACGCCCGCGCACAAAGGCTCCCCCCGGACAAGCTCCGCCTGGCAATGGAGGAGTTCAAGAGTATGGAGGAATTGGGGATCGTATGGCAGTCCGATAGCCCATCGACCTCCCCCCCTGCACATGGTGCCCAAAGCAGCCGGGGGCTGGAGACCATGCAGCGACTACTGCAGACTGAATGAGGCTACAACTCCAGACTGCTACCCTGTGCCGCACATACAGGACTTGGCAGCAAACCTGCACGGGGCAAGCTTCTTTTCCAAAGTAGACCTCATCCGGGGATACCATCAAATCCCATTACACCCTGAAGACATCTCCAAAGCAGCACTTATCACCCCGTTCGGCCTGTTCGAATTCCTCCGAATGCCGTTGGGCCTGAAGAATGCCGCACAGATGTTCCAGCGGCTAATGGACACGGTGGGACGTGACCTGGACTTTGCGTTCATCTATTTGGGCGACATCCTTATAGCCAGCAGTAGTCGTCAGGAACATCTGTCCCACCTCCGCCAGCTCTACTCCCACCTGAGTGATTTCGGCCTCACGATCAACCTGGCCAAGTGCCAGTTCTGACTCAACACCATCGACTTCCTGGGTCACAGGATTACCAAAGATGGGGCAACACCTCTGCCCGCCAAGGTAGACGCGATCCGCCACTTCGCCCAGCCCAACACAGTCAAAGGCCTGCAGGAGTTCATTGGTATGGTGAACTTCTACCACTGCTTCCTCCCCTCAGCAGCCCATATCATGTGCCCTTTGTTCACCCCGATGTCGGGTAAAGACAAGGACATTACTTGGGACGAAGAGGCTGCGGCTGCTTTCGTTAAAGCCAAGGAAGCCTTGGCAGACGCCACGATGCTGGTGCACCCCAGAACGGACATTCCAACCGCCCTCACAGTGGACGCATCCAACACAGCAGTCGGTGGGGTGCTGGAGCAACTCATCGAGGGGCACTGGCAACCCTTGGCATTCTTCAGCAGGCACCTACGGCCACCCAAACTCAAGTACAGTGCCTTCGACCGGGAGCTGTTGGCACTATATCTGGCAATCCGGCATTTCAGCTACTTCTTAGAAGGCAGGCCATTCACCGCGTTCACGGACCACAAACTGTTGACCTTCGCATTCACGAAGGTGTCCGATCCCTCATCGGCCCGCCAGCAGCGACATCTGTCCTACATCTCCGAGTACATGATGGACATCCAGCATGTTTCGGGCAAGGACAACGTCGTGGCGGACGCACTCTCCAGACCAGCTACCCAGGCCCTGTCCCAGGGGGTGGACTACACAGCACTGGCAGAGGCGCAGCAGGCAGACGACGAGATGCCCAGCTGCAGGACCGCAGTGTCGGGTTTGCAGCTGCAAGACTTCCTTGTAGGCCCAGGTGAGAGGACCTCCTGTGTGACGTGGCTATCGGCCAACCTCACCCCATCGTCCCGGCAGCCTGGCAGCGGCGAGTTTTCAGCTCCATACACGGCCTGGCGCACCCATCTATCAGGGCAACCGTCTGGTTGATCTCCAGCAAGTTCGTGTGGCATTGGCTTCGCAAACAGGTCAGCGAATGGGCCAAAATGTGCATGCAGTGCCAAATAGCCAAGGTGCAGCGGCACACCAAAGCCCCGCCGCAGCAGTTTGAACCCACCCGCCGGAGGTTCGACCACATTCACGTGGATATCGTGGGGCCCCTGCCAGTGTCGTGAGGAGCGCGGTACCTCCTAACTACGGTAGACCGGTTCACCAGATGGCCAGAGGCGGTTCCGCTCAATGACACCACCGCCGATTCCTGCGCCCGAGCGCTGCTTACAACCTGGGTACTACGCTTTGGGATACCGGCCCACATTACCTCCGACAGAGGCGCCCAGTTCACCTCCAGCCTGTGGTCAGCTGTGGCCAGCCTTTTAGGAACACAGCTACACCACACAACTGCCTACCACCCACAGTCGAACGGACTAGTGGAGTGCTTCCACCGTCACCTGAAATCGGCTCTCATGGCCCGTCTGAAAGGGCCTAACTGGGTGGACGAGCTTCCCTGGGTCTTGCTTGGAATCCGCACAAAGAGGATCTTCACACCTTGTCGGCCGAGCTGGTGTACGGCGCACCCCTGGTCGTCCCAGGAGAGTTCATGCCACCCCAAGGAGGCAAGAGGAAGAACCCGCAGCAGTCCTGGACAGACTACGCAAAAGGCTCGGCAACCTGGCCCCCGTACCGACTTCACAGCACGGACAGATCACGACCTGCGTACCCAAAGACCCGCAGAACTGTAAGTTTGTATTTGTGCAAAGGGGCGGACACTGGGCACCGCTCCAGCGGCCCTACGAGGGGCCGTTTAAGGTGATCAGGAACAATGGGTCCACGTTCGTGCTGGACAATGGGGGGAGAGAGAAGGTTTTCACGGTGGACCGACTCAAACCGGTCCATGTGGACTTGGTGCAGCCGGTCCAGGTTCAGGCACCGCGGCGCAGGGGCAGACCCCCCAAACAGAGGCCGATCCAGACTGTGGACATTGGGGGGTGTATTGCCGGTTCTGGGGGGGGGGGGGGGTGTTATGTGGTGACCCACTTTCTACGCAGGCGAACCGGCTCACAAAATGGCGCGTGCGTCGGCAGAGAGGCCAGCCCCGGAATGGCGCTGGGCCGCCTTCTTCACCAGCAAGGGGAGAAAGCCTGCGTGCGGGAAGAGGCTTTTGTAATGCACCTCTGATGTCATTTCCGCCCAGAGAGGGCGGGAATGGAACTGCGTAAAAGCCAGTGCCGCGAAGTTTGAATAAACTAGTCTCAAGTGCAACTTACAGACTGCGTGTCATTATTTGTAGCTCTGTACATTGTATTTATAGGATTGCTCTTATATTTATTTAGGTTTTTTTGTTTTTTTTTGTTGTGTTCTTTATGCCTATTGCATTTTTTTATATGTATCGGATCTGGAGTATCAACCATGAATCTTCAACTCTTATCCTGCTGCAGCAACATGCAACTCACTTGTGTGACTGTCACCCAAGTACTAATAGACTTGTTTTAAGTTGAAGTTCAGGTTTATTTTCATTTCATCTGTGTACATGTAAACTACCAAATAAAACAACATTCCTCCAGACGAAGATTCACAACCCAGTATGCATAATTCACACACAGTGCATAAAGTAATATTACCACAAATAAATTAACAAATAATAAGATGCACTTATGTCACAAGTTTAAAAAGTAAACAGTATAATGCTATTGGCTCTTTCTACGTGGTGAGACCTGGGTGGTGGCTGGGAGTTCAGTGGTCATACAGCCTGGGGGAAGAATCTGTTTCCCATCCTAACAGTTCTTATCCTATTGCCAGAGTATCTCTCGCCTGATGGTGGTGGGGGACAGGGTCAAGGAGTTTATTGGATGGATTGGATCATTGACAATGCTAAGGTTCTCAGGTGAGAACTTTGGAACTCATACTGGGAATAATTTTCACTTCCTGCACCATGAACAGGGTAGATTGTCCCATGGTTGAACAAAGCTTCAATGTTTCTGAAATCTGAAGAGATTTATGTCGTTTTTGAAGAGTTAAACCAAAGTGTCTATTCATGCAGGACCCTTGGATTGACTGTTATTCAACCGAAGGGAATGACTCCTTTACCTTAATTGTTCGGATGATGAATTGCCTTTGTAGCCCTCTAAATGTGCCAATATTCACTTGATAGCATTCTCAGATGTGAAATACTTTGTGTTATGCCAAAAGTAATTTGTTTGAAATCCAGAACCAGCGTTGAATTCAACCGGTAAAATATAATGAAAAGCCACTGGTGTTCCATGTGAACTAGGTTTGAAATACTTTTCTTTATATTACAGAAATCTAAGAATCCGCATCCCAACCCATTCTCATTATTTTCTCCAACCACACAAGGTTGTAATTGATTGTGCACTTACGACTTTCTCCATTTTAAAAGAAAGATTTGAATTCATCTGGCACACAGTAATGTCCCACAAGTAGCAGTTTAGTACTGACCTGATGACCAGTATACATGATGGTTCAGCTGTTTGCATTGACTGGGATAATATCCCTGTTCTTCAAAATACTGCTGTGGGATCTGCGATAATAGATCAAGTTCAGGTTTGAGTTTATTGCCACCTGATTGTACATGTATACAATTGAATGAAACACTGTTCCTCTGGACCACAGTGCACCCACAAAACATATATCGCACAAAGCACATAAAACAAAATATTGCCACAAGTAAGTTAATAAAATATAATTCAAAATGCATGTAGTGCACAGCACAAGTAAACAGTAAACAGCTTGCTATCCTAGTGATGAGAACTTGGTCATAGCAGAGTATTCATTAGTCTCACAGTGTGAGGGAAGAGGCCGTTAACCAGCCAGGCAGTTGATAGCTCACTTTAAGCTTTTCTTCAAAAACATTTAATGGTGGTTTAGCACTCCCTTAGTTCTGTTTTGGAAATATCATATTGGTTTTAAGACCATGAGACATAGGATCTAAATTAGGCCAATCAGCCCATTGAGTCTGCTCAGCCATTCTATCATGGCTGATGTATTATTGCTCTCAACCTCCATTCTCCTGTCTTCTTCTTGTAACCTTGCATGCCCTGACTAATTAAAAACCTATCAACCTCTGCTTTAAGTGTATACAGTGCCTAATTACAGGAAGTTTCGAGCTGTTGCCCAAGTCTCATCGGGGGAGGGGTGGAGACTGCCCAAGATTATTTCATCTCTGGCTCTTTATGATAGGTTTGTTTATGTTGGGCCTCTGGTTTTGGAGAACGTGCAACTTTCTAATTGGGAAAGATAGATCTGCAGAGGTTGGTATCTAGAGTAAATGTGAAGTGAGATGATGGATCTGGAATTGAAGCCTGAACTGTAATTTCCCTGCTCAGATGCTGGCTGTCTCATTGATTTTCTCCACCACTTTGTTCTTTTTCTAACTCAGGGCAGTGTTATCCAGTGAGTCTCAGTTGAAAGGATAGTTTATGTAGGAGCATTTTGGAGAACTGGTTTATGATCTCGTGTTAAGTAGGAATAAAGAAATGTGCGCAAATCACTGAATGTTTTAATCCATTGCAGAGCTGAATTAAATAAAGGGTTGACTATCTGAAGACTTTGGAAACACAAATGGCGCTCTCTTTGCAACAGTTTGAATTTGGCCTACAATGATGAGATGGGACTCTGTTCTCCAAATCCATTATGAAGAGTCAGAGGTGAAATAATCTTGGGCAGTCTCCATCCTTCTCCCAATGGGACTCGGGCAACAGCATGAAACTTCCCGTAATTAGGCATAAATTGCTAATCTGTCTCTAAAAAGCTGCAAGGATGGATGGCCTGGGAAATGGAACCATTACGTTGGTGGAATAGTGGGTGATCCTTACGAGACTTGCAGTTAAAACGCATTACTGAAAGAACTAAGGGAGTTTTATAATTTGTGTAGCAATGTGGCATCTGTCATTTCTGTGTTGCACACTGTGGAAAGTTACATGAAGTTTATTTTAAAAAATGTTTTGAATGGCTGCCATACATTAGTGAATACAGAATTTCTCTAGATTAAGGTGATGTTAAAAGCTTACACTCTGTACCACTTTATTAGATGGACGTTTACACCTGCTTGTTAATGTAAATATCTAATCAACCAATCATGTGGAGGCAATTCAATGAATACAAGCATACAGACATGGTCAAGACATCCAGCTGTTGTTCAGGCCAAACATCAAAATGGGGAACAAATGTAATCAAAGTGATGTTGACTGTGAAATGATTGTTGGTGCCAGACAGGGTAGTTTGAATATCTCAGAACTGCAGATTTTCTGGGATTTTCATACACAGCAGTCTCTAGAGTAGGGGTTCCCAGTCTGGGGTCCGCAGATCCGTTGGTTAATGATTAGGGGTCCATGCGTAAAAAAGGTTGGAAACCTCTGCTCTAGAATTTACAGAAACTAGTGTGAGAAACAAAGAGCATCCAGTGAGTGGCAGTTCTGTGGGCGAAAACGTCTTGTTGATGACAGAAGTCAGAGGAGAATGGCTAGACTGGTTCAAGCTGACAAGGCAGCGACAGTAACTCAAACAATGACATGTTGCTACAGTGGTGTGCAGAAGAGCACCTCTGAATGCACAACACATTGAACCTTGAAATGGATGGGCTACAACAGCAGAAGATCACAAACATACCCTCAGCGGCCACTTTATTAGGGTACCACCCATACTTAATAATGTAGCAATTGAGTGTACTACCATCAGGGATATCCATTTATAATGGGCATGATCATTTCAGCCAATTGCTTAATATTAAATCATGCAAAGATGCCATTTGACCTATCATCACCAAGTCAGGTCTTTGAAAAATCCAACAATTAATACCACCTTCTGCTCCTTCTCTGAAGTCCCTGTAAAATTTTCCTTTCCATGTAAAGATATCCAGTTCCCCTTTTGAAGAGCTGAATGGATCTATCTGCATTTCTCTGAGGTAGAGCGTATCATTTGCAAATAAAATATTTATACTTGCTGAATGCATTGCCTCAACTACATTGGCAGCTTTTCTGGGAAAACTATTTCAAGGAGTTTCTGGTTTGTCTTCATGTTTGCTTTCTGTACTTTCTGTTGCTTTCCAATTAGCATTTGGTATGATTCAGTGCTAGATGGCAAACTCTTATGATGTTAACTGTGAGACAGAAAGCTAAGGAACTCATCAGGTGCAGTTTACTTTGACCTCACCTGAAATAACTGCACCAATATGCCTTCAATTCAAGATTGTTTAATGTCATTCCCTGTACACAAGTGTAAAGGAGAATGAAATAATCCTTACTTCAGCTCCAGTGCAGCACAAAAAAACACAATAAGATAAAGAACACAATAATAATTTTAAGCAGCGCAATAAGCATAAATACATAAGATATCTTATGTACATAGATTGATTGTATGCCCATAAAGTGACACTTGTACCTACTAAAGTAGCCACTGAGAGCATGTTCATAGTCTTCTGCTGCTGTAGCCTACCAATTTCAAGGTTCAACATGTTGTGCATTCAGAGATGCTCTTCTGCATACCACAGTTGTAATACGTAGCAGTTGTAATAAATTCCAGAGACTGTTGTACATGAAAATCCCAGGAGATCAACAGTTTCTGAGATACTCAAACCACCCTGTCTGGCACTAACAATCATTCCACAGTCAAAGTCACCTTGATAACATTTCTTCCCCATTCTGATGTTCAGTCCGAACAACAACTGAACCTCTTGACCATGCCTGCATGCTTTTATGCACTGATTTGCTGCCAAATGATTGGTGGATTAGATATTTATATTAACGAGCAGGTGTACCTGATAAAATGGTCACTGAGTGTATATCTAACTGTCCGTGCCATTATAGTGAGCAGCGTATCTTTAACATGTTCCACAATGAATTGTTTGCAGGCAAAGAAGACCATAGCTTCACTTGCTGCAGCAGAGGACTTGGATAGCTGTTTGGGCCTTTATAGACTACATATAAGACAGCTGATTGAGTGGGTGGTTAGCGCACAGTGTGAGTGGACTAAATACTCCGTGCAGCACCTGCAATTTGAAACAATTATCACCCAGTCAGGTAAGAAAGTCGAGTTCTATCTCACACTCATATTTTAAATATCTGATATCCTGCTCATGTATTTTCCTGAACATCATGCACAGAATGCTGGAAGAACTCAGCAGGTTAGGCGGCATCTATGGAAATGAATTAGAATTTTATTTCATGCATCCACCTCACAACATGAGTGAGTAAAGATTTGTATGTTGCGTCTCCGTCACTATAATAATAACAAGTAATAAGGAAGGGAAATGTAGGAGGATATTGCCCAAACACTAAAATTGTATACATTAATTGTTTTGTATATACGTTGTACGGTCAGATATGCAATCAAATCAGGGTGTATTGATAAATTTAATGGCCAGAAGTTGTCCCAGAGCGTGTTGGTCCTGGCCTTAATACTGTGGTACCATTTGCCAGACAGAAGCAGCTGAAACAGTTTGTGGTTGGGGTGGCAGGAGTCCATGATGATCCTCCAGGCCCTTTTTATGCGTCTGCTGCTGTAAATGTCCTGGATAGAGGAAAGTTCAGATCCACAGATGTGCTGAATAAACAGCTGGCATTTTGGGCTGAGGCCCTTCATCAGCACTGGAAAGGAAAGGGGAAAGCTGCCAGAATAAGAAAGTGGGTAGAAGGGAAATAGTACAAGCTGGAAGGTGAAAATTGTGAAGATTTGGCATGACATCTAAAACGTCGACAAACTTCTATAGATGTGTGGTGCAGAGTATATTGACTGGTTGCGTCACAGTCTGGTATGGAAACACCAGTGCCTTTGTATGGAAAATCCTACAGAAAGTAATGGATACAGCCTAGTCCATCATGGAAAAAGGCCCCTACACTATTGAGCACATCTACACAGAATGTTGTTACAGGAAAGCAGCATCCATCTTCAAGGACCCCCAGACCCAGGTCATGCTCTCTTCTCACTCCTGCCATCAGGAAGAAGATACAGGAGCCTGAAATCTCACACCACCAGGTTCAGAAACAGTTATTACCTCTCAACCATCAAGTTCTTGTACCAGTGGGGATAACTTCACTCAATTTCACTTGCCCATCACTGAACTGTTCCCACAACCTATGGACTCTGTTTCGAGGACTCTTCATCTCATTCTCAATATTTGTTGCTTATCTATTTATTATTATTATTATTATTTCATTTTTTTTGTATTTGCACAGTTTGTTGTCTTTTGCACACTGGTTATGTTGGTGAGGTCTTTCAATTATTCTATTATGGTTATTGGATTTATTGAGGTGCCCGCAGGAAAACAAATCTCAGGGTTACACAGTACTGTGCAAAAGTCTTAGGCGCCCTAGATTTTTTATATGGTTTCAGATGGTGTGGCCTCCACAGAGCCCTGATCTCAACATCATCGAGGCTGTCTGGGATTACCCGGTGAGACAGAAGCAAGTGAGACAACCAAAGTCTGCTGAAGAACTGTGGCAAATTCTCCAAGATCTTGGAACAATCTACCAGCAGATTTTCTGACAGAACTTCATGACAGTGTACCTAAGAGAATTTGTGCAGTTTCAAAGGCAAAAGGTGGTCACACCAAATATTGTTTTGAGTTAGTTGTTTTACTGTTTACTACTCTTTATAGTAATTTTCTTTGATATTTAGAAACTTTTTGTTTCATTATTTTTGAAAGCGTCTTTGCTTTACAGATTTTTTTTTACATATGTCCAAGACTTTGGCACAGTACTGTATATGGTGACATGTAAGTTCTTTGATGATACATTTACTTTGAAATTCGAATTTTGGTAGGTGAAACCAGGTGGGTGGGGTATGAAGTAAGAAGCTGCGAGGTGATAGGTGGAAGAGGTAAAGGAATGAAGAAAAAGGAATCTGATAAGAAAGGAGAGCGGACCAGTATTTTCCTCTTGCTTTTTCACTTTCAAAATAAATGTTGTGAGTACTTGAACCAGTGTAATTTTTAAACTATAAATCCTTTTTGATATTTAAATCACTCAGAATCAGGTTTTTTTTATCATTGGCATATGTTGTGAAAATTGTTGTTTTATGGCAGCAGTACAGTGTAGTACATAATATATACTATAATAAATATGTATTAAAAATTTTAATAAATAATGCAAAAAGAGAGCAAAAGTGAGGTAGTATTTATGGGTTCATTGTCCATTCCGGTGTTGGAGGGGAAGAAGCTATCCCTAAAACAAAGAATGTGTGTCTTCAGACTCCTGTACCTCTTCTCTGATAGTAGTAGTGAGAGGAGCTCATGTCCTGGGTGGTGAAGGTGAATGATGGATGTCACTTCTTTTGTGGCATCGTCGCCTTTTGAAAATTTCCTCAATGGTGGGAATTATACTTTCTATTGTGGGCATGTGGCCAAGTGGTTAAGGCATTGGACTGGTGACCTGAAGGTCGTGAGTTCGCACCCCAGCCGAGGCAATGTGTTGTGTCCTTGAGCAAGGCACTTAATCACACATTGCTCTGCGACGACACCAGTGATAAGCTGTATGGGTCCTAATGCCCTTCCCTTGGACAACATCGGTGTTGTGGAGAGGGGAGACTTGCAGCATGGGCAACTGCTGGTCTTCCATACAACCTTGCCCAGGCCTGCACCCTGGAGAGTGAAGACTTTCCAGGTGCAGATCCATGGTCTCACAAGACTAATGGATGCCTTTAATAATTTCTTTTGTATGCCTTTCATCCTTCTGGCATAAATTGCCATCATTAGCAAGAAATATCCCCTTTAGTTTGCCAGTTCCTTTTGATAATCAGTTTACTAATGAACACATTCAGATTAAAGACAAAGATTAGATTTATTTGTCACATATGCATGGAAACATAGAGTAAAATGCATCGTTTCTGTCTGAGGATTGCACTTACAGTCCGCATGTGTCACCACGCTTCTGCCACCACCCTAGCATGTCCACAACTCACTAACCCCAACCCTAACTGTAGGTCTTCAGAATGTGGGAGGAAACTGGAAAACCCAGAGGAAACCCACGCGGTCACGGGGAGAACGTACAACCTCCTTACAGGCAGTGGCAGGAATTCAACCCTGATCAGTGATCACTAGTACTGTAAAGCATTGCACTAACGGCTTTGTTACCGTGCTGTCCACTACAAAACTATGCTCACAAGACCTGGTGTTTGATCATAAAAATGCCCTGGATTTTCCATTACCTTCTCCTTTCACTCTATTCCATTTTCTTCCCAGAATAATAAACTTTTTTTCTCAAAAAGATCTAAAGAGTTGTATTAAGCTTTATTTTTCAGCACTTTCAATGGAACAATTCCTGCCGTACATATTTAGTTTGATCGTAATGCAACAGAAAGGTTTGTGTTTTTCCAGTTGAATAAATCTGTTCAAATGTGATCAACGAGTGTGATTGTACTGTTGAAATAAAGGCATTTAAAATGAGTGCTAGCTCTGCTTACAGATTTTTCTTTCTTGTAATTTCTTTTAATCTCCCTGCATTATTTTATGTTGCTAACAAGTGTGAGATTACAATAGCTATGCTTCGAAATGCATATTTTAAAATCTAGTATTGTTCAGGAGAGTTGGCAGGGACTTGTACTTAGAGTCCAAGACTGAATGAAATTCACATATTTTTCTGTGATCTGCTACTCAGTAGAAAAGGTTATTGCTATCACTCGTATGTGTCCAGGACAAAGAAGCAGGCAGGAAAAATCATTGCAGATACTATATATCCTGCAAACTGCCTTTTCCAAAAGCTCCTTTCTGAGAAGCCTATAGGACATTAAAACAAAAACTTCACAGCATCTTAAAAGTTCCTTCCCACAGGCAGTTAATCTGATTAACCTTTCTAGTTGCCCGCCACCTCCTATCCATTACCACCCCCCCCTTTACTGTACTGCACTCTGAACACTTTAAACCACTTTTGATAATGCTAGTTATATTTTAAATACATGTTGGTATATATATTTATTCATATTTTATTCCTTATCTGTACTTCAATGTCACTTTACTTTTTATATAATTCTTTTAAATTGTTGAAAGTAGTAGTTTTTTTTATGCATGTCACTTCCTGACCACCACACCACAGCAAGTTTCTAACGCATGTAAGTGTACATGGTGAATAAAGTTGATCCTTGGTCCTTGATACTCTGTACATTAGATATCCAAATTATCCATAATGAGTCAGATAGGGAAATGGGAAAATCTTTCATATAAGTAAGACACAATGTTTATGACAGCTCGAGCAGTGAGTTTTCCAATGAGCATGTGTGCAGGTTAGGAGGAAGAATTATTAAAGTAAAGTAACCATATACACAATACATTTTTATTTTAATTATCATCCAATATCGATATTTTATTGTTCTTAAAATGTTCAAATTAACTGATCTTGAAATTTATTTTCCTCATTAAGTTGAGAGATAGCAGTGCTGCAAGTATGGGTTTTTCCAAGTCTTCGGATTTGCTATCCACATTACAATCCCAGATCAAGCAGAGCTTGAAACTATGATGCAGTACAGAAATCTTAAACACAAGAAATTCTGCAGATTCTGGAAATCTAGAGCAACACACAAAATGCTAGAGGAGCTCAGCAGGTCAGGCAGCATCTATATGGAGAGGGTGCTGATGAGGGGGTCTCAGCCCCAAACAGCGACTGTTTATTCCTCTCCATAGATGCTTGCTGACCTGCTGAGTTCCTCCAGCATTTTGTGTCTGTGAATCTCGATAGATGCTTCCTGACCTGCTGAATTTCTTCAGCATTTTGTGCGTGTTGCTATGCAATAAAAGAAGCTTTATTACATTGGTTCCTGCCAACAAATCTTATTCCCTGCAGTCTGGAAGCTCTATATAATTTGTGAACTGCCTTTACATTCAAAGTTACTATTATTCCAATTGAAATTGTCTGGTGGTTGGATTTGGTATTGTCTTGGACCATGGCCCCAATCTCTCTCAGAATGATCAGTATGAACGCCTTAATGGCTAGTCAGCCTTTCTTAGCTTCAAGGATTATTTGCTATACACATTTATATGGATTAGGAATTTGCTGTGGTATGTCGGTTAGGGTGCAACATGCAACAAAAAAACAACAAAATTCCTCAATTATAAAGAATTGTATAAAAAATAAAATTAGAGGTTCAAGTATGGATATGGAATAAAATGTACATAAATACATCAATACCAACATGTACATGTAATTATTTTACTTTAATGATACTATGTGGAGTAGACCCTTCCGGCCCTTCGAGCCACGCCACCCAGCAACACCACAAAGCAATTAACCCTAACCTAAACCTGTGACAATTTACAATGACCAATTAACCTACCCGGTACGTCTTTGGACTGTGGGAGGAGACTGGAGCAGCTGGGAGGAACTCGTGCATTCCACAGGGAGGGCATACAGACAACGCTGGAATTGATCTCCGAACTCTGGAGTGCCCCGAGCTGTAATAGTGTGGCACTAACTGCTACTCCACCGTGGCATCCAATGTAAACAGCGTTATAAGAAGTGGTTTAAGGTCTTTACAATTTATTGCACTGACTGGAGTAATAGATGGAGGGGGATAACTAGAATGATTAATCAGATTAACTGCCTGGGAGAAGAAACTTTTAAGATGGCTTGAAGTTTTTCTTTTCATAGCCCTATAGTAGTTTCAAGAAGGGAGCTTTTGGAAAAGGCACTTTGTAGGGTGTGCACAATGATTTTTCCTGTCTGCTTCTTTGTCCTGGACACATCCAAGTCATGCAGTGATGGTTAACTGCCAATGACTTTTTCTGTTGACTTGACAGTTTACTGTAGTGTTTGTACATTGTGAGAGGACGTTGCAACAAACCAGACAGTAATGGTTGATGAGAAGATGCTCTCTATGATGCCAGTGTGGAACTGCACCCAATATGTTCTGAGGAAGATAGTGTTTTAGGAATTTTACCAACTGCCACAAGAAGTACATCCTCTGCCGAGCCTTTTTTTAAAATGAGACATATAATAAAACATACAGGGGGAAAAAGCAAGTCGTAAGCATGAGGAAGTCTGCAGATGCTGGAAGCCCAGAGCAACACACACAAAATGCCGGAGGAACTCGGCAGGCCAGGCAGCATTTTCTGCTGAGACCCTTCTTCGGTTTTGGAAAGGAAGGGGGAAGGTGACAAAATAAAAAAGGTGAGGGGACAGGGAAGGAGGATAGCTAGAAGATGATAGGTGAAGTCTAGTGGTTAAGAAAGGTAAAGGGCTGGAGAGAAAGGAATCTGATAGGAGACGAGAGTGGACCATAGGAGAAAGGAAGGGAGCAGGGGACCTGGGTAGGGTTGATAGACAGGTGAGAAGAGGCAAGAAGCCAGAGTGCAGAACAAAAGGAAAGGGGGGGGGGGTTGGATTTTATTTACCGGAAGCAGAAATCTATATTCATGCCGTCAGGTTGGATACTACCCAGGTGGAATATAACGTGTTGCTCCTCCACCCTGAGGGTGTCCTCTTCCTGGCACAAGAGAAGGCTACGGACCAAAATGTTTTTCAGTGGTAAAATACTTTTTGCCAAATATTTATTTCTGGCCAGTGAATGTAACCTTTTCTCTTGCTTGCTAGAACTTTTGTTGTCCTTCAGACACGGTTTGCTTATAGATCCTTTTAGCACTGTTTGGGAATCACTGTTTGCGGACCTTAGCCCTATTTCTTTGCTAGCTGAGCAAAGAGACTTTCATGCAGTCCCAAGGCATTGGATTTAAATCAGCAAGTCAGTCATTGCCTTTGCTTACTTCTCAAATAGAGCATTAAGGACTGCTCCCAATTACCTTTAACATCCCGGATATTGCAATCACTAGTTAAGGAATGCTATTCATCGTTCACCTTTCTGACAGCTTTCCACCAACTTCTTTAAGTGGCTTAATCTGTTGTCAGATTCAGCTAAACGCTCTCCGCAGGGGATCTGTGGTGTCTCTGAGGAGGATGAAAAATAACAAGGCTCTTAAACCAATTTGATTGATTTTCTTGCTGAGAAATGCAGATGCAATATAAATTAGATTTAACTAAAGTACAAAGAGCAGTGTTACTGAAGACAAAGGTTAAAGACTAAGTTTATTTGTTACATATACATTGAAACAGTGAAATGCATCACTTGCATCAGATCTGCAGTGATTATGCTGGGCTTCCACACATCCAGCAACAACATAGCCTGCCCACAACCCACTAACCCTAACCATACGTCTTTGGAATGTGGGAGGAAGCTGAAGCACACAATGAAAACCCATGCAGTCACAGGGAGAACGTATAAACTCCTTACAGGCAGGATCGAACCCTGATCAGTGCCCCATTGTTGGGAAAGATCTGATAGTGACCCAGAGAGACAGAAGGGGCAAACAGAAAAAGACATTTTATATAAAGATCTCCTCTGTTTGATTAACTTCTGAAGGAGAAAAAAATCAAATCTTGTCAAAATCAAATTTTCAGCATTAGATAGGTTGTTTGGCAAACATCTACTTTTTCTGTGCTCAGTAGTCCTCTATAACTTATCCTGACACATTTAGTTCGTAACCAATAATACATGACCTCATGGAGATGGAAAGTAACTCCTGTGTAGATTCAAGCATTGAATCACTTGGAGGGTGTTACACTTGTGTAGCCTGTAGGTCTGAATGCATCCTCGGGGTTATGGTAAAAGGCATCCGTTAGTCTTGTGAGACCATGGATCTGCGCCTGGAAAGTCTTCACTCTCCAAGGCGCAGGCCTGGGCAAGGTTGTATGGAAGACAGGCAGTTGCCCATGCTGCAAGTCTCCCCTCTCCACGACACCAATGTTGTCCAAGGGAAGGGCATTAGGACCTATACAGCTTGGCACCAGTGTCGTCGCAGAGCAATCTGTGATTAAGTGCCTTGCTCAAGGACACAACATGTTCCCTCGGCTGGGGCTCGAACTCACAACCTTCAGGTCGCTAGTCCAATGCCTTAACCACTTGGCGACGTGCCCACACTGGGGTTATGGTAATAGTATGATCATCTGAGTTGAGTATGATGTTCTCCTCGTGAGTTGTCTATTGGTGGGTCCTCAGGTGGCGATAAAGGCCAATCTGGGATCCACATATTCTGTCTTAAATGGTGAATGCCTGCACGTGACTTTGCTTAACATGGGGAGGCTGATGCATGGGCAGCCACCACACAGTCCTTGACAGATCATGGTCAGTTTCCAGTGGCATAGAATGCAAGGTGACTGGGGACTCTTCACTGCTGCAGCCTTCCTCCTCCTTCGCTGCTGTTGTGATGTGTCATCGTCTTCCGCCAGCTTCACCGTTGAGGTCTTGGTTGGTTCACTCTTTGTCTGGAATCTTCTCCTTGCATCATGGTTGATCCTACCAGGAGCTAAACTCCAGGTGGCATCGCTCTCTGGATCTCAGGAACCCACAGGTTTCTCCACCACGACAAAGTGATGATCCTCAGAGAAGGATTTATAACATTCAGCTTTACACACCAGTACTTAAGAAGTCTCTGTCTCTTTTGTCAATGATGACTGCATTGCCCTTTTACTATTGTGGAAAATCCTAGCTATGATATGAACCTTAATTAAATGGTCAGACTTTTCTTGTAGCCCCAAATGTAGAACTGCAGTCAAAGTACATAACAGTTTGCTTGAAGTGTTTGGTCTATGCAAAAAAAAACTTTGTTATTTTTCCCTTTGTACAAAATATTACCTGAAAAGCTATAAAATACAAACAGAAAATCCCGGAAGCTACATTTATCTGAAAAGTAAAAGAAAGGATTAACTAACAATATGAGTTTCCTGGAGGTTATCAGTGAACTATTGTAAGGCTCTTAGTTTAACAATCATTTTAGTTGAGTTGTCCCTGTTCTTACCCTAACCCTCACTCTTAGTACTGCCACCTGTATCCAAGAAAGGGTATTTCTGATAGCTTGAATTGTGTTAAAGGAGAATATGTGACAGACAGTCCCTGTGACAAGATAGTAAGATCTGTTGCTTAGTGTGACAGATTTTTGTATGAGGATAAAGCTTAGCTTTATTTGTCAAATGTACATCAAAACATACAGTGAAATATGTCGTTTGTTTCAAATCAAATCAGCGAGAATTGTGCTGGGCCCATTCTCAGCACATTGAGAACTGAAGTGTTGCCACAGTTCCAGTGCCAATGTCATATGCCCACAACTCACTTAACACAAATGTACATCTTTGGAGTGTGGGAGGAAGCTGAAGCACCTGGAGGAAACACACACAGTCACAGGGAGAATGTACAAACTTCTTATAGACAGTGATGGGAATCAAACCCCAATCTTACAGCCAGTGCTTTAAAGCATTGGGGAGGCTGATGGCACGCTACCGTGCTGTCCTCTACGCTACCAATCAAAAGCAAGCTCAGCAGATCAAGCAGCATCCTTGGAGGTAAAGGAATGGTTGATGTTTTGGTCAAGAGCCAGGGTTGATGTGCTGTGCTACTGTACTTGTGCCTTTGCAGCCTCTCATTGGGCAGAAAATGCCATGCAGTCAATTATGGAGGTGCAAAAAATGCTTATTACAATTGAAAACAGTAACAGATTTACAGCCAGTAAAGCTCTATTATTAAAATACATTGAAATGTCTTTCATCATTTGAGATCCACCTATAATATTCCTGTTGTCAAGAAGTCAGACCGTGCCTAATGCTGCCCTTGCTCCATTTACAGATTCCAATCTGATACTTTTCATAACTTTACATCGTGTGTTGTTACAAATCTAGGGCACATTCCAGACAAGTTTGGTGCATGAGTTATTCATTGCCGTGGGGCAGGAGGTGAATAGGTGTTTAAATGCATTGTCTTAGCTCCAGCTGAATTCATATTCATTTCTTTTGTAGACAGTTTTTGAACTGCTGGTTCTAGGTGAAGGTTTTTAGTTTAAAACTACCACATTGCCACTGTTACCTTTGCACTTTGAATCTACAGCAACAGTGTATGGTGGGCAAATGACAGATCTGACATAGAATTTACTTTGTTGAGTTTAAGTGTTTCAAATGGAACTGGATAGCTCTGAAATCTGTGGTCATGTGTTAAAAATAGCTTCTGTAAACTGTTCTTAATTAGCTGTATGTTACATATAAAATCTATCTAAAATTGATTTTCCAATGTAAAAATTGATCTCAATGCAATCATTTTGAACATGCTGTTAAGTATTCATTAAACGTAACTACCTTATAAGCACTATTCCAGCAGAATTGGTTGCTAAGGTTATCTGTACTGTATTTGTAGGTCCCGTGCTTGGAGAATCGCTTGATATAGTTTTTCCAGTTTTGAAAAGCTGCCTTCAACCCAGCAAAGATCCTGAAGTGCGCCTCAAACTCTTCTCTGTTTTATCAAAATTGCTGCTGAAAGCTGATGAAACTCTAAATTCTCAAGGGTAGGTACTCTGTAAATATAGATGTAAGTTTAATGATACAAATTTATACAAATAAGAATTAGTCATTATAATCCTTCTTATTTTACACTGAAAAAACACTAAAAAAAAACATTGCATCTTTACACATTTCCCCGTTAGCTGCATGGTTTGTGGAGTTACCACTAAAGACCGCAGGTATGTATGTTTACTTCGCAGTAGTGATGTTGATGACTAAGTGGAACCATGAATCAGTGAGGCTTGAATGCAAATAACATATTTGTGTCTCACGTAATCCCAGTACAGAAAAGGATCATGTGGTGATTCCAGAACACTTCAGGCTTTCACACAGTGGTGGTCACCATAGGAATAAAAGACTAGCTTTATTTGTCACTTGTACATCAAAACAATGGAATGAATAGTGAAAGGGAAAATAAAATGCGTTGTTTTGTGTCAACAACCAACACAGTCTTGCTTGGGGGCAGCCTGCAAGTGTCGCCTCATTTCCAGCAGCGGTATAGTATGCCCACAACTCGGTAACCCTAACGGTACATCTTTGGAATGTGGGAGGAAACTAGAGTACCTGAAGGAAACCCACACAATCATGGGGAGAATATATACTGTTACGTACTCCGTAACTGGGTTGCCAAACCAGCAGAAATGGATCACTCAGTTGGAGTCTGGATTACTAGAACTAAGAAAGTTTTATTAAAGAAACAAACAACACAGTACTCTAATCAAAAGGATAATAAATGCAACAGTTCAGCAATGATAAACACACATGTACACAGAATTAGGATAACAGGATCAATCAAGCTCTATCGTCGTCTAGGGGTAAATAACCAGTTTCAAAGTGATGCAAAGTTCAGTTCAATTGAATTCAGTTCAGTTCGCAGTAATCGCTGCCGTGGGAGATGGACAGTGGGGGGAAGGAGAGAGAGAGCAAAACGAATGAATATTCAAATGGCTTCCACACAGACCTTCGATATTCTTCGCAGTCAGCTTTCAGGCGAGCCCTTTGTGATGTCTTCTGAGGTCACCGACCGTGACCCCTCCGTTTCCAGATACGATCGTTTCTCTGCGGTGAACCTGGCACCCAGGCAAGGCCGGACACACACCAGGTTCCCGCTGATCGTGCCTTTCCACCCTGTGCGTCTATGGCTTGGTCCCGCGACCAGCCTTCCAAAACTTCCCACCGACTTGTAGGAGACGCACTGCTTCCAGGGTCTCGTTACCTCAGGGTGTCGTGTGTGTTTTGCCTTAGCGAACCTGTCCCTTTTTATCCCCCTGCTGGGGTATCGCCTGTCCATCACTTCAAACAGTTCAGGGTTCAAAGGGGGAGCCGATCTTGACAGCTCTCCTTCCGTTAAACTCTCCCGTCCCTTCATTAACATCTCCAAATGCTGCTCCATTGTTTTCCTTATCTCTCTTTCTCCTGAGGACAGGTGGCAGACCAACTGCTGATTCCACTGGTGCCAGCACAGGACAGCTACATCTTAATCTATGTGTATTCTCGTCACACCTCCCATCTTTAAGGATTTTTACCGGGGTAAAAATTACAAACATGAATACATTATTTGATACACACAAATATACATCTTTATTAGCTATTTGGCTAATACAGTGAATTTTAAGTTGTCAACACCTTGACAGACAGTCAGCCATCACATTTTCTGTTCCTTTTATATGTGTTATTAATAATCCCTTAGACCAGGCTCCAACTTAACAAACTTCATAGTGGCCAAAAACGCTGATGAATTGCGATCAATGTAACCTCTCATTGGGTTTCGTCCCGGACCACAATAACAAGGGTCGTCCCATTCCGACTTAGTTTTCTCTCGCAAGGGCTTAGTAGGAGGGGGAGGGGTAGTAACCGCAGAGTTATTGCAAAACTTCCTACAGTACCCCACCATCTCCAAGAGCCTTCTGAGGGTCCTCTTGTCTGTCGGGGTTGGGATGTCAGAGATAGCCCGCACCTTAGCTTGCATCGCTGCCAGCTGCCCGTGTCACCACAGTTCCCAGATAAGTGACCTCCGTGTGGCCGAACTCATTTTTTTCAAGGTTCACTATCAAGCTGGCTTCAGACAGCCGTATTACATCGCCAATACACACCTCTGTGTTCGTCAGCCCTTTCGTCACTGAATTACTCATTCTATAGGGATGTTGCTCACTAGGCTGACCTAGCGTAACAAACATCACCCAGCGTCCCAGTACTTTGCATTGCCTTGGGACAATCAAACCCACGTGTGCGAGTCATTTAATTACTTCTCCTAAAGAGTCGCTTTGTTCAGGGATTAAGGGAGAGACCTTATCAGCAGAGCTGGCCAAAACAATAGCCTTCTCCCATCTGGTCGGTACCATACTCATCTTTTCAAAATGGTTTTTTTCTCTTACCGGGGGACCCTAGCTTCATTGATTTCCGCGCTAACACCGACTAGGTTTGTTAGCATATCAAAAGCCTGTGACCATCTCAGTTCGCATCTGCCATAATCAATAACATCCTTCCTCCTGTGCAGCTGGTAAACCTCTTTCATAATTCCACCAACGGTTTCCTCCAGCACCGCAAAATGTCCACCGAGGGGTACCTTGTGGGCCAGGTTAAAAATCTCATCCCCATAGCTCTTTTGCACCACCCCCCATTCCTCATCTGTGGGTACGGTACTTGGTCTCCCTTTCTTCCTTAGCACTTCCTC
Source organism: Mobula birostris (assembly GCF_030028105.1). NCBI lineage: Eukaryota > Metazoa > Chordata > Chondrichthyes > Myliobatiformes > Myliobatidae > Mobula > Mobula birostris. The sequence goes on along the minus strand of NC_092378.1, from coordinate 148,529,903 downwards.
TTCCACACAATAGCCTACTGGTTCCCTTTTTAATTCTGCGTCAGAGAGAGCTGTCTCCGCCAAAACCATCAGCCCCTCGTCTCGCTCCTGTGTCTGCACAAATTCTTTCCTGGCTAATGCTACGTCTGTCTCAGCTCCCTCACTACCTCTTGTTTCACTACACTCCTTCTTTTCACTTTCTACCCCCTTCTCGTACAAGGCTGGCAGAAACGTCTCAGCTAAATTTACTTCGGCAGTCCTGTGATGAACCTGTGAGTCCATGGGCGGGGCCTCAATGCTGGCAGGCTGACCTGCCAATCTCACAGCTGGGAACACGATTCCCCCGGCGAGGTCATTACCGAGCAAGACTTCCACGCCTTTCATCGGTAATTCGGACCTCACCCCGATCGTGACTAGTCCAGAGACCAGGTTGCTTTGTAGGTGTATCTGGTGCAAAGGGACTGCCTCTGTCCCTTCCCCAATACCTTTGACCTTGACCTCCCCAGTCTGGGTCTCTGAGCTAAACTCTAATACACTCTTCAATATCAATGACTGACATGCTCCCATGTCTCTCCAGATCTGCACTGGAACTGGTTTTAACCCCTCCTTCACTGACACCAAATCTGGCTGAGATAAACCTCTCGCGCCCTTCCTGAACTTTGGCAGACCTTTCCTCTCCTAGCGGTTCGTTTACCAGCTCGAAACAGCCAGTCAAAATCGCCGTTTTTCCTTTTCCCGCCTCCTTCTTTGGGGCAAAGCACCTGGATGCAAAGTGTCCGACTTCCCCACAGTTATAGCAGACGACCCCAGGAGACTTCCTACCAGACTGCTCCCGGTCTACCTTATCCTTCTCACTAGTCCCCAGCTTACTTACTGACTTTTCTGGCGGACTCCCCCCGCCGTCCTGACTACCCTTCTGGTAGCCTTTACTCGGGGCAAACTTCATTTTATGCATCAACGCATACTCATCCGCTAAATTAGCAGTTGCCGCTAACGTGGCTGCCTCTTTCTCATCTAGGTAGGGTCTCATACCCTCAGAGACATAACCTTTAAACTGCTCAATCAGGATCAGCTGTAGCAGTCTGTCATAATCCCCCTCTACCCCCTTCGAGGCGCACCAATGCTCACAATATGTCTGCATCTCACGGGCAAACTCTAAATACGTGCGGTCCCACTGCTTCCTCGCATTCCGGAACCTCTGCCGGTATGTCTCTGGGACCAACTCATAAATCCTGAGGATCGCCTCTTTCACCACCTCATACCTCTGGGCATCTTCCGCGGACAAAGCTGAGTAAGCTTGTTGGGCTTTCCCTTTCAGTACACTCTGAAGCAAAACAGCCCACTTATCCCTCGGCCAGTCCTGACTTGTAGCAACTTTTTCGAAATGGAGAAAGTACCGATCCACATTGGTATCGTCAAATGGGGGAACCAGCCTAACCTCTTGGGTCGCCCGGAACCTTCCACCTTGGTTCGACACGGGCCCCTGCTCTGCCCTTATCTTTAACTTCTCCAGCTCAAATTCCCCTTCCCTCTGTTTTCTTTTTCTTTCCCTCTCTCTCTCTCTCTCTCTCTCCCTCCCTCCCTCCCTCCCTCCCTCCCTCCCTCCCGCCTTTCTAACTCGTTCTCTTCATGTTCTAACTGCCGTACCCGGAACTCGTGCTCGAGTCTCAGTTTTTCAAGCTGCACCTGTACCACGTCTCCAGCCGGTTTTTCAATGGACACCACCTCCAGCTCCCCTTGGGGAAACACACCTTTAGATACATAGTGCTCTACGATAGCTCTGTGTATCTCCTCTCTCTTCATTGTCGACTTCCCCTTAGCAAGATTCAACCATTTGGCCACAGCTGCCAATTCTGCTTTCCTGGCATCCTCTAATGCCTCCAAGGTCGGCGCCTTTATAAATTCCTCAACCTCCATTTCTGCTGTTTGTCTTTCTTTCGGGAATTTTAACCCAATCAATTTACTCCGTCCCAAATTTAGCATTCAAAATCCCGGACGAGAACCCCACTTATGTTACGTACCCCGTAACTGGGTTGCCAAACCAGCAGAAATGGATCACTCAGTTGGAGTCTGGATTACTAGAACTAAGAAAGTTTTATTAAAGAAACAAGCAACACAGTACTCTAATCAAAAGGATAATAAATGCAACAGTTCAGCAATGATAAACACACATGTACACAGAATTAGGATAACAGGATCAATCAAGCTCTATCGTCGTCTAGGGGTAAATAACCAGTTTCAAAGTGACGCAAAGTTCAGTTCAATTGAATTCAGTTCAGTTCGCAGTAATCACTGCCGTGGGAGATGGACAGTGGGGGGAAGGAGAGAGAGAGCAAAACGAATGAATATTCAAATGGCTTCCACACAGACCTTCGATATTCTTCGCAGTCAGCTTTCGGGCGAGCCCTTTGTGATGTCTTCTGAGGTCACCGACCGTGACCCCTCCGTTTCCAGATACGATCGTTTCTCTGCGGTGAACCTGGCACCCAGGCAAGGGCGGACACACACCAGGTTCCTGCTGATCGTGCCTTTCCACCCTGTGCGTCTATGGCTTGGTCCCACGACTAGCCTTTCAAAACTTCCCACCGACTTGTGGGAGACGCACCGCTTCCAGGGTCTCGTTACCTTGGGGTGTCATGTGTGTTTTGCCTTAGCGAACCTGTCCCTTTTTATCCCCCTGCTGGGGTATCGCCTGTCCATCACTTCAAACAGTTCAGGGTTCAAAGGGGGAGCCGATCTTGACAGCTCTCCTTCCGTTAAACTCTCCCGTCCCTTCATTAACATCTCCAAATGCTGCTCCATTGTTTTCCTTATCTCTCTTTCTCCTGAGGACAGGTGGCAGACCAACTGCTGATCCCACTGGTGCCAGCACAGGACAGCTAACATCTTAATCTATGTGTATTCTCGTCACAATACAAACTCCTTACAGACAGTGGTGGGAATCGCACCTTGATCACTAGGGCTGTAAAGCAATTGTACTAACCTCTGTGCTACCGTGCCGCTGTGTGTGTGTATGAGGCCCTTGTTCCTCCCCAGCCAGACATCTTAATCATAAACACAAGAGATTCTGAAGTTGCCAAATGTCTTGAGCACCACACAAAAGGTGCTGGAAGAACTCAGCAGGTCAGGCAGCATCCATGGAGGGAACTAACTCAGGCTGATACTGTTCAACAGGACTGGAAAGGAAGGGGGCAGAAGCCAGAATAAGAAGGTGGGGAAAGGGAAGGTGTACAAGCAGGTAGGTGATAGGTGAAGCCAGGTGAGGGGGAAGCTGGGTAGGTAGAGGGGGGATGAAGTAAGAATCTGGGAGGGGATAGGTGGTAAAGGGCTAAAGAAGGAATGTGACAGGAGAGAACAGTGGACCATGGAAGAAAGTGATGGGTGAGGGGCACCAGAGGGAGGTGATGGGCATGTGAGGAAAAGTGGTGAAAGGGTAATCAGAATGGAGAATGAAAAACTAAGTAAGGGGAGGGGATAGAAATGACCAGAAGTTAGAGAAATCAATATTCGTGCCATCAGGTTGGAGGCTATGAGGTTTGCACCTACAGAGATGTTAATCTCTTGGTCATATCACCATGCAGCATTCTTTAATTCAGCAGTATGCAACTGAGAAAATGATTTTGTTACCTTAAATCAAAAACAATTTTTTAAACTTGAAAAGGTAGCCTCAAAAGTGTAATTCTAATAACCCTCAATTAATGGATGAATCATGATAGGAATGTAATTAATGAAATGCAATTTAAAAATATTTGGAGTTATCAGCCACCATTTCACTTCCAAGTACTTCATTGCCTGCAATAAACTTGTTCGTTTGGTTCTTTGTTCCTGCCAGCTGTGACTACAGAGACAGCAGGGTTTCCTTTAGTTCATTTGAAATGACTGTAAAAGAGTCATTATCAGAAGGCTGACCTTCTCCGGGAACTAATTACTCTTCATCATTGTAGGATGTTTTCAGCTTATTTCTGGAATTTTACAAGCCCATGATTCAGATGACAGGTGCATAATTTCTCTGTCATGGCTGAGGGCCACATATTCAAATCCTTTGTCTTCAACGGAATCTAATGGTCTCGTGCGGGAAATTATTGTGGTCGTGCAGACTGGCAGACTCCAAATGTTGATCATACAGTTTCTGAGTGGCCCACCCACTTGTTCAATTTTCACTGGTATTTTCCTTTCCTTTCCTTCCTGTGATTGGTCTTTGGGGGGAAAAACACTATTCACTTTCTTCCCTTGTGCAAATCCTATCGGAAAAGCAGTACAAACTCAAACCAGAATTCATGCTTTAATGTGGGCAGTTTGCCTATCAACAGTGACTATTAACAATGCCAACAGACTGATAATACTGGAAAGGGGTCACTGTACTATGAATGCAGCCCACCCTACTGATTTGCATTCACTTTGGACTGAATTATTACGAGGTTAAAATCACTGTTTTCTCTTGTGGTAACCCAACATCAATCACATGAGGTTCATCTAATTATATATAAGAAATTACTTTTAATTATGTAACACACATCAAAGTTGCTGGTGGCATCTCTAGGAAGCAGTACAGTCGACGTTTCAGGCCGAGACCCTTCGTCAGGACTTTCTGCGTTCACCAGCAACTTTGATGTGTGTTGCTTGAATTTCCAGCATCTGCAGAATTCCTGTTGTTTGACTTTTAATTATGTGATATTTTAGATGCAACTTGAATTCACTGTTTGTTCAGCAGGAGCTGGGGGAGTTTTAACAATTCTAATAAGGGAGCGCCATCTCCTGGACTGTTGAAGTTCAAGATTCAGGATTGGTTATCATCATTCTTCAATACAGACGTGTAAAGGAGAACAAAATGCTTGTTACTCCAGATCTGATGCAACATAAAAAAACCACAATGAAGATAAAATAATAAATATAATGATAAAAGCAGTCCTACAAAACACAGTGTACCATAGCAGTTAACACGACACTATGCAACAAACACAAATTTTTGGAGGAACTCAACAGGCCGCACAGCATGTATGGAAACGAGTAAACAGGTGATGTTTTGGGCCGAGAGCCTTCATCATGACCGGAAAAAAAACAACTTTTTACATTTTTTTTCCAGTCCCAATAAAGAGTCTCGGCCCAAAACATCAACTATTTACTCTTTTCCATAGATGCTGCTGCCCTGCTGAGTTCCTCCAGTATTTTGTGCATGTGTGTTGCTTGGATTTCCAGGATCTGTAGGTTTACCTGTGTTTGAAACACGACACTGTTACAGCTTGGGGCTTACGGAGTTCAGAGCTTAGTTCCAGCGTCCTCTGTAGGAAGTTGGTTATCCTCCCCATCAATGTGGGTTTTCTATGGGTGCTCCAGTTTCGTCCCTCAGTCCAAAGACACACTGGTTAGTAGGTTAATTGGTCATTGCAAATTTTCCTGCGATTAGGATTGGGTTAAATAGGTGGGTTGATGAGCGGTGTAGCTTGTTGGGCCGGAAGGGCCTGTACCACACTGCATCTCTAAATATAAATAAATAAATAAATTGTTTGTGATCATATGTACATAAGATTAGCTTATATACTGTATGTTGACTGTATGTACATTAATGATGCCAGATGCAGGAAGGTGACTCTTGACAGAAAATGATAAAGTGACAGTAAGGCACATGAAAACACAGTGACTGTGTCGGTGTAGTATGAGGTGTGGAGTGTAAGCATAAAGGGGCAATCATGGGGGATGAAAGGGTCTGTGGAGAAGAGGGAAAAAAATATAACAAGTGGAAGTGCCCTTTGTCCAAGACATCTGTTTTGTGGTCACCCCACTGAGCATGTCAAACTTTATTTGATTTCATAAGAATTTAGATTTTCTAAGATGGATTTTTTTTTTTGCATCTGGGCTTTGCTGGCAAGTCCAGTGTTAGTTGTATATTCCTAATTGGTCTTGAGAAGTTGGCGCTTGCCGCTTCCATGAGCTGCTCCAGTACTTCTGGTGGGAGTTTGTGGATTTAGACCCAAACTGAATCTGCAGGAAATTGGCTTCTGTGAAAGTGTGCACTTTAGAAGAACATTCCAAGATCATCTACTCAGCACTTCTAGTGTGAATGAAGTTGCAAATGTTCCAAAGTTCAAAGTAAATTTATTATCAAAATACATATGTGTCACCCTATACAACACTAAGATTTATTTTCTTGCGGGCATACTCAATAAATCCATTGTAGAATAATAACTATCATAGAATCAATGAAAGACTGCACAAACTGCACATTCAACCAGTGTGCAAAATACAGCAAACTGTGCAGGTAGAGAAAGAAAAAATAATAATAATAATAATAAATAAATCAGCAATAATAATTGGGAGCATGAGGTGAAAAGTCATTGAAAGTGGGTCCATAGGTTGTGGGAACATTTCAATGATGGGAATTGAAGTGAATTTATATCCTTTTGTTCAAGAGTCTGATGGTTGAGGGGTAGAAACTGTTCTTGAACCTGGTGTTCATTACTTTTGTATATCACTCATACATTTGCTGGGTTTGGCCACTATTGAAGATGGATATTATTGGAATCTCCTCCCAATAGCTGTTGAAATGTCCAGCACCATTCTTGACTAGGAGTGGCACAAAAGTGTAATACTTTACAGCAATAGTGGTTCGATTGAGGTCAATTCTGCCTCTGTATATAAGGAGTGTGTGCATTCTCCCCGTGAATGCGTGGGTTTCCTCCGGGTGCTTCAGTTTACTCCCAGTCCCAAGGCGTACAAGTTGGAGTTAGTAAGCTGTGTTGTTCGTTGATGCAAACAACACATTTCACTGTATATTTCAATGATTTGATGTGCATGTGACAAATAAAGCTAATCCTTTTTCAAATCATTTTAGATGTAGTAGGACAGGATATCTTTGATCTGTTGATTTTACTTTATACTTTATTGTCACCAAACAATTGATACTAGAACGTACAGTCATCACAGCGATATTTGATTCTGCGCTTCCCACTCCCTGGATTACAAATATTAAATATTAAAAATAGTAAAAATTAGTAAATATTAAAAATTTAAATTATAAACCATAAATAGAAAATAGAAAAATGGAAAGGAAGGTAATGCAAAAAAACCGAGAGGCAGATCCGGATATTTGGAGGGTATGGCCCAGATCCGGGTCAGGATTCATAAAGCAGTCTTATCACAGTTGGAAAGAAGCTGTTCCCAAATCTGGCCATACGAGTCCTTTAGTTGATTTGATGACGTATTTTGTGCTGTTTGGCAAGTATGCTGTTCTATACCAAAACCATGGCGAAAGCTGTATCACCAGACGGAGAAACAGCAGTGTTCGAGCTCCTAGCTGGTGTGCTGCAAGGAGACACTCTGGCACCCTACATCTTTATAATCGTCCTTGATTACACTCTATGTCAAGCTACCAAAGATCATGACAAGCTTGGTTTTACCATAAAACCAGGACAAACCAAAAGAGTCAGACCAGTTACACTCACAGATCTCGATTTTGCAGATGACATAGTTTTCCTCTGTGACCAGATGGAGGAAGCACAGCAGCTACCGACAAAAGTGGAAATTGAGTGCAGTAAAGTTGGACTTCATCTAAACGCTAAAAAGTCAGAGTACATGGTGTTTAACTGCAACGAAGGTACTTTCAAGACCGTAAAGAATGATACCATTAAGAAAGTCTTTGACTACAAGTACCTCAGGTCAAGAATGATGAGTTCAGAGAAGGACATAAAGATACGGAAGGCGCTGGCGTGGAGGGCTATGTACGACATGAAGGAAATCTGGAAGTCGAACCTGACCAGAGGGCTTAAAAAGAGGATTTTCATAGCAGTCATAGAGTCCATTCTCACGTACGGATGCGAGACGTGGATACTCACCAAGACTATGCGAAAGTCTCTAGATGGTTGCTATACACGAATGCTCTGGATGGCTCTTGACGTGAGTTGGCAACAGCACATAAAGAACGTTGAGCTCTATAACGACCTACCGATGCTCACCACTAAAATCGAGATGAGAAGATTGCAATTAGTGGAGAACTGTCCATGCCACCCCAAGCTACCTGCCAGCCTAGTCATCATATGGGAGCCCAAGCATTGGAGGATGAACCCTGGGCGCCCTTCCAAGACTATGGTCAACATGCTCTTAGAAGACAGCGGCACGGCTAATGTAGATGAACTGAACACACTGATGAGGGAGAGGGAGAAGTGGAGAGTCGGTCATCGTGCCCGACGCCGACCTCCTAGGCCTGAGTCGACGTAGTAGTAGTAGTAGCTGTTCTATATTACAGCATATTGGGTATGACTCTAGAAGCAGGAGTAGGACATTCAGTCCCTGTGCCTTCCTAATCATTGAATAACTCAATGTTTGAACATACATTGAGAGTTAATGTTGCAGGTATATAGAGCCCTGGTCAGACCCCACTTGGAGTACTGTGCTCAATTCTGGTCGCCTCACTACAGGAAGGACGTAGAAACCATAGAAAGGGTGCAGAGGAGATTTACAAGAATGTTGCCTGGATTGGGGAGCATGCTTTATGAGAATAGGTTGAGTGAACTTGGCCTTTTCTCCTTGGAGCGACAGAGGATGAGAGGTGATCTGATAGAGGTGTATAAGATAATGAGAGGCATTGATCGTGTGAATAGTCAAAGGCTTTTTCCCAGGGCTGAAATGACTAGCACGAGAAGGCATAGTTTTAAGGTGCTTGGAAGAAGGTACAGGGGAGATGTCAGGGGTAAGTTTTTTACGCAGAGAGTGGTGAGTGCGTTGGAATGGGCTGCCGGCAATGGTGGTGGGGGCAGAAACAATAGGGTCTTTTAAGGGGCTTCTGGATAGGTACATGGAGCTTAGAAAAATAGAGGGCTATGGGTAACCCTAGGTAGTTCTAAGGTAAGGACATGTTCGACACAGCTTTGTGAGCCGAAGGGCCTGTATTGTGCTGAAGGTTTTCTATATCCTATACCTGACTCAGTCATAGAACACTAGAGCACAGAAACAGGCCCTTTGGCCCATTTAGTCTGTGCTGAACCATTAATCTGATAGTCCCCATCGACATGCACCCTGACCATAGCTCTCCGTTCCACTCTCATTCATGTACCAATCCATATTTCTCTTAAGTGTTGAAATCGGCCCCACATCCACAACTTGCGCTGGTAGTTTGTTCCACACTCTCACCACCCGCTGAGTGAAGAAGCTGTCCCTCATGTTCCCCTTAAACATTTTGCCTTTCATTCTTAACCTATGACCTCTAGTTCTAATCTCACCCAACCTCAGTGGAAAAAGGCTGCTTGCATTTACACTATCTGTACCCCTCCTAATTTTGTATACCTCTATCAAATCTCCCCACTATCTTCTATGTTCTAGGAAATAAAGTTCTAACCTATTCATCCTTTCCCTATAACTCAGGTCCTCAAGTCCCAGCAACATCCTCGTAAATTTTCTTTGCATTCTTTCTATCTTATTTATATCTTTGCTGTAGGTGACCAAAACTGCACACAGTACTCCAAATTAGGCCTCAGCAGCATCTTACCAATATCAAAATAACATCCCAACTCTTGTCTTCAATACATTGATTTTTGAAGGCCATTGTGCCAAACACTTTCTTTATGACCATGTCTACCTGTGTTGCCACTGTCTACATCGATGTTCCCAGACCCCTCCGTTTTACCGCACTCCTCAGTGCCCTACTGATCACAGTGTAAGACCTACCCTGGTTGGTCCTCCCAAACACCTCACACTTGTCTGCATTAAGTTTCATCTGCCATTTCTCAGCCCATTTTCCCAGCTGATCCAGATCCTGCAGCATGCTTTGATAGTCTTCCTCGCTGCCGCTACACCCCCAATCTCGGTGGCATCCACAAATTTGGTGATCCAGTTTACCGCATTATCATCCATATCATTGATACAGATGACAAACAACAACAGACCCAACACCGATCCCTGCAGCACACCATTAGACACAGGCCTCCAGTCAGAGAGCAACCATCTACAACTACTGTCTGGCATTTTCTGCAAAGCCAAAGTCTAATCCAATTTACTACCTCATTTTGAATGCTAGGGACTGAACCTTCTTGACCATCCTTTCATGACCTTGTCAAAGGTCAGGTAGACAACATCCACTGCCTTGCCTTCATCCACTTTCCTGGTAACTTCCTTGAAAAAATTCTTAAGATTGATTAAACACAGTTTACCACACACAAAGCCATGTTGACTATCCCTAATCAGTCCTTGTTTCCAAATACTTATATATCCAGTCCCTTAGAATACCTAGTAAAAACTTTCCCACCACTGATGTCAGACTCACTGGTCTACAATTTCCTGGCTTATTCTTAGAGCCTTTCTTAAACAATGGAACAATATTATCTACCCTCCGGCACCTCACTATGGCTAAAGATATTTTAAATATCTCTGCAAGGGCCCCTGCAATTTCTGCACTGGTCTCTCACAGGGTCCAAGGTCCTGGGGATTCATGCACTGTAATTTGCCTCGACAGCAAACACCTCCTCATAATCTGTATAGGGCCCATGACCTCCTGCTGCATTTCCTTGCATCTATAGACCTCTGTGCCCATCTCCCAAGTTAATACAGATGCAAAAAAAACATTTAAGATCAGCTCCCCTCTCTTTCGGCTCCACACATGGATTATTATTTCGATCTTCCAGAGGACAGGTTTTGTCTCTTGCTATCCTTTAGCTCTTAATATTGCTGCAGAAACCCTTCACCATGTCTACTAGAGCAACCTCATATCTTCTTTTAGCCCTCCTGATTTCCTTCTTAAGTGTTCTCTTACATTTCGTATACTCAAGTGCTGTACCTTATTTGTTCCTGTCTGCCTATACCTGCTATGCACCTCCTTTTTCTTAACCAGCTCCTCAATCTCTTGGAAACCAAGGTTCCCCAAACCTGTTATCCTTGCCTTTTATTCTGACAGGAATATACAAACTCTGTACTCAAATTTTCACTTTTGAATGTCTCCCATTTACCAAGTACATATTTGTCAGAAAACAACTTATCCCAGTCCATACTTGCCAGATCCTTTCTGATCCCATCAACATTTGCCTTCCTCTAATTTAGAATCTCAACCCAAGGGACGGGCCTATCCCTTAGATGCAAAACGTTCACCTACACAAATTTTTGTCACCTGCCCTATCTCGTTCCCTGATAGGGGATCTTGTATCACACTTTCTTAATTTGGGACTTCTATGTACTGATTATGGAAACTTTCCTGAACACATTTGACAAGTTCTTTCCCATCCAGTCCTTGCACAGTCTGGGAGTCCCAGTCAATATGTGGAAAGTTAAAATCACCTACCATCACAACCTTGTATTCCTTGCAACAGTCCACCATCTCTCTATAAATTTGTTCCTCTAAATCCTGCGGGCTGTTGGGTGGTCTTTAGTATAATCCTGTTAATGTGATCATACCTTTCTTACTGCTCAGTTCTACCATAAAGCCTCACAAGACAAGTTCTCCAGTCTGTCCTGACTGAGCACTGCCGTGACATTTTCCTTGACTAGTAGTGCCACCTTTCTCCCTTCAATCCCTTCCGCTCTACCGTGTTTAAAACAATGGAGTCCCCAGAACACTGAGCTGCCTGTCCTGCCCCTCCTGCAACCAAGTCTCACCGAAGGTTCAATGTCATAATTCCGCTTGCTGATCTATACCCTAAGCACATCTGCCTTTCCTACATTGCTCCTTGCATTGAAATATATGCAGCTTAGAACATTAGTCCCCCCACGCTCAACCTTTTGATTCCTGACTTTGTAGTAGGTTTAACATCTTTCTCCACAACTACTCCACTATCTGTTCTGGCGCCCTGGTTCCCATCCTCCTGCAACTCTATGTTAAACCCCTGGTATAACACTAGCAAACCTTCCTAAGTGGACACTCCCTTAAATTTAAATAGTCATAGTCATAGTCATACTTTATTGATCCTGGGAGAAATTGGTTTTCATTATAGTTGCACCATAAATAATAAATAGTAATAGAACCATAAATAGTTAAATAGTAATAAGTAAATTACGCCAGTAAATTATGAAATAAGTCCAGGACCAGCCTATTGGCTCAGGGTGTCTGACCCTCCAAGGGAGGAGTTGTAAAGTTTGATGGCCACAGGCAGGAATGACCTCCAATGACGATCTGTGTTGCATCTCGGTGGAATGAGTCTCTGGCTGAATGTACTCCTGTGCCCACCCAGTACATTATGTAGTGGATGGGAGACATTGACCGAGATGGCATGCAACTTAGACAGCGTCCTCTTTTCACACACCACCGTGAGAGAGTCAATGATAATGATAAAGATAATGATCCTGCAATACCTTAGTCAAGGGAAATGATAGCTCCACATCTATCCATCAAACCCCACAAAGAATATTATACATTTCAATGGAATCACCTCCTATTTCTTTAAATTCAAGAATGCAAGTCTTGTCTGGACTGCCTCTGTCACAATTTTGCCCTTCCTAAGTAGAAAAGCAAAACTGAAACACATATTCCAGAAACTGTCTCACTGGGACACAATGTCTTTGGAGCAAGACTCAATTTATTTTATTTATTTAAAGACACAGTGTGGAACAGGGCCTTTCCGCCCATCGAACTGCGCCATCCAGCAACCCACTGATTTAACCTTAGACTAATCACAGAACAATTTACAATGACAATTAACCTACTAACCTGTGCGTCTTTGGAAACCAGAGCACCCAGAGGAAACCCACGCAGTTCACGCGCAGAAAATACAAACTCCTTTCAGACGCCGCTGGAATTGAACTCTGAACTCCAATGCTCTGAGCTGTAACAGCGTAGTACTGTCCACTACATTTCTCCTGCTGTAAATTCCAATTGTTTGCTGTATCCGCACATTACTTCCTGCTTCTGAATGTACTTTGAGGATCTGTGGCTATGTTGAAAGCTGTTGCCTCATCACAAGTCTTTCTTGTTACTCACAAAGTGAGTAGGCATATTCTATCAAAGTGACTTCCAATTTTTTTACATGACTATATTCTTAAAACGAGTCGTAGATAGGGTCATAAAGTGAGCTCTTGGCACATTGGTCTTCATAAATACGTGTATTGAATACGGGAGTTGTGATTTTGTCTTAAAGTTGTATAAGACATCGGTGAGGCCAAATTTGGAGTATTGTTTGCAGTTTGGGTCACCTACCTACGGGAAAGATATCAATAAGATTACAGGAGTACAGAGAAATTTTGTAAAGCTGTTGTCAGGATTTGAGGACCTGAGCTAGAGAGAAAGGATGAATAGATTTTGACTTTTTTCTCCAAGAGCATAGGAGAATTAGGCAAGATTTGATAGAGATATGCAAAATTATGAAGGGTATAGATAGGGTAGATGTATGCAGTTGTTTCCACTGAGGTTAAGTAAGATTATAGGTTATGGGTGAAATGTGAAATATTTAAGGGAAACTTCTTCACTCAGAGGGTGGCACAAGTGTAGAACAAGTTTCAACATTTAAGAGGTTTGGATAAATACATTGCTGGGTCGGGTATGGAGGATTATAATCCAGGTGTGGGTCGATGGAACTTGTAGAATAATAGTTTGACATGGACTAGATGGGCCAATGGGCCTGTTTCTGTGCTGCAGCACTCTCTAAAGTGGAAGTAGCAGTATAAGCAAAGCTAACACAAGAAGCTAGTTCCAAATGTTTTTGCAGCACCATAGGAACTGAATTAAAATTGTTTGTCAAGTATTCTAATCTTTCCCCTCACTGAAAGGCAAACTCTTCAGTCAATTTAGAACATAGATCATAAAACAGTACAGCACTGAAACAGACCCCACAGCTCAGTGTCTGTGCCAAGCACGATGCCAAGTAAAACAATTTCTGCCTGTGCATGATTCATATCCCTCCATTCTCTGAACTTTCATGTGTCTGTCTAAAAACTTCTTAAATACCACTATCTTATCTGCTTGTACCACTGCCCATCTTTATGTAAAAAAAAACTTACCCTGCACATCTCCCTTAAAGGCATGTACCCTACTATTTGACATTTCTGCCCTAGGAAAACAGTTCAGTCTGTTTAGCCATTCTACATCTCTCAAAATTAAATGAACATCTATCAAATCTCTCTCCTCAGCCTCTGATGTTTCAGAGGAAAAAAAACACAAGTTTGTCCAGCCTCTCCGTAGCTCATACACTCTCTCTCGGTCTTTATTTATTTGTCTTATTTTAACATGGCTTTTATGTGTTGGAGTAAGCCTCTGTTTTAGTTGCTTAAACAGTACTTATGGTTGTACCTCTTGTACAGACCATTAATTATAGTAATGCCTTTACTTAGAACAAATGAATGGATATTTGTGTGTCAGCAGTATTTAAATACCAAAGGGTCTCGTCCCGAAACGTCGACTACTTTCTTCCATAGATGCTGCCTGGCCTACTAGGTTCCTCCAGCGTTTTGTGTGTGTTGCTTGGATTTCCAGCATTTGCAGATTTTGTGTTTGTGATTTAAATATATTAGTACATTTACACATGCTCTGCGTTCAGAATTTCTTAGTATCACTAGATGAATAATGATTGAACACAGAACATTGAACAATACAGTTCAGGGACAGGCTATTCAGCCCATGGTTTTGTGCTGAACCAGCTAAAAAGCAAATCAAATTGATTGAAATAATGAGCTAGATTTATTTGAGGAGTCACTTGTATGCCTACTTTTGTTTCCATTTGGAAATGAAAAACAGAATTTCATTGCATCAACTTCGGCTGTATGTTCAAGTGTTCGTGGTTAGAATTGTTAGTGTGGGGTGTGTGGCTTAATGGATAAGGTGCCTGACACAATGTTTGATGCAGTGCTAATTGCAGCTTCAATTCCTATAACTGTCATTTCTGTAGGGCACCATGGTGGTGTAGTGGTTAGAACACCACAAATACAAATCGGGGTGTTAGAGTTCAAAGTTCAATTCCAGCATCCTCTGTAAGACCACACAGGAGCAGAATTAGGCCATTTGCTCATCGAGTCTACTCCACCAATTCATTTCCTTCTCAGCCCTAATCTCTTGCCATCTCCCCATATCCCTTCATGCCCTGACTAATCAAGAGTCTAGCAACCTCTACCTTAAATACACCCAATGACTTGGCCTCTACGGCTGCCTGTGGCAATGAATTCCACAGATTCAACCACTCTGTGGCTGAAATATATTCCTCCTCATCTCCATTCTAAAGAGAGTTTGTAAGAAATTTGTATTTCTTTCCTATGTATGCGAGGGTTTCCTCTGAATGCATCAGTTTTCTCCCAAAGACATACCGATTGGTAGGTTAATTGGCCTCATTGAAAATTGTCCTGTGATTAGGCTAGGGTTAAATAGGTGGATTGCTGGACGGTGTGGCTCGTTGGGCCGGAAAGCCCTGTTCTGTTCTGCACTGTATCTCTAAATTTTAAAAAATCAATAAATTATGCCTCCCTCTTTATTTGGAGCATGCCAAGTGCAAAATATTCACACCTTTCCAGCTGTTATCAGCTATCCAGGCAGAGTTGGGAAATACCCAAACAAAGAAATCATTCAGGGCAGCCAACACATTTGAACCACACTATTCCAAATGCACATCAAAGAGTCAGCTTTAAATATCACATTGAAATATATTTAAAAAAGGGAAAAATTAGTATTAAGGTAAAACAAATTTAGTCAACAACCAAGTTTTGAGCCACCCAATCACTTCTCCCTGTATCGCACCTGTTGTATACTTGCCTCTGATGCATTCAGCAACTGCCAGCTCCTTTCTGTTAACTATAACCCAGCTTTCTTAGAAAATATCCTGTAAGTTGGCGGTTTTCGAATTTTATTTCATTTCTGTGTGTGTGTGTGGAAAACCCCTTTTCAAAAATATTGAAACATACTGAAGATGGTCCAGATTATTTTCTCGAGGAGAATGCTTGCTACTGGAAGAAAACCAATCCTACCACTGCTGATAATACTGTTTATAATTATACAGCAGCAAAGTAGTCCTTCAGCAGGTTGGCTAATGCAGAAATATAATGCTGGATGTTCAGGCAGGCAGAAATCACCTTGGTTGCAATTTGAAGCCTTTTGGATGACCTAGAAACCAGGACTAGCCTCCACATTTGTGCTCTTCAGTTCTTCTTCTTGCCTCAGTCATTTTCCAGATCCAAGCTTTGCTAGCGCGATCAGCATTTATTGACTGATAGCCTTTGAGAAAGTGGTTGGGACCCCTGACGTGAACAACAGTAGTCTCTCTGGTGCCAGAAAAAGGCCAGTAAGATCATGAAGGATCCCACCCTCCCTGCTCATGGACTCTTTGTCCCACTCCATTCAGGAAGGAGGCTACATAGCATCCATGCCAGGACCACTAGACTCAAAAACAGTTAACCCAAGTACTGAGGCTGATCAACCCCTCCACACCCCCAACCACCACTAGTTTATCATTTCATGTCAGAGTCACCTTATGTACCTAGTGTCACTTTATAGACATACAATCAGTTGATGCAAATAAACTCTGAATTTATATTTATCTTTTTTCATTATTCTGTTTTTTAACTGCGCATCAGATCCGGAGTAACAATTATTTAGTTCTCCTTTACACTTGTGTGCTGAAAATGACATTAAACAATCTTGAATCTTGAAGGTAATCATAGAACACTGCAGCACAGTACACATCCTGCGGCCCACCATGTTGTGCTGACTTCATAACCTACTTTAAGATCGAGTTAACCCTTCCCACCAACATAGTCCTCCATTTTTCTATCATCCACGTGCCTATCGAAGAGTCTCTTAAATGTCCCTAACGTATCTGTCTCTACCAACACCTCTGGCAGTGCATTCCACATACCTACCACTCTCTGTGTTTAAAAAAAAAACAGAACAACCGTACTTCTGACATCCCCCCCCCCCCATCTCCAGTTACATTAAAATTATACCCCCTGATATTAACTATATCCACATGTGGGAAAAAAATCTCTGGCTGTCCACTTGATCTATTACTCTAATCATGTACCACTCTATCAAGTCACCTCTCATCATCCTTCACTCCAAAGAGAAAAGCTGTTCTTCACTCGACCTATCCTCATAAGACATGCACTCTAATCCAGGCAACATCCTGGTAAATCTCTGTGCTCTCTCGAAAGCTTCCACATGCTTCCTGTAATAAGGTGTTCAGAACTGAACACCTTGCAGCTCTGGAACTCAATCCTCTGTGAAGCCCAAGATCAATCTTTTACTCTGCAATGTTAAAGAATCCTGCTATTGAACCTGTACTCTGCCTTCAAGTTTGACGTTCCAAAGTGAATCATTTCACACTTTACTCCATCTGCCAATTTCTCAGCCAAGCTCTACATCCTGTCAATATTCCATTGTACCTACGAAAATCTTCTACACTTTCCTCAACTCCGACAAACTTTGTCTCATCTGCAAACTTACTAAACCACCCTTCCACTTCATCATCCACGTCATTTATAAAAATCACAAAGAACAAGGGTCACACATGTTCTTTTTCCATCTGTTTGGCCTGCTGAGTTCCTCCAGCATTTGGTGTCAAGGGTCCCACTGGTGTTTATAGACAGGGAATTCTGGTATTAAAGATTACAAACAAGGGTCCCACCAGTGGTTTTGGACTGGGATTTCCAGTATTAAGACCCGATGGCAATGAAGATGTAGTGGTGTAAATCCAGTGACCTGGGGGGAAGTCTGCAGCCAGCAGTGTTTCAGTGAACTTGCAGTCTGCTGTCATTCTAGGTTGGTATAGTGCGGTTTTGGAGTAGCCTGGGTGATTAATTACAATGAAATGTATAGATGACACACTGCTTCTGTTGACTGTTTGAGCTGGTGGCTAGAATTTCAGTCAAACGTAACTGTTCCTGAACCTGGTGGTGTGGACTTAATGTTCCCGTACCTCCTTCCTGATGGCAGCAGCGAGAAGAGAGCATGGCCTGGATGGTGGGGTCCTTGATGATAGATGTTGCTTTCATATGGCAGCACTCCTTGTAAATGTGCTCCAAGTACCTATCCAAATAGCTTTTAAACATTTTAATTGTATCTAATTCCACCAGCTTGTCTGGCAGCTCATTCCAGATATTCACCACCCTCTGTGTGGAAAAACTTACCCCTCTGTTCATCGTTAAATGTCTCCCGTTACCCTAAACCTGTCCTTTCTAGCTCTAGACTCCCCTGCCCAAGGAAAAAGATCCTATTGATTCTATCTACGCCGCTTAAATTTTATAAAAGATGAAGGGTTCAAGGATCAACTTTATTCACCATATACATTTACATGTATTAGGAATTTGCTGTAGTGTGTTGGTGTGCTATGCAACAAAAAACAACATTCAACAATTATAAAGAATAAGGAATGATATAAAAGTTAGGGGTTGAAGTATAGATATGGAATAAAATGTGCCTATCTACTTGTGTCATCACTTTTGGGGAGTTACGAACACCCAAAATTCTCTGTACACTGGTGATTGCTGCTGCTGAATTCATTCACACAGATGGTAAGTATTCCATCACACTCCTGACTTGTAGCCGCTTCTACCATAACCTGGGTGTTGATTGAGAGCGAACTGATTGTGCAGTAATTAGCCAGATTGGATTTGTCCTGCCTTTTGTGAATGGGTCATGCTTTGGCAGTTTGTCACACTGGTAGGTAGCTGCCAGTGTTGTAGCCATTTGTTATGCTTTTGTCTAGAAGCAAGGTGCCTTTGCTCAAAGTTTTAAGATAAAGAAAAGACAAGAAATGGCATCACACAAGGGCTGGTCACAGCGATGATGTTTCAGATTGATGATCCTTCATTAACTTCCTGGTAATCAGTCACTTAGGGGAACTACCTCTGCATATGCTGAGTCATTTTCTGTTTGCAACTTATTTAACATGTAAACAAACAACTCAATACTCTCACAAAATGGATCATTTCCAGCAAGCTGGCATCTTGCTGGAGGAGGGAGGAGAAGATGGCGCGACGCAGCGCGCGCGGCTGTTCCGAATGATATCGTATGTGTTAACTAGGGGCCGTGAACAATCCTGATTTGATGGAGACAGTGTGAGAAGCACGGAGGAACACCTGGAGAAACTTCTGAAATGCCCTCGCCGCTGCCGCTGCTACTGTGCAATCGAGAATCTCCGGAGGGGAAGGCCCCAAATCCTCGGCTTTGCCTATTGCCTGTTGCCGGGGCCGAGGTCAAAGTGTTCGGCAGAGATGGTGCTCGGTGTCGGAGGGCTGGTTGGAGGCTCGGAGTTTTCGGACGGACTCAAGGGTCGGCTGTGCTCGGGTGCTTCCAGGATGCTGTATCGGCAAGTTTGCGGCGCTGAAAGCTCATGGCAGGAAGAGTTTTTTTCTTCCTTCTAGTGTCTGCATGAGATGATGGGACCTTCAAGAGACTTTGAGACTTTTTATCGTGCCCATGGTGTGTTCTTCATCAAATTACGGTATTGCTTTGCACTGTTGTAACTATATGTTATAATTATGTGTTTTTTGTCAGTTTTTCAGTTGGTTTGTCTTGTGTTTCTGTGATATTCTGGAGAAACATTGTATCATTTCTTAATGCATGCATTACTAAATGACAATAAAAGAGGACTGCATGTCCTCATAATCTACTCTAATCTAATTAGATCTACAGCTAATTGGAGTCATAGAGCAATACAGTACAGACAAGACTAGGGCAGCACGGTGGCGTAGCGATTAGCATAATGCTATTATAGTACCATCAGCCAGGGTTCAGCTCCACTGCTGTCTGTAAGAAGGTTGTGCATTCTCCCCATGTCCATGTGGGTTTCCTCCAGGTCCTCTGGTCTCTTCCCCTCGTTCCCAGGACATACAGGATTTGTAGGTTAATTGGTCTCACAGGTGTAATTGGGTGGTGCAGGCTCATTGGGCCATAAAGGCCTGTTACCATGTTGCATCTCTAAATAGATACATGTAACGTTCCGTTATATTGGCTTGTGTATGTCTAGGGGAAATCCCACCCAGCACCCGCCTCAACACTCCCCACAGGGTTGGTCGCCGTCTGAATCAATCCCAAACATCAATCATCAGCCAGCACACCCAGTAAATTTTAACAAGTACACTTTATAGATATTACTAATTCTGTGACATTAATATAAATTCGATACAGAAAAGGAAGTAATGAAAAAAGGCGCCAACACTTATCAAAGTCCAAGTTCTTTGTGCGCTACCGTTGGAGCTCAGTTGATTCCTGACGACCACCCGGACCCTGTCGACTCACGGCTTGGGACCACCCGGAGTGACCAACCGGAGCCTCTCCGCACGTCCGCTGTCCTCCCCGTCTCTCCACCGACTCCCCGTCTCGCCTCCGACTCCCTGCCAAAAACCCCGTCCACCGTCCTCCCCATCTCTCCTCCGTCCTCCCCATCTCTCCTCCGACTCCTCGTCTCTCCTCCGACTCCCTGTCAAAAACCCCGTCTCTCCTCCGACTCCCTGTCTCCCCTCCGACTCCCCATCTCTCCTCCGTCTCCCCGTCTCTTCTCCGTCCTCCCCGTCTCTCCTCCGACTCCCCGTCTCTCCTCCAACTCCCCGTCTCTCCTCCGTCTCCCCGTCTCTCCTCCGTCCTCCCCGTCTCTCCAACGACTCCTTGCCAAAACCCCCGCATGTCCGCCATCCTCCCCATCTCTCCTCCGACTCCCTGCCAAATCCCCCGCACGTCCGCCGTCCTCCCCATCTCTCCTCCGACTCCCCGCCAAAACCCCTGCACATCCGCCATCCTCCCCGTCTCTCCTCCGACTCCCCGCCAAAAACCCCTGCACGTCCGCCGTCCTCTCCGTCTCTCCTCCGACTCCCCGCCAAAACCCCCGCACGTCCGCCGTCCTCCCCGTCTCTCTTCCGACTCCCCGCCAAAAACCCCCATCCACCGTCCTCCCCGTCTCTCCTCCGACTCCCCCCCAAAACCCCCGCACGTCCGCTGTCCTCCCTGTCTCTCCGCCGTCCTCCTCGTCTCTCCTCCGACTCCCCCCGAAAAACCCCGTCCACAATCATATGATACAGCATTGTATCCGAAAACAAAACGATACATGACCACCCATTGGCTAATAGCACCCTGCTAACTATAATAACCCAAGCAACTGTCTAGTTAGAGACTGTCTCAGCATTCCTCAGTATAACATAACAAAAGAAGCCATTTTAAATTTAACAAAAAGAAAGACCCCGTACATACATAAATAAATAAATACATAAGGCTCTATGGCCCAACAAATCCATGCTGATGACATTGATCACCCAGCAACACCCAATTTCCTGCATTCAGTCCATATCTCTCCACGTACCAAGTGCCTCTTAAATGAAGCTGCCTCAACCAAATCCTCTGGCAGCTCATTCCATACCTCTGTGTGGAAAAATTGCCAATCAGGTCCCTTTTAAATCTTTCCCCTCTCCTCATAAAACTATGCAACCCCCCTCCCAGTTTTGAACTCCCCTCCCATGCAGTAAAGATTCTACCATCCACCTAATCTACTGTTCTCATCCATCAAATTGTGAAGCATGTAGAACAACTGCTGGCTGTATAGGAGTGCACAATCAGGCATTTGATCTTTTAAATCAAAATCTAAAAAAAAGTTGTGCTCTGTGCTAACCTTCAAAAGATAAGCTCCACCTCACATATCTTTCAGCCATGATTATATGTTTTTCTTGGCCTAGTGATTATGTGTTCCCTGCAGCAGAGGAACCATTTCATGATTTCTGCCTCCCTGTACCCATAAAACCAATCAAGTTTTCATCCAGATGTTCTCTTCACCCATTCTTTAAAGGAATATGAGGAATGGAAGCAGGAGTCAACCACCTAGCCCAATGAACCTCCTCCACCATTCAATAAGTTCATGGCTGATCTGACCCTGTACTCAGTTTCACCTACCTGCCTTTTCCCCATGACCCTCAATTCCCCTACTATGCAAAAATCTATCTAACTGTGCCTTAAATGTATTTAGTGAGGTTCCCTCTACTGCTTCCTGGGCAGAGACTTCCACGGTCACGTATAGTGATTAATGGACACAAGGTTTGTTAAACAGCAAGCATTAAGGTGCACTTCAACCATAAGGAAAGCAAACCAGCATTTTTGCTTTCTTAGGAGGTTAAGGCTTGTCATCAAATAACTCTAACAAACTTCTAAGGATGTTCTGTTGAAAGCATACTGACTGCTTCATTGTTTGGTATGGCAATTCGAATGCAAAGGAACATAAGAAGCTGCAGAGAGTAGTGGACACTGTCATTAGCACATCCCTGCCCATCAGTGATCGTACCTTCAGGAGGTGTTGCCTCAAGAGGGCAACGTCTTATCAAAGATCCCATTAAGCAGGGCCAAGCCATCTACTCACAGCCACCTTTGGGCAGGAGGTACAGAAGCCTGAAGTTCCTTGCCACCAGGCTGAGGAACAGCTACTTCTCTACAACTATTCTGTTCTTGAACCAAACGACCAAACCCTGATCACTATGGTATAAAAGTTTTTCTTCTGAGCCCTTCTTATCTGATGCTGTTACTAGTAAGTTGTTCATTACACCTGTGTATATGTATACTTGTACAGATATACAGTACTGTGCAAAAAAGACACATATATTTATCACTAGGATGCCTAAGACCTTTGCACAGTACTGTAGTAATTTTATGTATTGCACTGTAATGCTACCACAAAAAAATTCATCACATGTGAGCGAAAATAAACCTGATTTTGATATGTGTCTCTATTGTGGATTAAGAGTAGGAAGGGAGCAGGGAGACAGGCATCATGGTTGGAAAAGGGGAGGGGAGCAGAGAAGGAGCAGGAAACACCAGAGAGACATTCTGTAATGACCAATAAACCAATTGTTTGGAATCAATTGACCTTGTATCACAAGGCTGGGTCTGTCTGCCCCTGGTTCTCCTCCTCTGCCACCTGTCCCACACACCCCTTGCCATTCCCTACTTCTGTTATCCCGCCAGATTTACAAACTCACTCTCCGCTCCACATTGACAAATATAGTACTGTACAAAAGTCTTGGGTACCCTGAACACCCTAAACCTGACTTCAATTTATTTGGAACACAATTATAAAAAGTGAACCCTTCAACCTCATAGGGCACCATTAACTAGGGGTTGTAAAGTTACCTTGTTGAGAGCCACACTCACAAAATACTGGAGGAACTCAGCAGGCCAGGCAGCATCTATGGAAACTAATAAACAGTTGACATTTCAGGCCAAGACCTGGGGAAGATTGGGGAAGATGCTAGAATAAAAAGGTGAGGTAAGGGGAAGAGGGCAAGCTAGAAGGTGATGGGGGAAGCAAGGCTGGTGGGGGAGGGGGATGAAGTAAGATGCTGGGAGTTGATAGGTGGAAAATGCAAAGGGTTGGAGAAGAAGAAATCTGATAGGGGAAAAGAGTGGACCATGGGGGAGAGGAAAGGAAGAGAGGCACCAGGGGGAGGTGATAGACAGGTGAGGAGAAGAAGTAAAAAGCCAGAGTGGAGAATAGAAGAGCTTTTCTTGTTTAGTTTTTAGGTTTTTTTACATGAACTGTTCATCTTAATGGTTGTAATTAAAAGTATGGGACACCACAAGTCGAGTAAAATCTTCACGCTTTGCAATGGAGTCTTTAGTTATATCCATCACCCAGATATTGTGAAGTATCCAAATCGGGAAGGTCTTTCACCTTGTCTAGTTTCAAGTGGCTACTTGAGAGGACATTTTAAGATAACTGGTGCCAGATCAGGTGAACAGGAATACATTGGAGGTTTCAAGATTCAAATTTATTTATTGGGTGTACATTGAAACACAGTAAAATGCATTGTTTGTGTTCATAACCAACAGACCTGAGGGTGTGCTGGGGGCAGCCCATAAACAATTCTGAATTCTGAATGTGAAATGTTCCTAAAGTAATTATGGAATATATCGCTCATGTTGGATCGTGGTAAAGGGTTGCAAAAAATGATAAACTTCCATCCAAGTTGCATGATGCTTGTTGATCTGTAGAAGAATTGATAAATACCAGAAATAGTCTTTGTGAGCCTACGTGTCAGTTCATTTTACTGAACTGCTAGTTTGCTGGACTCTCGGTGAACCTGAAATATCTTCTTAGCGCCAAAATTTAGAACAGTGGATGACTCCCTTGCTGACCTTCTGTTTCCATATAAGCTTTTCACAGCCTGCGGAGTAACTTAGAAAAAAAATAAACTAAATTATCTAAGAAGAGCTGCATGCTCAAAATTGGAAGACAATATTTAATAACTTTTATATCCCTGCAAAATATAACTGTTTGGCAAGATTAATTTCTCTCTTAATGAGAAAAGCCACTCAGCTGTACAAATAAAATCAGACAAATTTCTCCCTAACCCACTGAACCTCACCTTGTCATGTTATTTTGGAGGAAATGCAGTGCCTTCCCACCCACATCTCTTTAAAATTAAAAAATTCCACATTCACAAGTTATTACTCCTGCCTCAGTTTCTCATTGCTCACCACAGTGTCTTCTGTTTTGCTTCAGGCATTTCAGTAGCTACCTGGAGACGCTTGTAAGAGATATTTTGGTGCCTAATCTGCTGTGGCACGCTGGGAGGACAGCAGCTGCAGTCCGCACAACTGCTGTATCCTGTCTGTGGGCTCTGCTGCATAGCAAGATGATTACACTGGAACAGGTAAATCTCAAGAGGGTCAAAGATTCAAAAACAAGCCAGCTCAAAATCAGAAAAATATTAAATTCTCAAACAAAGCTCTTGTCGATCTCCCTATTAATTTCACAAAGTTAGCATGGTAATAATTTCAAATATGCGGGCATTTGTGTGGATTTTTGTGTCATAAGTCTAAGTAGGAAGCAGCAGGTAATGACTCTAATGAGGCTACACATAAAAACGATGGAGGAACTCAACAGGCCAGGCAGCCTGTATGGGGGCTGAGACCCTTCATCAAGACTGACTTGCGAAGTTCCTCCAGCATTTTGTATGTGTTGCTCCAGATTTCCAGCAGCTGCAGAATCTCTTGTGTCAGTGATTCTAATGGGACCTTTTTATTTCATCTTGCTCTAATTTTTAATGATTGCTACATTCCTGGTCAGCTAGGTATGCTTCTTGCATGTTTCCTCTCCCTGTCTCCCCTCCCTTCCTTTCTGCTGCCCTGCCTTATGTATTTTTGCTGTCTTAAGTTCCTGTAATTTTCCACCACCGCCACCTTCTACCTCCCTTTCTTATTAATGTAAGATTCAAAATTTGAAAAAAAAGCTTCTCTAAACCTCTGATGCTTGTGTAAAATAGTATGTAAATAATATCTATTCCTATATGGTCGTCAGTTTTGTGTTATCGTTCACATCTTAGTTACAAAAAACAGTGAATGAATTACATATTTTTTTAGGAAGTGCTCTCCTGCACACACCTGTAATTCTACCAATGGAAGAAGATTGCAGAAGTCCTTTTTAGTGGATTTTTTGTTTAGTTGTCTTAAAATAAGTTGTTCTGTTGCATTAAGTTTATGAGAAAGGTCTTGTGTAATTGTTCTATGGCCAGGTTTATTTTCTGCAATTCTTGTGCACTGAACACAATCTCTTTCAGTTTAATTCTCACATTAAGCCATGTCCTACACTAAACATTAAAATATTGAAACTTACCTCCACATATAATCTAACCAGGAGATCCAGAAGCTTATGAACTAATATCAGATCTGGAGATATTGATTCTGAAGTTCTTAGAGAAGTGGAGCTTAGAAAAATAGAGGGCTATGGGTAACCCTAGGTAATTTCTAAGGTAAAGACATGTTTGGCACAGCTTTGTAGGCCAAAGGACCTGTATTGTGCTGTAGGTTTTCTATGTTTTTTCAGAACTCAGGAATGAGACATAAAATTAGCAGTTACATTATATTAACTTTAAAGGCATCCGTTAGTCTTGCGAGACCATGGATCTGCATCTGGAAAGTCTTCACTCTCCAGGGCGCAGGCCTGGGCAAGGTTGTATAGAAGTCCAGCAGTTGCCCATGCTGCAAGTCTCCCCTCTCCACAACACCAATGTTGCCCAAGGGAAGGGCATTAGGACCCATACAACTTGGCACCAGTGTCGTCGCAGAGCAATGTGTGATTAAGTGCCTTGCTCAAGGACACAACACGTTGCCTCGGCTGGGGCTCGAACTCCCTACCGTCAGGTCGCTAGTCCAGTGTCTTAACCACTTGGCCACATGCCCACTTTATATTAACTATTACAAGAACAAACTAACAGCTGGTGGTGTCGTGGCATCCGCACCAGACTTTGAGGTGAATGGTCCCCAGCTGAAGTCCAACCAGCTCCTTGCACACTTTCTATCCATGCTGGGTTGAGCATCAAGCTACAACTCGGCCTCATAAAAAAACACTAAAATCCTGTTGAAATGGCAAAAATACTACTGAATACACCACAAGGAAAATAACTTGATTTTCTCATTGTCAAAATAGAACTAAACACCATTCCAGTAATAACAATTAATGTATGGAATAACCAGATTCAAGTGGTGTGACACCTGCTGCAAAAAAACGGAGAAGGTTGTAGAAATGCACAGAATCATCTACATTTTTATCACTGGAAATTTAACTGAACAATTACGTGTATGTAGGTGATTATATACAAATTATATGCAAACATAGGAAAGATAAACTACAAGGAAAATACTAGAAAAATAACCCTTCTGCACTCTAATCCAACATCATCAATGCAAAGCTCCAGAATGCCTCAAAGAAAAAGAAATGGCCATGTAGGCACCTGAAGGCTGCGTCTAGCAGAAAGCCTGTGACCTACAGAGCAGGTGATAGACGGAAAGAGTGCTGGAAATTCAACGGCATGGCGGCAGCCTTAACATGAGTGGATCCTTCCATGTTGCTAGGACCATCTAAGGTGCAAATTTCAAAGGCACCATTGCATGGAGAGGCAAAGCTGAGATGAGCTTATCAGGAGCACAGGTAGTCAGCATCTGCTGGAGGAATTTGGCATGACTCTGTTCTTGATGTGACTCCATTCTTTAGGTATCCAGTGAGCTGGAGCTCACTGACAAATAATTGAAAAGCCTATTGATAAGACAATTAAAAATCAACAAGGCCTTAGGAACAGATAGTGTGCCTGTTGAGGTCCTCAAACGTAGTGGTAGGAAATTTCAGTCATGAATTGATAACCTCATTGCTGATCTCAAAGAAAATGAAAGCATTCCAGGGGATCTTAGATTTGCTGTCATCATGAATATCTTCAAGAAAGGAGATAGGTCGGATTGGTGTAATTACAGAAAGACCCCACTTCAACTTGCCACAGGGAATGTCTTAGCAGGGGTCATCCTCACCTGCTTCCGCCCTTTTGTGAAAGAGCTACTGCCCAAAACGTAGTGTGGATTCTGTCCGACTATGTGTAGCGTGAGTGTGATCTGCCAGCGAAATGTTTGAGGACAAACAGCAACTACATCCCTCTTCAACCTTGCTGAAATGAACTATGGAGCAACCCCTCAGATTTGGCTGTTTGCAAAAATGTTTCCACAATCTAGATCCAGTCTCAGTGCAGAACCACGTAGACAAAGACCATGTCACTGCTCCTGCACGTCCTTTGGTCATTCTTGTCACACTGCCGCACCTCGCCTCCAGCTTTCTTTACGCTGGAGTGCATCTACACAACTAATGGAAAAATTCAACTTAAGGATCATCCAATCAAGAACCAAGGCCACTCCAACCACAGTGGTCAAGATGCAGCATGCAGGAGAAGTTTGTCGATATTTGTGATCGATTGCTGATCTTATATACTTGCACTTAAAACAACACAAAAGGATGGTATTCTGCCCATTGGATGCATGCTAGATCACCACCTTAGGAACAATTTCATCGGTCCCATTCCCCTACTTCCCTTCTAATTTTCTTCTTCCTTTGCAACTTGTTTCTCCTCCCAAATGCTCATTGACCTCCTTGGATTTTATTTGCCATTTCTCTGACACTAAGAGGTCATTTACAGTGATCAATAAACCTAATGGTATATTTTTGGGATGTGAGTGGAAACCAAGCAAGGCCTAGATAGAGTGGATGTGAAGAGAATGTTTCCTGTAGTGGGGAAGTCTAGGACCAGAGGCCACAGCCTCCCAATAAAAGGACATCCCTTTAGAACAGAGTTGAGGATTTTCTTTAGCCAAAGAGGAGCGAATCTGTGGAATTCATTGTCACAGATGGTTGTGGAGGTCAAGTCATTGGGTATATTTAAAAGGAAGGTTGATAGATTCCTGATTAGTAAGGATGTCAAAGTTTACATGGAGAAGGCAGTAGAATGGGGTTGAAAGGGTTAATAGATCATCCATGATGGAATGGTGAAGCAGACTTCATGGGCTAAATGGCCTGATTCTGCTCATATGTCTGATGGTCTTATTATCAAAGTATGTGTATGTTACCATACACTACCTCGAGATGATGATACAGGTTTTCATCCATACTGCTCTCTGACCATAAAATATGGAATGTTTCCCACTTCTTCAGAGCTGCCTCTCAGTGAAGACAGGCATCGCTAATGAATTAGCACCTCAGGCAGTCTTGGCCCGTCTGCGAGAAATTGTCTTTGAAGATCAAGACTTCAAACCTCGCATGAAACTCACAGTCTACCAGGCACTAAACCATGCTCTCTGCTCCGTCCCCTGAAAATTCCAGAATAACATTAGTATGGTACACTCCCAAAAACATCTCGCCTCAATGCTGAGCTGACTCCACAACCTATAGGCTCACTTTCAAGACACATGTTCTCAATATGATTTATTTACTTCTTTTATTATTATTTGCACAATTTGCCTTCTTTTGCACATTGGATGTTTGTCAGTCTTTGTTTATGTACAGTTTTTCATAAATTTTATTGTATTTCTTTATTTTCCTGTGAAAGCCTGCAAGAAAATGAATCGCAGGGTGGTAAATGGTAACATATGCATACTTTGATAATAAATTTACTTTCTCTTTGAACCAACTGTCAGAGCAGGAGTTTGGAAATATGTATTTTATGATAGCAACGAAGCATTTTGAATCGAAATACCAGTCCAAAATGATCATCATCACTTGATATTAGTCTTCCTTGTTTGAACATTTCTATTACACTGTGGTGTAGATAATGATCTATTGAATGTGAAGCAAACCATAAGGCATTTAAAGTAAAGCCTGAGTGTAGAAAACATTTTAAGTAGGGTTACGTTCAGATACCTAAACCACATTGCAATTTAATTAAATTCTTGGCATAGATTAAGCAATAAACACAGCTTTACGAGCATGAAGCATTAGGCAGTTCAAATCTGCTTCTGTTAATTAAGATCATGCCTGACCTTTAACCACAAGGCCACTTTTCTACATATCTCTTGATTCAAAGGATTCAAAGTACATTTATTATCAAAGTATGTACGCAGTGTACAACTCTGAGATTCGCCTTCCCACAGACAGCCACAAAACAAAGAACTATAGAACTATAGGCAACTATGGAAATATATCTAACAATATATTGATTTCTTTCTTAGTATATTCAGTAACTGAGTAGGCATAGGCCTCATACATACTGAATCAAAAGACTCATTATGGTCTGGGTGAAAGCAATCTTTTCTCATCTCCTTTCTTATTTTGAGACACTCCAGCCAGGGAAAACATCAACTCTACATGAACCCCTTTGGGAAAGACCGGAATTGAGGAAACACTATTACAAGAAAACCACCTGAGGGAAGTCTAGATTGGGTGCAGAGTTTAGTAATCAGTGACCATTCTTTTAAACATTTCTTCCTCATATCTCATAATCATGGAATGAATACAGCACAGTAGGAGGCCATGCAGTGCAGTGTGTGAAAGTTGTCAATTAATTCAACACCATATTCTTCCTTCAACGGCTTGCCTTTCTTTTTACCCAATTCTCTCAATATATCTGATTTTGCCACCTACCAGGCAACACATTCCAGACAGCTCTGCATTTTTTCCTTTGCTTCTTCTCTTGGTCACCTGAAATCTGTGTACTTAACCCTCCTATTACTGAAGGTTAACACCATCAGCTCACTCCTCTGTCAGCCCAACCTTCAGTGATGTAATTTTATTAATTTTTGTTTTATTTAATAATTAACATTCTAATATTTATGTAGCACCATAATGATCCACTATAATTTCATTTTTGTATTAAAACAGTTGCATCATAGATATTTAATTAATTCATAACCATAAGTTGATATCGAACCGTTTTGATAATTATCTGTGATGATCTATGTGAAAGATTTTAGGTCCACATAAAAGATATTCTGCAAATGCTGGAAATCCAGAGTAGCGAACACAAAATGGCTGGCAACCCTCAGCAGTATCTATGGAGAAGAATAAAGTCTTTCAGGCAAAAATAAAGGATTTCGGCTGAAGCACCAACTCTTAATTCCTCTCCATAGCTGCTGTCTGACTTGTTGAATTCCTCCAGCATTAATTATGATGTGAACTGTATTACTTTATGAATGTCACATATACAGTGGAAAACAGTTCTTGCATATTGTTCATACAGGTCAGATCATTACACGGTGCATAGAGATAGAACATGGTGAAGCAATAATAATGCAAAATGAAATGCAACCACTGCAGAGAAAGGGCAGTGCAGGTAAAGAGTGAGGTGCAAGGTCATAACAAGGTAGATTGTGAATTCAAGAATTCATCTAGGGGATTATTTAAAAGTCTTATAACAGTTGGATAGAAGCTGTCCCTGAGCCTGGTGGTACATGCTTTCAGGCTTTTGTATCTTCTGCCCGACGGAAGAGGGAAGAGAGAGACAATGTCCAGGATTTAATGTTGGCTGCTTTAATGAGGCAATGGGAAGTTAATGCAGTTTTTACTGTTTTATTTTGCTAACTACAACAGATCGGCTCTGTGTAATAAATCATTGTCTCAAGTCTAATTTTTCTTTGTGCCCTTCCAAAGTCTTTTTGAAAATTATTTCTTCTTCTTCTTAAGCCCATCACCCCTAAAGGGGCAAAGGCCTCTGACAGCAGCTCACTGGAGTCCTCTGCCCTGGGCCATTCCTTCAGTCTTTCAAGGTGTAGCCCATCGAAGATCCTTCCTCTCCCATGGATGAGCTCTTTGGAGCTTCTTTTGGCATTCCAGTAGTGCTAGGTTTTTATGGGATAGGATTGTTAGCCCCATGCCAAAACCACCTCCTTTCACAGCCCAGCTTGCAATCATCCATGGTAGAGTTGCAAATTATATACTTAATGCTTTTCTGTATAAAATTGCCCCTTTTATTTTGCTAACCAAGCTTTATCTTCACTGTGAGTACAATTGCAATCCTGTAGGACCAAACCTGTGAACAGAAAAGAATAAAAGAAACCTTCATATATACAAGAATATTAACGTAGCTTTCAGTATATTTTTTAAATAGTAAGCATTTTGGAAAGTGAAGGTAAGTATGGTTGAGAAAGGGGTGTATCAGGCAAGGTGTTTTACAATTGTAAGGGGCTATAATGATCCATTCTGACTGGCCAGGTCTAGCCAGTAATACCACAAGGAGCCTCATCTTATCGATATGTTTCTTTCACATGGTTTCACAATCTTTGTGACATTATTGCAACTTAAGTCTACCCTCTCCTATCAGATTCCCCCTTCTCCAGCCCTTTATCTCTTACACCAATCAACTTCCCAACTCTTTACTTCATCCGTGGCCCTCCCAGTTTCACCTATCACCTACCACATTGTCCTTCTTCCTCCCCTGCCTCCACCTTCTTACTCTGAACTCACCTTTTTTTTTTCCAGTCCTGATGAAGGGTCTCAGCCTGAAAAATTCACTTTTGCATAGATGCTGCCTGGCCTGCTGAGTTCCTCCAGCGTTTTGTGTGTGTAACTTTCATTTGTAGTTTGCAGGATTGTGTGAGAAATCAGGTTGACTGCAATTTTCCTTTGCTTGCAATTATTCAATAGGCCCTTGGATTATATGAAGACTTGATGCCAAAAGTGATTGCGGCCCTGGATGAAGATTCCAGAATGAGTCGGCTGCTGGCTTGCCGTGCCATAAGTGCCATTTTAAAAGTTTGTGGGAATCAGGTGGATCCTGAGGAGCTAAATAAGTTGTATCCAGGTGGTGTATTTATCAGAATCAGAATCTTGCTCTCTTTTTCCACTGCTTATTTTGATATATATGCCTTATTGTGGAATACGTGGGTTTTCTCCGGGTACTCTGGTTTCCTTCCACCTACCAATTGCTAAGTTAATCGGTCATTGAAAGTTGTTCTATGATTAGGCTTGGTTAAAATTGGGGGTTGTTAGCCAGTGTGGTCTGAAGGGCCAGAGGTACTATACTGTGCAGTATCGCGAGAGAATAAATAAATAAGAAAAATTCATTGGGGGAGAAAAAGACTTTATTTACTTAAGTTTTTTCAATATAAATTCAGTGAGACTGAATCTTATTCTGTATCTCAAATTTTTGGGTAGTGATTTGTGACTTCTGTCAGACCAAATAGCTGTTACCCAAATGGCCATAAATGGGGATCTCCTGTATTCCTGGAAATAGACATTTTTAAAAATATTTCAGATTAGTTAAATCCTGGCTTTTTTAAAATGAAGGAAACTATAATGGCTTATGTAGGTTGCCCTATAAGTCATATCTTTGAATATTGTCACAAAAATCTACACACAGTGACCAGTTTATTTGCTAGCTCCTCTACCAAATAAAGTGGCCTTTGAGTGTATGTTCATGTCCTCTGCTGCTGTAACCTATCCATTTCAGTGTTCAATATGTTGTGCATTCAGAGATGTTATACTGCACACCACTGTTGTAATGCGTGGTCATTTGAGTTACTGTCTCCTTCCCGACAGTTTGAACCAGTCTGGTCATTCTCCTCTGATATCTCATTAACAAAGCATTTTTGCCCACAGAACTGCTGCTCACTGGATGACTTGTTTTTCATACCATTCCCTGTAAACTCTAGAGACTAGTATGTTGTATGAAAATCCCAGGAGATCAACAGTTTTTGAGATACTCAAATCACCCTGTCAAGCACCAACAATCATTCCACAGTCAAAGTCACTTGGATCACATATCTTCCCTATTCTGATGTTTGGTCTGGATATCAACTGAACCTCTTGACTATGTCTGCATACTTTTATGTATGAGTTGCTGCCACATGATTTACTGATTAGTTATTCACAGATATAGATTAGATTCAACTTTATTGTCATTGTGCCGTGTACAGATACAAAGCCAATGAAATGCAGTTAGCCTCTGACCATAAATGCAAAGAATAATGTCATTTACAAAATAACTGCGAATAAAAAGTAAGTGCTACAGCACAAATATAAAGTACTGAGACAGTACAATATGGGTGCAATACTGCTTAGCGCTGTGATGTGAGGTTCAGTAGGGTCACAGCCTCAGGGAAGAAGCTTTTCCTGTGCCTGCTGGTGCGGGAATGGAAACTCCTGTAGCACCTACCGGATGAGTGGAGAACAAAAAGTCCATGGTTAGGGTGAGATGCATCCTTGATAATGCTTTTCGCCCTGCCCAGGCAGCAATTATGGTAGATGTTCTCAATGGTCGGCAATTGGATGCCGATAATCCACTAGGCAGTTTTCACCACATGCTGGAGTGCTTTACGGTCCGATATGGGACAATTGCCATACCACACTGAGATGCAGTTGGTGAGTATGCTCTCAATGGTACAGCGGTAAAAGTCCGTCAGTATCCTGGGACAGAGGTGAGCTTTCTTGATGCTCCAAAGGAAATAAAGGCGCTATTGCGCCTTTTTGATCAGGATGGAGGAGTTCAGGGACCAGGTGAGATCCTCGGAAATGTGGACACCAAGGAATTTGAAGCTTGATACACGCTGCACTACAGCTCCGTTGATGTAGATCTAATAAACTTATATAATATACCTAATATATATATATTAGGTATATAATAATATACCTAATAAAGTGGCTGCTGAATATATAAGGAAATCCTGGATTAGTTCCTTTTATTAAAATTTCTGAAGATTGTGGCATCATAACATCACTAGTATTGATTAATTTTCTTTTTTTTTTAACTAGAGCTGCTGAAACGGTTGGATGATTGTTTGGATGAAGTACGTATCGCAGCTGCCAAAGCTTTGAGTGTTTGGTTCCAATGTTGTGGGAATGATTACGACAGATCACTTTTCAAGAGTCACATTGAGTTCCTGTACCATGCACTATTGGTTCATCTGGATGATCCAGAGAGTGAGATCCAAAAAGTACTTCTCGGTAAGAACTTATAATACAGTTCTTTAATTTTTTTTTCCATTCAGTCTTTACCAAGATACTTATAACAGTTTAATTTGGATAGACAGTAGATTATGCTGTGTGCTTATCAACCTGCTGTACATGCGTTATTCTTATGACTGTGAGGTTAAGCATAGCTCCAGTGCCATACTTAAGTTTGCTAGCAACACCACTGTCATTGGCCAAATCAAGGTTAGTGATGAATCAGAAGATAGGAGGGAGACTGAAAATGTGGTTGAGTGATACCACAGCCACAACCCCTCACTCAATGTCGGCAAGACCAGGGAGATGATTATTGACTTCGGGAGGAGGAAACCGGTGGTCCATAAGCCAGTCCTCATCGGGGCATCAGAGGTTGAGAGGGTCAGTCAGCAACTTTAAATTCCTCGCTGTATAATTTCAGAGGATCTGCTCTGGGCCGAGCACATAAGTGCCTTTATGAAGAAAGCACGGCAGTGCCTCTACTTTCCTAAAAGTTTGCAAAGATCCAACACGTTATCTAAAATTTGTCAAACTTCTATGGATGTTGGTGGAGAGAATATAGACCAGTTGCATCAATGCCTGGTATGGAAACATCAATGCTCTTGAATGGAAAAGCCTACCAAAAGTAGCGGATTAAGCCCAGTCCGTCAAGGGTAAAGCCATCCCCACCATTGAGCGTATCTACATGGTGCACTGTTGCAGGAAAGCAGCATCCATCATCAAGGACCCCACCATCCAGGCCATACTCTCTTCTTGCTGCTGCCATCAGGAAAGAGGTACAGGAGCCTCAGGACCCACACCACCAGGTTCAGAAACAGTTATTCCTCTTCAACCATCAGGCTGTTGAACAGAGAGGATAACTTCACTCAAGTTCACTCACCCCATCACTGAACTGTTCCCACAATCTATGGCTCACTTTCAAGGACTCTTCATCTCATGTTCTCAATATTTATTTATTTATTATTTTTGTCTCTTTCTATTTGTATTTGCACAGTTTGTTGTCTTGTGCAGTTTTTTCTTGTCCGTCCTGTTGTCCTTCATTGATGCTATTGTGTTTCTTGTATGTACTGTGAATGACTGCAAGAAGAACATCAGGTTGTATATGGTGACTTGTACTTTGATAATAAATTTACTCAGAACGCTTGAACATTGAGGATGATATGATTCGTACTCAGTTCTATTGTGGTATGCTTGCATTATTTTGCATTGATGAATATTTTAACACGTGCTCAGGACTTCCAGGTTGCCTGTTGTTGCTCACCACGGTTTCCAAAGACAGCCAGTACGAGATATCTGAAATATGTGAGTAATAGGACACTACTGTTGCACTGCAAGTTTCAATATAAAATAAAACATCCAAAGGAAAGATAAAGGAGGCTGATAAACAAAAGGGAAGCTTCTGGAAGATAAAGCTCCTGGAAGCTTTAGAGAGGGTGCAGAGAAGATTTACCTTGATCTACCTGGATTAGAGAACATGTCTTTTGAGGACAGGTTGAAGAGCTAGGACTTTGCACTTTGGAGCGAAGTAGGATGAGAGGTGGCTTATTAGAGGTGTACTAGATGATGAAAAGCATAAATCAATTAGATAGATGTTTTTCCCAGGGTAGAAATGGCAATACCAGGGGCATGCTGTTGTGTGCTGGGGCAGCAGGCTGAGGGTAGCAGACACCAACAGAATCAACAAACTCATTCATAAGGCCAGTGATGTTGTGAGGATGGAACTGGACTCTCTGACGGTGGTGTCTGAAAAGAGGATGCTGGCCAAGTTGCATGCCATCTTGGACAATGTCTCCTATCCACTACATAATGGACTGGTTGGGCACAGGAGTACATTCAGCCAGAGATTCATTCCACCGAGATCACAGAGCATCATAGGAAGTCATTCCTGCCTATGGCCACCAAACTTTACAACTCCTCCCTTGGAGGGTCAGACACCCTGAGCCAATAGGCTGGTCCTGGACATTTTCTGGCATAATTTACATATTACTATTTAATTATTTATGGTTTTATTACTATTTAATTATTTATGGTGCAACTGTAATGAAAACCAATTTCCCTTGGGATCAATAAAGTATGACTATGACTATGACTATAATTTTAAGGTGTTTGGGGAAAGTACAAGGGAAATGTCAGAGGTAAGTTTTTACCCAGAGAGTGGTGGATGTGACGAACTGTCTGCCAGGGGCAGTGGTAAAAGCAGGTACATCAGGGACGTTTAAGAGACTCGTAGACAGGAACATGGATGATAGAAAAATGGAGAGCTAAGGAGCAGGGAAGGGCTAAATTGATCTTAGAGTAAGTTAAATGGTTGGCACAACAATGTGGGCCAAACAGCCTTTAATGTTCTGTGTTCTATTATTAAGTCAAATTATTTTAAAATAAAAGCTAATTGAAGAAAGAATCAAGGAAATTCTAATGGTCTAGAGCAGGGTTTCCCAACCTGGGGTCCACAAATCCCTTGGTTAAAGGTCGGAGTCCGTGGCATAAAAAAGGTTAAGAACCCCTGGTCCAGAGAGAGACATTCTCTTACTGCAATTAACTAGAACAATCTTTCTGGTGGATTCAAAGAAATAATTTTATTTGGATGTTCATCCCTGCACTTTAAAGTACCATGTCTCTTATCTATCTCCATGTGTCGCCAAACTTTAGCAAAGCCTTGTGAGACAGACAAATGTATGTGTGTTATGTTAAACTGGGAGAGAAGGTGGTATTGAGCTGCCAATCTGAACCCTTGCAGCTGTGCTGATGAAAGTACTGCCACAATGTTAGAGATCTAAAATGTTTTTCTCATATCTACTACTACTTTTACGTTTGTAATTGGGAATACTGATGTACTGTGAGAAGCAATGAATTATTATTGAGATCTTTATTCATTTATTTATTTTATTTATTGAGATACAGTGTGAAACAGGCCCTTCCAGCCCTTTGAGCTCCGCCACCCAGAAATCCCACGATTTAATACTAGACTAATCATAGGACAATTTAGCCTACCAACCGGAATGTCTTTGGACCATGGGAGGAAACCGGAGCACCCTGAAGAAACCACAGGGTCATGTACAGGCAACGGTGGGAATTGAACCCTGGTCACTGGTACTGTTAAGCATTGTGCTAACCACTACGCGACCGTATATCTTCTGAGTATTTTGCGCCAGCTTCATTGGGGGGTGAAAAGTAATAATTCTTGAGGCTATGTAAATACAGGGCTATATAAATCTGAAGTCAGGTTGGTGAAAAGCATTATTCCTTGTTTAGTGAAGTTACTATTGTGTGTCTTTCTTAATTTACAAGGATTAAAGATTTACAAAGATGTTGCCTGGATTGGGGAGCATTCCTTAAGAGAATAGGTTGAGTGAACTTGGTCTTTTCTCCTTGGAGCAACGGAGGATGAGAGGTTACCTGATTGAGGTGTATAAGATGATGAAAGGCATTGATCGTGTGGATAGTCAGAGGCTTTTTCCCAGGGCTGAAATGGCTAGCACGAGAGGGCACAATTTTAAGGTGTTTGGAAGTAGGTACGGAGGAAATGTCAGAGTAGGTTATTTACGCAGAGAGTGGTGAGTGCGTGGAATGGGCTACCGGCGACGGTGGTGGAGGTGGATACGATAGGGTCTTTTAAGGGACTCCTGGATAGGTACATGGAGCTCAGAAAAATAGAGGGCTATGGGTAATCCTAGGTCATTTCTAAGGTAAGGACATGTTTGGCACAGCTTTGTGGACCTGTACTGTGCTGTAGGTTTTCTATATTTCTATGTTTTAATTTATTGAGATAATATTTTCAATGTCAGTTTCATGCAATTGCATGCAATGTTTTTAAAGTACATCAACAATGTAATCAAAATCAAGTTTTAGAGAACAAGCTTTATTGCTAAAATATGAATGAAGATATAGGTTGAAGCAACTTTTTGTTCTCAGGATCTTCTGTTACAGAGATGATCAGCCTTTGTTTACATGCCCGAGTACCCCTTTAACAGCATGGCTAGGCTACTTAAGTGGGAAATTAATCATGCCAGCCAGACGGGATGAAGATTTTGTTTCTTGAAAAGGGATGTCATTGAATTGTATCTAATTTCTTAAGCCCAACTTTCATAGTCAATCATAAACTTCTGTTAATGAATAGTTAACTATACCCAGCCTGTTAAAACATCCTGATTTATACAAGTCTGCTGAATCTGAAACAAAGTCAAAGTCAAATTTACTGTACAGGTGCAAGGAATAAATGATTTACAGCTGCATCACAGGCACATAGCATCATATAAGTAGCATTCACAAGAAAAACATAGATTAAACTATACACAATTTTTTACAAGAAAGAGCACAATTAGAACAAAGACAAAATCAAATTTAGTGCAAGTGATCAAATAGTTTATAGTGTTACTAAGCCATAGTCATTAGGGTTTTGCTGGTTGGCTCAAGAACCAAGTTATTTAAGAAAAGTCACTGTTGTTGAACCTGGTGGTGTGGGACTTCAGGCTTCTGCATTTCCGGCCCAATGGTAACATCAGGAAGTTGGCATGATCTGAATGGTGGGGCAGCACAGTAGCACAGCAGTTAGTGTAAAGCTATTACAGTGCCAGCAACGTAGATTAAAATCCGCCACTGACTGTAAGGAGTTTGTACGCTCTTCAGTGTGGGTTTCTTCCAGTTGCCCTCCCACATTTCAGGGACATGCAGGTTAGTAGATCTGGTCACGTGAGTGTAATTGGATGGTGCAAACTCGTTGGGCCAGAAAGGCCTGCTACTGTTCTCTAAATAAAAAGAAATAAAATATAAATCTGTGACGATAGATATTGCCTTCTTGAGGTAGCACTTCCTTTAGATACCACTGATGATTGGGAGTGTTGTGCCTGTGATATATCAGGCTGGTCCACTACTCTCTTCAGCTTCTTGCATCCCTGCACATTCAAGCTGCCATACCAGACAATAGAGCAGACATTTAACACACTTCACATTTTAAATGCTGAATTAGACTTCCACAGTGGAAACATTTATATATTGTGAAAGAAATAACTGTTCATGGGTATGCAAGTCAGATTTGGGTCAGACTGCTGAGATTTCTTTTCTTTATCTCCCTGTGGAGGATGAACATGTTAAGAGCTGTTGCATCTGTTATCTTTGTCATTTCATACCTACTTTAACCCATTATTATAAACCCCGTGAGTGACTTCCTGCCCCTAGGATGTATATGGGTTTAGCTCCCTCTGCAGTGCTTTAATCCCTTGTCAATCTGCAACAGTTCAGGAGGTATTTGGTAACAAGAGTTCCTTTTCACAGGTATGGTTTCAGATTAGTTGTGTTGAAACCCTAAAGGGGAGTTTACTTCATGGCATTTTGTGTTGGTTTAGTTGGCTCTTGTTTTAGCTTTCAAAATTCCACAATGTGAGGCATGAACAAATCTCAAAATGCAAAAGAGCCACAAAAAAAAAGGCAGTGAGTCAAAGGCTTTAAGACTATGAGACATAGGAGCAGAATTAGGCCATTTGTCTTATTGAGTTTATTCCACCAATCAATAATAGCTAATTTATTATCCCTTTCAACCCGCTTCTCCTGCCTTCTCCCCATAACGTTTGATGCCCTTACTAATCAAGAACCCATCAAGGTCAAGTTCAAGTTCATTGTCATTTGGCCATATGCATATATACAGCCAAATGAAGCAATGTTCCTCCGGACCAAGGTGCGCAACACAACACATGTAACTCACACACAACTCAGGGGTAATATTACCACAAATAAATAAGATGCATGTACAAAGCAAGTCTAAACAGTATATGCTATTGGCGCTTCATAAGTGATGACACCTGGGTGGTGGAAGTGAGTTCAGTAGTCTCACAGCCTGGGGAAGGAAGTTGTTTCACAGTTTCTCTGTTTTAAATATGCCCAATGACTTGGCCTCCATAGCCGTCTGTGGCAATGAATTCCACAGATTCACCACCCTAAAGAAATTCCTCCTCATCTCTGTTCTAAAGCGACATCCTACTATTCTGAGGCTGTGCCCTCTAGCTCAGACTCACCCACTATCGGAAACATCCTCTCCACTATCTCTATTACCCTCTGCTAAGACCTTTCAGTATTCAATAGGTTTCAATGAGGATTCCCCCCATATTCATCAAAACTCAAGCAAACACAGGCCCAGAGCCATCAAATGCTCCTCGTACATTAACCATTTCATACCCAGGGTCATTCTCATGACTCTCCTCTGGATGTGTGGAAAGGATCCACACATCCTTTCTTAGAGACGGTGGACAGTGACTACTCCCTTGGAGGTCCTGTTCTTCAGCATCTTCCCTTACTCCCTATACGCACTGCACAGAACCTCTTCCCCCTTTCTACCTACGTCATTGCTGCCAATGCTCACTCTCTGTCTTGAGAATCTTTTGCAGTTCCTCTGAGACATCCTGAACCCTAGCACCTGGGAGGCAACACACTATCCTGGCTTTTATTCATGGCCACAGAATCTCATATCCGCCCCCTTAACTCTTGAGTCTCCTATCACAGTTTCTCTGCTGAGCCTCAGAGCCAGCCGCAGTACCACGGCCTGGCTGCTGCTGCCGTGCACTGGTACGTCATCCTCCTCTCAGTAGTATCCAAAGGGGTATACTTAATGCCGAGTGGAATGGCTCCAGGGAAACCCTACGCTGATTGCTTCCTCCCTTTATGAATCCTCATGGTCACTCATCTACTATCTGAAGCCTGCGCTCTGGATGTGACCACCTCAGTAAAAGCCTCATCTCTGAAATTTTCAGTCTTCTGGATGGTCCTGAAGACATCCAGCTCCAGCTTCAGTTCCTTGATCTTGACAGGCAGGAGCCGAAGTTGGGTGCTTCTCCTGCAGATGTAGTCATCAGAGAGAATGCTGGGTATGCCAAAATCTCATATCTCACGTGAGATCACGTTGCCCAAAGAACCATCCTGCCTCCATTTGTTATGCCTCTTACTTCTCAAACTTAAGTTCTAGCCTGCGGCTGTTCCCACCTAAGCCTGTTAAGCCAAAGACAGACCACTCTAGCACTCACACAGTGATCACTCCACTCAAACACTGCTTCTTTTATTGGCTTATGCTAATTAACTGTAGTTGCTATTAACCCAAGCATCCTCCTGCTCCGCAGACAAGTCCCACAGGCCTCGCACGTATAGTCCACGAGGAACTGTCTCCAACTCACTCAGGGATCTCCCACAACGCAAATTAATCCACAGGATCAATCTAACCTTTCCCTCCTGCATAGCATTACATTTTTCAATCATTTAAGAGTTTCTTAAATGCCCCTAATGTATCTCTCTTTACCAGCACCTCTGACTGGGCATTCCAAGCACTCACCACTCTGCGTAAAAAAAAACACTTACCTCTGACACCCCTTGCCCCGCCCCATACTTTCTTTCAATCACCTGAAAATCATGCTGCTTTCCATTAACCTGGGAAAAAGTCTCTGGCTATCTGCTCAATCTATTATCTTGTACACAAGTGTTTCAGATCTGGCTGTGAATCTCGTGTCCAGACTAACTATTACTGCAACACAGCTAGATAGAACATCTCTGGGTTGAAACCGCCACGGAATTCAATATATGACAAAGGTGTTAAATGTGGACATGGAGTTCACCAATGTAAATTTACTACATGAATTGCTGTATTATCCAGTACACTTTATTTTGTATATGACTACTCCTGAGTCTTGGAATTTTAAATAAAAGCTGATGCTTTGGAAAAGCATTTGATAAAACTCACATTGATAATTGCACTTTGTTGAAATGTCTACATATAACTTCTTGTTCCAATAAAAATATTAAAGATATGAATGAAGGTTTTTAGTATTTTTAATGCAGGATGGTTGCTGTTACTCACCTTTGCCAGGTTTCACTTAAGCAAACTGTGAAACATTGCCTTAGCCAAAGTGGCAGCAAGTGAACAACAGCAGAGCATTGACTGTGGTCTCTGTGACTCACTTGGGCTTCTCTCTCTTATTCCAATTTACCATCTTCATAGCTCCAAACTGTATGCACTCCAGGGGCTTTGTTAAATGCCCCTCGTATTCTTCTTCTCTCCCATCATCTTTCACCTTTTCT
The DNA here is from genome assembly GCF_030028105.1 of Mobula birostris. Classification (NCBI taxonomy): domain Eukaryota; kingdom Metazoa; phylum Chordata; class Chondrichthyes; order Myliobatiformes; family Myliobatidae; genus Mobula; species Mobula birostris. The sequence continues at coordinate 148,487,817 of NC_092378.1, read as the reverse complement.
TCTCTCTCGTTCTCCACATCTCACTCTTTCTCCATGTTCCTCTCAACCTAATCTTTGTTCCTCTGTATATAGAGTTGGGTATAGAGTCATAGAACACTACAGCACAGAAACAGGCCCTTCAGCCCATCTAGTACATGTCAAACTATTAATCTGCCCAGTCTCATGGACCTGCACCCAGACCATAACCTTCCATTCTCCTCCCATCCATGTACCTATCCAAATTTCTCTTAAGTGTTGACATCCTGCATCCAACACATCTGCCGACAGCTTGTTCCACACTCTCACCACCCTGAGTAAAGAAGCTCTCTTCATGTTTACTTTAAACATCTGACCTTTCACCCTTAACTCATGATCTAGTTCTAGTCTGAAAGTGTCAGAAGTGGCATTCAAACCCACGCCTCCATTTGGAGAGCAGAACACCTATTGTACAAAGTAAAGAGTTTATTCCTCGAGTCTGGCACCTTGGAACAGAATCAGGTTAAGTAAATCGTGAAATTTGGTGTTTTGCGGCAGCAGTACATTGCAGTACATAATAAAACTGGATTACAGTAAGGAGAGTACAGTAAGGTGTGTATGTATGTATATATTCATATACACACACACACACACACACGACCCAGGATGCAGACTATGCAGGAATCCCCTGAAACCATCCAGCACGTGGTAGCAAGGTGCAAGATGCAGGCAGGAACATCATACACTGAATGGCCCAGCTAAATTTTAGGAATTGTTTACAGAAACACCTGTACTGAGTGTGGATTGGACACTCCCAAGTCCAAATAGGAAACACCTGAGAAGATAGTGGAGAATCACAGAACTAAGATCCTGCGGGACTTCCAAATATAGACTGAGAAGCAGGTACTGGCCAACCCACCAGACGTAGTAATACTGGACAAGAACAGGAGAAAGCAATAGTGATAGATGTGGCAATCCCGAATGACAGTAACATCAGGAAGAAAGAATGTGAGAAGCTGAAGAAATACCAGGGCTTGAAAGAGCAGATGGAAAGGATGTGGAAGGTTAAAGCCAGAGTAATCGTGGTGGTGATAGGAGCACTTGGAGCTGTGACACCTGGACTGGGAGAGTGACTCCAACAAATCAACAGCATCTGAGATCTTGGTCCAGGAGAGTGCACTACTAGGAACAAGGATACTGTGCCAAACCATCAAGCTCCCAGGTCTCTGAAAGATGTCCCGAGACTGAAGGTAAAATACATATACACACCACCCATAAGGGGTGAGAAAAAATACACATAGAGAGAATTTTTAAGAAGTTAAATTAAATAAGTAGTTCAAAAAGCAGGGAAAAAAGGTAGTGAGGCAGTGTTCATGAGTTTAATGTCCATTAAGAAATCAAATGGCAGAGGGGAGGAAGTTTCTGAATCCTTGTGTGTGTATCATCTGGCTCTTGTGCCTCCTCCCTGATGGTAGCAATGAGAAGAGGGCATGTCTTGGGTGATGGGGGTCCTTAATGATAGCCGCTACCCTCCTGAGGCACTGCTCCTTGAAGATGTCCTGGATCCCCTTGAAGATGACCACTTGGCCATCCTGACATCTGATATGTATTCAAGGACATGATGTGTGTTGCGCAACCTGTAGAAAGCACAATAAGAAGGCTCTATCTGTCAGATAAATATATATTTTATAATTTTGCCTGAAATGTTCTATTTTCTTCCATTATATGCCTGGCATTTAATACTTAAGTGTTTTACGTAATGCTTTTCTTGTGAAATTATTTTTGGTTTACTTCTCCCCAACATTGTCAAGTAAGGTTCGAAAAATTCTGAGTAGCAAGTTCTACTTTAATTTGATTTAAAACCACAGAAGACATTGATTTATTTTTTCCTTCCGTCCTCTGAATGTTCGCCAACTGCTCAGCTCTGGTGTTTTGACTTTTTGCCAGCAGCAAGTCATGGTAATGTCAAGGAAATGGATAGTTTCTTTTTTCTGGGCTGTCGGCTGTTGACAACTCTGGGCATGTTCGAGCAAGGTTTCCATTGCTCTGAGCACCACTAGGTCAGTGTTTCATGAGCTCTGTAGTCAAAGTGTTATCCTATATACTTGTGAAAGTAGATACATGCTAACACCAGTCTTTATTATGTTTAGCTGCTAGGAGCGACTCAAAACTTCTGTAGCACTGCCAAATGACCCAGCATGAAAAGAACCTAACATAGGAAGATTTATGGAATTTTGGATCTATTTTCAAGGGACTCTGCAAGCTGAAGAAAACATGCTTTTAGAGCATAAACTTCAAACTGATGCACTTTCCATAAGAATGATGAACTGCAATATAAATGGTTCAGTAATAGTCACAGTTTTTCCCCCTTGTCTTTCCAGTCTCAACATCCCCCTTCACACTAGAGGCGGTAGTTACTGAATATCAGAATTGGTTTGACCGCTCACCACACTCGTGCATTGGGACAGGAGGCGATAGTTTGCAATTGAGGAAAAGGATTCATTGCATTTACTCGTTGATTGCTCTGCTGGCTAAACATTGTCCTTTCACAATTTATTAAATTGCTAGAATTCTAACTTTCACTTGGGAGAAAAACTTCATTGTACACATTCATTTTGTTAGTTGTAATGTCATTGAGACAAGTAGTCAGTGTTGAGGTAAGAGAGTGTTTTGAGGAAGAGGGTTAAGAAAAGACCGTGTTTTAAAAGGGATGTTGATAACCTTTGAATCAATGTTAAGTGGTAATAGATTATTATTAGATTAGATTATTATCAGAATCAGGTTTAATATCATGAAATTTGTTAACTTTGCAGCAACAGTACAATGCAATACATGATAAAGGAAAGGGTACGTCGCATCCGGAGTTTCTCCGGTTAGCGGGCAATTTCCCTCCACACCTCTCTGACGTAGTGGGGAACCGCGTACGAGGCTAGTTACAGCAGTGGTTTGCCATTGCTTTCTGCCGGGTGAGTTTCCAAAGAGATCACCAGCTCGTAACCCAGCACGGATGGAAAGCATGCAGGGGAGCCGGCTGGATTCGAACTCGGGACCCTTTCGTCCTGAAGTCCAGCGCTGATGCCACTGCACCACCAGCTGGGTCGCAATACATGATAATAGGGAAGAAAAGTGTGAATTACAGTAAATATAAATATATAGCCTTGGAATCACAAGTAGCTAGCCATCTAGACACAAGCTGGGGTCTGATCAGCCCCGGCTGGGTCACCTGGAGGAGGGTGTATGATGTTGAAAGACCTGAAACACCCGATGATTCCAGGAACATCACTGAAGATGTGTCCAGAGGCATCAGTAGGTGTATGTACACAGCATATATGTGTGTGTGTGTGTGTATATATATATATATATATATATATATAAGTTAAACTAAAGAAGTAGTGAAAAAAAGTGAGACTGTTTATGATCCATTGAGACATCTGATGGAAATGGTGGGTGGTGGGGGAGCTGTTCCTGAAACATTGGGCTTCTATCTTCAGGCTTCTGTACCTCTGATGATAGCAATGAGAAGAGGGCATGTACTTTATGGCCAATACTGTCAGATCTCTGACAGTATGCTGAGAAGCGAGATGATTTATCCCAAATCATGGTTAAACACTTTGTAAGGCCATAAGATGAGCATACCTACAACCTCAGCATCTCCTTTCTAACTGTTGTTTAGTTTGCAGAAAGGACAGGGAGAACAGGCTGTACTTTGAGAGTTTAAGCCAGATTTACAAGATCATGGAAAGGCCTTCAGCGCCACCTGGTGCAATACCTTGTCACAACCAAGCCTCAGAATTGCAGCAGCCACGAAATGCTGCAGGACCTCAGCAGGCCAGGCAGTGTCTATGGAAAAGAGTACAGTCGGTGTTTCAGGCTGAGACCCTTCAGCAGGAGGTTTTCTCTTGTTTGTGAAACCTCAGAATTGGCTGTTCACAAACGGTGCTGAGTTATTTTAAGAAAGATTAGGTTTATTTGTCATGTGGATGTGCTTCGGTAGCCCATAAGTGTTGCCATGCTTCCGGTGTCAACGTAGCATGCCCACAACTTATTAACCCTAACCTGTACAAATTTGGACATTTACGTATTTTAGTTTTTGTTTTACCTCGGGAATTTCCAATAAATTATTGTTGCAAGGCCTTCATTGTAGAAATACAGTTGTTAGTTGACCACATTACTGACCTTCACTCAAATACTAATTCAGCACAATGCCATTGCAGAACTTCACAATACTATAAATTAAAATTGCTTGGCTAAGGTTGCCTAAATGACTTTGCTGAATCACAAGGGACCACGGATGCTGGAATTTGGGGTTGCTGGAGGAAGTCACCATAAGCAGCATCTATTGAGGGAAATGGACAGTCAATGCTTTGGTCAAAAACCCTAACCCAATAAGTTTGTGTTACTTGCTTTTTGTATATTTTCTCTGGAAGTAAGCATTAACAGCTAAAAAAGAATTGTTTTCATAGTAATCATTAGTGGCGTTCCAGTGTTTGGTTCTGGATTGAGTTATTTAAAAGATGTACTAATTTCAAGATAAATTTATTATTGAAGTACATTATAGGTTGCCATATACAACCCTGAGATTTGCTTTATTACAGATGAAACTTTCTGGTTCCGTCGGCTGCATAAGTCAAGGAAGACAATCTCTGGCCCCACCAAACGTGTGAGATTGAGGTGCAAGCCCACCCCAAAACCCCGTTTCTGTAGATGCTGCGTGACTCGTTACCCTGTTACAAATCAGTACCATGAAATAACAGGCAGAACACCACATACAATTAAACGATTTAGCTTTATAATTCTTAATTTGACTAAAGGGGTAGTAAAGAAAAAGCAAAAAAAAAAGGCCCCATTCTAATGAAACAGTCTGATATGCAGAAGTTGAAGCTCACAGTTTCCCCTTCACCGATCCTCCTTTGATCTCCCCGGGCTTCGTCGAATCATGACCCCGCTCCAGGTTGAGTCCTACAACCTCTTCTCTCCCTTCATCTCCCTCCGAACAAAAGACCCAGCTCACCCCAGTGTCAGACACACAACACAAAAGCACACTCCCTTCATTGGACAGCTCACATTCCAAGGCACCCGTTATCTCTAACCATAACCCAAACGCAGCCTCTGCAGAATGACCTTTACGTTAGCAGTGAAACCTTTCCCAGGGTGTTACACAGGCATTCTCAATAAATCCATAATAGAATAATAACCATAACAGAATCAGTGAAAGACCACACCCAACAGGACAGACAAACAACCAATGTGGAAAGACAATAAACTGTGCAAATAGAAACAGAGAAACCTAGAGACACAGCACATTACAGGCCCTTCAGCCCATAATACTGTGCTATGTAGCCTACTCTCGAAACTGCCTTTAATTATCCTACCACATAGACCTATTTTTCTAAGCTCCATGTACCTATCTAAGAGTCTCTTAAAAGACCCTATTGTATCCGCCTCCACCACTGTTGCCGGCAGCCCATTCCACACACCTACCATTCTGTGTGAAAAACTTACCTCTGACATCCCCCTTGTATCTATTTCCAAGCACCTTAAGACTATCCCCCCTCGTGTTAGCCATTTCGGCCCTGGGGAAAAGCCTCTGGCTATCCACACGATCAATGCCTCTCATCATCTTATACATTTCTGTCAGGTCACCTCTCATCCTTCGTCACTCCAAGGAGAAGAGGCTAAGTTCACTCAACCTATTCTCGTAAGGCATGCTCCCCAATCCAGGCAACATTGCACTCTTTCTACAGTATTCACATCCTTCTGGTAGTGAGGTGAACAGAACTGAACACAGTACTCCAAGTGGGGTCTAACTAAGGTCTTATATAGCTGTAACTTTACCTTACAGCCCATGAACTCAGTCCCACAGTTGATGAAGGCCAACACACCATACTCCTTCTTAATACCATTGTCAACTTGCACAGCAGCATTGAGTGTCCTATGGATACAGATCCCAAAATCTCGTTGATCCTCCACACTGCCAAGAGTCTTACCATTATTATTATATTCTGTCTTCAAATATGACCGACTGAAATGAACCACTTCACACTTATCTGGGTTGAACTCCATCTGCCACTTCTCAACCCAGTTTACATCCTGTCGATGTCGCGCTGAAACTTCTGACAACCATCCAGACTATCTACAACACCCCTAACTTTTGTGTCATCAGCAAACTTACTAACCTACCCTTCTATTTCTTCATCCAGATCATTTATAAAAATCACAGAACAGATCGCGGCTGAACACCAGTGCAGCAGATTGCAGTCCTCCATGCAGAATACGAACTATCCACAGCCACCCTTTGCCTTCTGTGGGCAAGCCAGTTCTGGATCCACAAAGCAAGGTCTCCTTGGATCCCATGCCTCATTACTTTCTGAATGAGCCTCAGTTGGGGAACCTTATCAAATGCTTTACTGAAATCCATATAGACTACATCCACTGCTCTACCTTTAGCAATGTGTTTTGTTACATCCTCAAAGAATTCAATCAGTTTTGTAAGGCACGATCTGCCCTTGACAAAGCCATGCTGACTATCCCTAATCAGATTATGTCACTCCAAATGCTCATAAATCCTGCCTCTCAGGATCTTCTCCAACAACTTGCCCACCACTGAAGTCAGAGTTACTAGTCTAAAATTTCCTCGGTTATCTCTACTCTTTCTTGAATAAGGGAACAACATTTGCAACCTTCCAATCCTCTGGTATTTCTCCCATCCCTATTGATGATGCAAAATCATTGCCAGAGGCTCAGCAATCTCATCCCTCGCTTCCCATAGTAGCCTGGGGTATATCTCATCCAATCCCGGCAAATTATCTAACTTAATAGTTTTCAAAAGCTCCAGCACATCCTCTTTCTTAATGTCTTTAATTCAAGCGTTTCAGTCATCCCCACAATTGCCAACAAAGTGCTCATTAAGTACCTCTGCTACCTCCTCCAGCTCCATGCATGTTTCCACCCTCGTTCCTGATGGCCCTATTCCCACGCAGCTCATCCTCTTGCTCTTCACATACTTGTAGAATGCCTTAGGGTTTTCCTTAATCCGTCTCCTGGCCCCCTCTACTCTCCTAATTTCTTTCTTGAGCTCCTTCCTGGCACACTTGTAATTTTCTAGAACTCTAGCAGTACCTAGTTTCTTGAACCTTTCATAAGCTTTTCTTTTCTCCTTAACTAGATTTTCTACATCCTTTGTACACCATGATTCTTCTACCCTACCATCCTTTCCGTGCCTCAATGGAACATACCTATGCAGAACGCCATGCAAATATTCCTTGAACATTTGCCACATTTCTGCTGTGCATTTCCCTGAGAACATCTGCTCCCAGTTTACATTCCCAAGTTCCTGCCTAATGGCATCATATTTCCCCCTACCCAATTAAATGTTTTCCCAAGTTGTCTGCTCCTATCCCTCTCCAGTGCCATGGTAGAGAAGATAGAGTTGTGATCACTACCTCCAAAATGCTCTTCCACTGAGAGATCTAACAGCTGACTAGGTTCATTTCTCAATACCAGATCAAGCACAGCCTCTCCTCTAGTTGGTCTACATATTGCATCAGGAAACTTGCCTGAACACACCTAACAAACTCCACCCCATCGAAACCCCTTGCTCTAAGGAGATGCCAGTCAATATCAGGAAAGTTACAATCACCCATCACAACAACTCTATTATTATTGTACCATTCCAGAATCTGTCTCCCTATCTGCTCCTAGCTGTCTCTGTTACTAATGGGGAGTCTGTAAAAAACACCCATTAGAGTTATTGCCCCCCTCCTGTTTCTGACTTCCACCCACAGTGACTCGGTAGACAATCCCTCCATGACCTCCTCCTTTTCTGCAGCCGTGATACTATTCCTGATTACCAGTGCCACTCCCCATCTCTTTTGCCTCCCTCCCTGTCCTTTTTGAAGTATCTAAAACCCAGCACACTCAGCAGCCATTCCTGCCATATACAAAAGGTAGGTAGTTAGATAGATAGATAAATAAGCAAGCAAGTGATAAATATTGAACATGAAATGCAGAGTCCTTGAGAGTGAGTCTGTGGGTTATGGGAACAGTTTAGTGTTAAGGTGAGAGAAGTTATACCCTCTGGGTAACTTCCTGAACCTGATGGCGCAGGTCATGAGGCTCCTGTACCTTTATTCTGACGGTAGCAGCGAGAAGAGAACATGGCCTGGATTGTGGCAGTCCTTGAGGATGGGTGTTACTTTCATGTGATAGTGCTCAGTAATGGGGAGGCTTTGCCTGTGAGGGTCTGGGCTGTATCCACTACTTTTTATAGGCTTTTCTGTACAAGTGCATTGGTGTTTCTACACAAGTTTGTGATGCAACCAGATACCCTCCACCACACATCTATAGAATTTTGTCACTGTTTTAGATGTCATGCCGAATCTTCACAAACTTCTAAGAAACTAGAAGCAATGCTGTGCTTTCTTCGTGATGGCGCTTGGTGCTGGGCCCAGGACAGGTCCTCTGAAATAATAACACCGAGGAATTTAAAGTTGTTGACCCTCTCCACCTCTGATTCCTCAATGATGACTGGCTAATGGATCTCTGGTTTCCTCCTTCTGAAGTTAATAATCATCTCCTTGGTCCTGCTGACACTGAGTGCCAGGTTATTGTTGTGGTGCCACTCAGCCAGATTTTCAATCTCTCTCCTATATGTTGATTTGTCACCACTTTTGATTTGGCCAGAGACAGTGGTCTCATCAGCAAACTTAAATATGGCATTGGAGCCTTGCTTAGCCTCACAGTCATAAGTATAAAGCGAGCAGAATAGAGGTGTAAGCTCACAGCCTTATGGTGCACCCATGCTGAGAGATTGTGCAGGAGATGTTGCTGCCAATCTGAACTGACTGGGGTCTGCAAGTGAGGAAATCAAGGGTCAACTTTGTACATTTTGTCCTGTGGTCTTTGCTGATGAGTGGTTGCTATGTATTCTCCAAAGGTTTCTTTTGTTACCTATGGCACAGAATTGATGGCAATAGTGCTTGAAACAGCCCACTAAGCTGTCACCAATGGATAGAAAGAAGGTTCTATAGCACTTGGGCGCCAAGGTAGCGTGGTGGTTAACACAATATTATAGCTCAGGGTGTTCGGAGTTGAGAGTACAATTCCAGGGCCATCTGCAAGGAGTTTGTATGTTCTCCCCTTGACCATTTAGATTTCCTCTGGGTGCTCCTGTTTCCTCCCACAATCCAAAGATGTAACAGTTAGTAGGTTAATCGGTCATTATAAGGTGTCCTGTGATTGGGCTAGGGTTGAATTGGTGGATTGCTGGGGTCCAGTTCGTTAGGCCAGAGGGGTCAGTTCAACACTGTATCTCTTAATAAAAATAAAATCTGGAAGAGGGGTTCTTCCCGGTATCGTGTATTAGGGGTATCAGTGAGCATAGCAGTTAGAGCAATTGCTGTACAGCGCCACCGATCACTGATCAGGCTTTGATTCCCCTTCTGTCATTAAGCAGCTTTTATGTTCTCCCCATGACTGCATGGGTTTTTCCGGATGCTCCGGTTTCCTCCCACATTCCAAAGATGTGGAGGTTAGGATTAGTTAGTTGTGGGCTGTAGTGATGCTGCCAGAAGCGTGGCAACTCCTGTGGGCTCCTCCCAGTATAAGCCTTGGACTGTGTTGGTTGTTGATGCAGAATGATGTACTTAACTGAATTTTTTCATATTTTGATGCATGTGTGACAAATCAGACTAATATTTCTTTACCCATTAACCAATATTACTGAAATAGATTAATTGGTCATTGTCACACTGCAAGTTGCCGAAAGCTTGCTGTGAATAAATGGGCTGCAATTCCCGTATTGGCACATTGGCAACACTTTAACATTGCTTTATGGACTGCAAAACCCTTTGGGGTCATAAAAAGGACTTCCTCCAAACCTGATTTTATTACAGAAACTATTTGGATTGCTTTTGACACAGGATGCAGCTATATAAATACATGTCATTGAATAAGGTGCATAGATTCAGTTTTTCTCAGCTGAGGCTTTCTTTATAAGGCATTGGTCAAACTGCACCTGGAGTACTGTGAGCAGTTTTGGGCCCCTTATCTGAGAAAGGATGTGCCACTGGAGTGGATCCAGAGGAGATTCATGACAATGATCCCAGAAATGAAAGGGTTAAAGTATAAGGAGGGTTTGATAGCTCTGGGACTGTACTTGCTGAGGTTCGAAGAATGAGAAAGGATCTCATTAAACCCTATCAAATATTAAAAGGCTTAGATAGAGTCGATATGGAGAGGATAGCGGGGGTGTCTGGGAGTAGAGGACACAGCCTCAGGATAGAAGAATGTCCATTTAGAACAGAGATGCGGAGGAATTTCTTCAGTCAGGGGGTAGCGTATCTGAAATCTGTGCAAGCCAAGTCATTGCAGAGGTTGATAGGTTCTTGATTAGTAAGGGTGTCAAAGGTTATGGAAAGAAGGTAGAAGAATGGAGTTAAGAGGCCCAATTCTGCTCCTAAGTCTTATGGTCTAATGCTCTTGTTTTTTTTTCTCTCCTGGCAGATGTTCTAAAAGTGGGGAGTTTTCTTTCTCCTGCGTTGCTGACACAAGAGATTGAGGTAGTAAAGCATAAACACCGCAGCTCTTATTACTGTGAGCAGCTGCTACAACATCTTCAGGAGGCCAGAGGGGATGCCAGCTAAGTGTGGAGGCCAGTGGTTCAGTAGAAGATGCAACACAGATACCACAAGCAGAATCACCGTGGAAAACATGCACGGGATATTGATAGAAGACGGATGAAAGGGACAAAATGTGGACATAAAATTTAATGGTAGATAGTTTTATACCAGAGTACCCATGATAGGATTGTGTCGATGGGCACCTGAAGTTACCTGCCTAAAATTGGCATTGGGTTCTAATCCTTCAAGGAACACAGTCATGACATGGGACATTGTGACATTAAGTCAGCAGTGACCTCCTAAACCTCAAACGATTTGAAAGTTGTTTGAGCTTCTGTGATTTGAAAGCATTTGAGAGGATACTTGTAGAAGAGGAATGTGCTGTTGGCATCAGTTCTGAATTGGCAGTAGGGCCCTGGGCATTGAAGTGCTGGAAAATAATGTTCTGTAAAGAGCACAGAAGGGTTTTGATCTTGTTCTCTTGTGCACTCTGAAGGTGTCAAGCGTTTCCAACACTTGCAGAGTTTTTTACCGATGCCTTTTCATTTGGACAATGTTTTCACAAATTCTAAATCAAATGTCTTTTTTTCATTTGTGCTGCTTTGACTCAGGAGGGAGAAAAGAAATGTTAATATATTCTCTTGCCTTTTTGGTTTGAAGTAACTATTATTCCTCTGGAAGTTGTTAAGTCCTTTGATTTTAGTATCTCTGGTGAGAATGTTATTTTCTTTTACTTTTCCTTAATTGTATTTCTACTCTTTGGTTATAAATTTACTGTCAGATTTATTCCTGCACCCTGTCTATCAGTCCCTAAATTATAGAATTCATGAATGGATTTATTTACTTTTATTGTGAATTTTGCTACAATATTGTTACCAATTTGATAATTTAATACTTTTGCATTTGAGTGCCCTTATAGTGCCCAATGTTTATTTTTGCACAGACTTTTATAAGTTTTAATTACATTACCAACTCCTCCTATATTTTTGGAGAACACAAAAAGTCTTCATTGAAGATTACTCTGGTGTTTTAACTGTACACTTGACAATTAAAAATAAAATTACATTTGCTGTAACTATTCAGTCTAATACTGTGGACCCGTTAATTGCTAGGAGAAATCCTATTGTAAAATGAAAGTATGAAGTCAGGTAACGTAAATGTTAGCTTGAGAATGAGAATGTGACCTGAGGATGACGTGAACGTGTCCTGGGGACGAGGAGAACATGTCCTAGGGATGGGGAGAACGTATCCTGGGGATGATGTGAACGTGTCCTGGGAACGGGGAGAAGGTGTCCGGGGACGAGGAGAACGTGTCCTGGGATGAGGAGAACGTGTCCTGGGGATGGGGAGAACGTGCCCTGGGGAGGAGGTGAACATATCCTGTGGATGAGGTGACCATGATCTGAGGATGAGGTGAACATGTCCTGTGGATCAGGAGAATGAGTCCTGGGGATGGGGAGAACATGTATTGGAGATGAGGTGAAAGTGTCCTGGAGATGAGGGGGATGTTTCCAGGGGATGATCTTGCATGTTACCCCTTTGCACATTTTTGACGTTAGCCCACCATCCCTAGACTAATCACATTTACCTCCTCTGTATTTTATAAATAAGACTGGGGAATATGGAAAATGCAGTGCCTCATTTACCCTTCAGGCCTGTAAGTGAACCAATGTCAATGATTCATCAGAAGATATGTCCTTATCTTTTCCTCAGCCACTCTTACCAGACAAGGAAAGGTTGATTGGTATGTGGTGGCCCATCTGTAAACAAAGGTTCTGAATTGTGAAGCTTTACAGCATTAAGAGCTGGACACCATTGGTTAAACTGTTTCTATCAGTCCAGGTGGTGTGAGCTGAACGTTTGTTAACTTATAATGTTAACGGGATGGCAATTAAGCCTGTTAAGTGACTTAGCTGACGCCTTGCACATACTGCTGAGGATGATCCCAATCTCAGCCACAGGCGTTGTATTATGTGTGGGCTGTCACCCAAGTCGGAATCTCCAAACGCATTCCCCAGACCTGAAGTGAGGTCAACTGAATGCCTTCAGCCGAGATGAGTGGGACCACTGCCTCACAGTGGCTATTGTATAAACACAGAGTCATTGAAAGACACACAGTTATACAGCTGGGAAACAGGCACTTCAGCCCAACTTCTCCATATACGACCGTGGCCGTATCCAGTCTAAATCTTTGCCATCCATGAACTTGTCCAAATGTCTTTTAAATGTTCTAATTACATAAAGGTGGCATGGTGGCGAAGATCAGGGTTCAATTTCTGTCACAGTCTGAATAAGTTAGGGTTTGTAAGTTTTGGGTATTCTATGTTGGTGCTGCTAAGTTTAACAAATTTCACGTCACATGCTGGTGATGATAAACCTGATTCTGATTCTGAAGCACGGCGACACTTGCAAGCTATCTCCAGCATGTAAGATCATAAGACATTGAAGCAAAACTAGGCTGTTTGGTCCATTGAGTCTGCTGCACCATTCTATCATGGCTGATTTATTTTCCCTCTTAACCTCATTCACCTGCCTTCTCTCCATAACCTTTAATGTCCTGACAAATCAAGAATCTATCAACCTCCTCTTTTAATATATCCAGTGACACGGTCCCGACAGCTGTCTATGGCAGTGAATTCCACAGATTTACCTCCTCTGACTAAAGAAATCTCTGCTGTAAAGGGATGCCCTTTTATTCTGAGGCTGTGTCCTCCGGTCCTGGACTTCCCCACAATAGGAAACATCCTCTCCAGTTCACTCTATCTTGGCCTTTCAATGAGCTCCTCCTCGCGCCATTCTTCTGTACTAGTGAGTACAGTGCCTGAGCCATCAATCTCTCCTCAAATGTTAATCCTTTCATTCCCAGAATCATTCTCATGAATCATCTCTGGGCCCTCTCCAATGTCAACATGTCCTTTCTTCGATAAGACTGCTCACAATACTCCAAGTGTGGTCTGACGAATGCCTTAAAAAGCCTCACCATTACATCCTTGCTTTTATATTTTAGTCTCTCAAAATGAATACAAGCATTGCTTTTGCCTTTCTCACCATCACCTCAGCGTGTTGGTTGTTGACACAAACGACACATTTCACTGTATGATGAATAAAGCTAATCTTTAATCTTTCACCTGTACCACTTCTGGCAGCACATACCATCCAAACTGCAAGAGAATCTTGCCCTCCGATCTCCTTTTAGGCATTCCCCGCTCACCTTAAACCTTACAGTTTTAGCCTCCCTTACCCTGTGAAGAAGGCCGTGACCATTCACGTTACCTACATCCCTCATGAATTAGTAAACCTCCACAAGATCGGCCCTTAACCTGCTGTGCTCTAGGGAAAACAAACTGCAGCCTGTCTGGTTTCTCCGTATAACCCAAGCCCTCCATTCCTGGCAACATCCCTGTGAATCTTTTTGCTCCCTTTCCATCTTAATGACATTGTTTCTATGGTCAGGCAACCAGAAGTCAACATAATTCTCCAAGATTAAAGAGAGAGATAAGTTTTATTTGTCACGTGTATATCCCAAGTGCATCATTTGCAGGAAATCAGATCAGTGAGGATTGTGCTGGGCAGTTGCTACGCTTCCAGTGCCAACATAGCACGGTCACAACCCAGTAATCCTAACCGTACATCTGTTTGGAAATGGTGACATCCGGAGGAAACGTGCATGGTCATGGGAAGAACGTACAAACGCCCTACAGACAGTGTTGGGAACTGAACCCTCATCTTACAGCTCGCGCTGTAAAGCGTTGCGCTAACTACTACACTACCATGCCGCCCCTAAGAAGTGCTGCCTCACCAGTATCTAGTACAGCTGTAACATGACGTCCTAACTTTTGTACACATCACCTTGACTAATAAAGGCAAGTGTGCTGAATACCTTCTTCATCTCCCTGCTTACATATGTCACTACCTTTATGGAACTGTGTACTCATACCCCTCGGTCTCTCAGTTCTGCAAAAGGTCCCTGCCATTTACAGTGTAACCCTTGCCCTGGTTTAACTTCCCAAAATGGAACACTATGCACGTGTCCATATTATATTCATTCTGCCACTCCTTGGCCCACTCTCCCCAGACATTTAGGACTTTAATATTTTAAATTTTATTTCATTTAGCGACACAACACGGAACAGACCCTTCCTGCTGATTGGCCCGTTGAAGGAATGCAGCAGCTCTTTCCCACTGGTTGCCTTGCACGCCACACGGGTGTAAGTATAGTGCATGCGAGACACCTGGGCTCTTTCCTTTGTCTCCAGGGGCTTATCTTCACACTGTGGTCGCAACCAGTGCTGAAGTACCATTTGGAAAGTATGCTACCCATACACACTTAGCTAAGGCACTGCTGAATGTTTAGTTTTATAGTTGTGTAACTTAGGGAGACATAGCAAAGCGTTACTGAATGTTTAGTGTTATAGTTTCTGTAAGTTAGGGTGGCTTAGATGAGTACTTGTTTGACTTCGATGCTTGGTTGAATGTTTTACTGTTTGTAAATAAATAGTTATATGTGTTTACTCTAATTAGTGTCTTCTGTCTCACTTACTGAACCCATGAACCTGCTTCACCGTACCAGCAATCCACCTATTTAATCCTAGCCTCATCACAGAACAGTTTACAATGGCCAGGTAACCTACTAACTGGTTCGTCTATGGACTGTGGGTGGAAACCAGAGTACCCAGAGGAAACCCATGCGGTTCACAGAGGGGAACGTGCAAATTGATTATAGACGTCACCGGAATTGAACAATGAGCTCTGGAACACCCCAGACTGCAATAGCGCTGCAATATCCATGCTGCTACCGTGGTGTCCTATCTTTCTCCCTAACTATTTAAAATCTACGGTCAATGGTCCTAAAGTGGGGCCTCCGACTGACACTTCATCCACTCGCCCAGTCTCATTTCCCAATGGGAGGTTGAGAGTTGCCTCCTCTGTGGTTGAGCCACTTACATGTTGCTTGAGAAAACTTTGCTAGACACATATAACAAATTCTGCCTGATATAATCTCTTAGCACTATAGTAAAAAGCTTTAAGTTCCTCGGGGTCAATATCACAAATGACCTGATTTGGTCCAACCAAGCAGAGTCCACTGCCAAGAAGGCCCACCAGCGCCTTTACTTCCCGAGTAAACTGAAGAAATTTGGCCTGTCCCCTAAAACCCTCACTAATTTTTATAAATGCACCGTAGAAAGCATTCTTCTGGGGTGCATCACAACCTGGTATGGAAGTTGTCCTGTCCAAGACCGGAAGAAGCTGCAGAAGATCATGAACACGGCGCAGCACATCACACAAACCAATCTTCCGTCCGTGAACTCACTTTACACCGCACGCTGTTGGAGCAGTGCTGCCAGGATAATCAAGGACACGACCCACCCAGCCAACACACTCTTCATCCCTCTTCCCTCCGGGAGAAGGCTCAGGAGCTTGAAGACTCGTAAGGCCAGATTTGGGAACAGCTTCTTTCCAACTGTGAAAGACTGCTGAACGGATCCTGACCCGGATCTGGGCTGCACCCTCCAAATATCCGGACCTGCCTCTCAGTTTTTTTGCACTACCTTACTTTCCATTTTTCTAATTTTTCTGTTTATAGCTTATAATTTAAATTTTTAATATTTACTACCAATATAGGGAGCGGGAAGCGCAGAATCAAATATCGCTTTGATGATTGTACGTTCTAGTATCAGTTGTTTGGCGACAATAAAGTATAGCAGTCCCAGTCAATATCAGGGTGGTTAAAATCCCTGACTTTAATCCGTATACATTTGTGCGGCCAGATTCTGTTCTAATTCCATCTACAAGTTCACAGAAGACACCATTATAGTGGTTCAGATCTCAAACTGATGAGACTGAGTCTAGGAAGGAGATAGAGATCCTCGTGGTATGGTGTCAAAACAAAACCCTTTCTCCCAGTGTCAGTGAAGCAAAAGAGGAGTCAAGGCAGAGTGTACGGAGGTGGAGACGGTAGAGAGCTTCAAGTTTCTAGAGTTCGAACCACCAACAAGAGAAAATCTGCAGATGCCGGAAATCCGAGCAACACACACAAAATGCTAGAGGAACTCAGCAGGCCAGGCAGCATCGATGGAAAAAAATACAGTCAACGTTTCTAGAGTTTCTAGTCATAGAGCGCTACAGCACAGAAATAGGTCCTTCAGCCCCCCCCGCCCCCGATCCATGCCAAACTGTTATTCTGCCTAGTCCCATTGACCTGCACCTGAACCACAGCCCTCCATACCCCTCTCATCCATGTACTTATCCAATCTTCTCTTAAATAATGCAACTGATCTTGCATCCACCACTTCCGCTGGCAACTCTTGCACACTCGCACCACCCTCTGAGTGAAGAGATTCCCTTTAAAGTATTTCACCTTTTGCCCTTTACCAATGATCTCCAAGTCTAGTCCCACCCATCCTCTGCATTGAATTCATTCTATTATTTTTCAGCCCATTTTTCCAGCTGGTCCAGATCCCACTGCAAGCACTGATAATCTTCCTCGCTGTCCACTACACCCACAATCTTGGTGTCATCCATAAATTTCCTGATCAGTTTACCACATTATCATCCAGCTCATTAACACAGATGACAAACAGCAATGTACCCAACACCGATCCCCGTGGAACACCACTAGTCATAGCCCTCCAGTCAGAGAGGCAACTGTCTACTACCACTCTCTGGCTTGTGAATGCCAAGTGGCTGAACTTTCTGGATCAACTCGCCACGGGAGATTTTGTCAAAGGCCTTGCTAAATGTCTTTCCTCCACTAACTCCCCTACATTTCTAACTGACTCAGAAGAGCAGACTGCATAATTAAAGATTAATAAGGTATCTCATCCCCGGACGCATTCCCCTCATCCCCAGTACACATTCATCTCATCTATGCCAAGTGGTGTTGTGAAGCTGGGCACATGTTGGAAACTGAATGGCCCTCACTGGATATGGAGTTCCTAGACCTGCCCGTTGTTCCCCCAGGGTGGTGCCATATGTATGCCAATGCAGTGCCCTGGATGAGCAGCTGGTTGGTAAGAGGGCAATTACAAAGCAAGGGTGTTGTGAATGATAGCCTTTCTGAGTATGGTACGGCCAGACTGTCCCAGGAACTGATGCCTTGGATTACCCACTCACAAAGGAAGGTGGCACCTGTACTGTGATTAGTCAAGAATGCTCACCTACATTCCTGATGGGTGGGAGAACTTCACTCACCTGGTTGATCATATCTCAGAGTCCGTGTATAAAATTAAGTGGGGGACCAACTCATTGGCTATTACACTCCATGGTGGGCCTGGCGGCCTTTTGGGACAAAGATGCAGGTGGACTGGGAGGCGACTATTGGGTTGACAGTACTGGATATTTCACTCTTGTGTCTTATGTATAATGTGGGGATGCACAGGGATGGCTTAGATTGTGAGTGCCCTCTAGCTGTGAGGTGGAATGTCAGCAGAGAGTGCAAGGAACAATTGCTGGGGTCGAAAGTGTGCGGGGGAGGTGTGACCAAGGTGTTGTCCCTGAAGCCCTGAAGCTGTAATGCTGAGGCAGTGGTCACCTGATGGGCCGACCTGGTCAAAGGACCGACCCAGGTAGGGGTGGAGAGAAATGACTGGGGTAGAAAAGAATGAGCTCACCGGTGGTCAGGTCTCTTGGATTTGGACTCACTACAGGTCAGGTCCTGACTGAAGATTGGAACAGGGCGCTGCTGTGAAACAAGTTCAGGAGCACTTCCCGAGATTATAACTTAGCCATAAAGTGTGCTGTGTGCAGCACTGCATGTGCAAGACTTACTTCTATCGGATTTACAAACAGTCCTTAACTTTTGGTGCAACACTGCCTCTGAAAAGCAGCTGGCATAACTAAAACTTAATAAGGTACCTAATGAACAGGAGGTACCTAATAAATTGGCCACTGAGTGATATCCTGCTGCTGGAGCTCATCCACTTCAAGGTTTTACTCAATGTTGAGTTCAGACCCGAGATGCCACTGTAGTAACATGTGCTTATTTGAGTGGCTGTTGCCTTCCTCTCGCCTTGAACCAGTCTGGCCATTTGCATTTTCACCACTAACTGTATGTTTTTATGTTTTTTGTGGCATTCTCTGTAAACTCTAGAGACTATTATGTGTGAAAATCCTAGGAGATCAGCAGCTTCCAAGATACTCAAACCACCCCATGTGTCACTAACAATCACTACATGGATAAAGGTCACTTAGATCACATTTCTCCCCCATTCTGATGTTTGGTTTGAACAACAAATGAACCTCTTGACCATGTCTGCATGCTTTTATGCATTGAGTTGCTGCCATATGATTGGCTGATTAGATATTTGCATTAACAAGCAGGTGTACCTAATAAAGTGGTCAGTGATCGTCAGATTTATCCTATAACTCACTTTTTCTGCTCCTTTGCCATATTGTCTAATGGAATCACTTAAAGTGGGCAGTACAGTCACACAATCACTTTTGTAGCACGCTGTAATGTTTCACTGCCTGATGGGCCTGTGGTCAAAGGCGTTCTCCTGGAAGAACTTTTCTACGTAGGACAGGTATGCCAGCAATGACCAGCTGACGGGGGTGTTGTGCGTGAGTGGGGCCAGACCCATCCTTCGTAGCCAGGGCGACAGGTAGAACCTGGGCACATAGTGGTACTTAGTGCCCACATACCTGGGTTCTACACACAACCTGATACAGCCACATACGAAGCTGGCCATCAGGGTGAGGGCGACATTGGGGACGTTCTTGCCCCCGTTGTTCAGGGACTTGTGCATGACGGTCCGTCTCACCCGCTCCATCTTGGATCCCCAGACGAATCTGAAGACAGCTGGGGTGATTTCCGAGCTGTAGGAGCTGGGGACGGACCACACCTGCGCCAAGTACAGCAGCCCTGAGGGCACCTCACACCTGATGACCAGGCTCTTGCCCGTTATCGACAGGAAGCGCCCTCCCCACAGTCCCAGTTTCTGTTTCACCCTGGCAGTCCGCTCCTGCCAGTTCTTGTTGCACGCCTCAGCCCCTCCGAACCAGATCCCCAACACCCTCACGTGGTCAGACCTGATGGTGAAGGGGACGCTGGATCGGTCGGGCCAGTTGCCGAAGAGCATGGCTTCGCTCTTCGTGCGGTTGACCCTGGCCCCAGGGGAGCTATGTCACTGCCTTTTACACCTGGATTGGACTTTGTGTTTTGCAGGAAAGGTTGGTGAATTATCTCAACATCATGTGGACATGACTAACTTTGGTGGGGGGGGGAGAGTGTAACGTGTTGTAAGGTTTCACTGCTAATGTAATGGCCTCGCCGTAATGTTTCACTGCTAAGGTATTGGTTTCTCTGTAGCAGCAATGTTTGGGTTATGACTAGAGATAACGGGGGCTTTGGAATGTATGCTAACCAATGAGAGGCATGTTGTTCTTTCTTGTGGGTCTGGGAGCAGGGATTTTGCAGTCTTTTGTCGGCGACCAACGAAGAGAGAAGATGTGAATGGAAAGAGTTGGTAGATTGCAGGACGGAGTGGACTCAGAGTGAGGGTCCGACGGTCAGTGACGCTCAGAGGAGGTCAATGGGGGTCGAGTGGACGATTCCGTGAGCTCCAATGTGCACTTTAGACTGTTTTGTTAAAATGGGCCCTTCTTCCTTTTATTTTCTTTCTTTCTTTAACCCTATAGTCAGATTAAAATTTATAAAGTTCAGTCGTTTAATTGCATATGGTGTACCATCTGATGTCTTGTGGTTCGGATTTGTAACTGGGCAGCACATCACGCAGCATCCACACGAACGAGATTTCTCAGTTTGGCTAGGCCAGAGGCTGTCTTCCCCTAGACAAACACGCACTGGCCGAACCTGAGGGTTACACTTTATCAAGCTTACTGTTATCCATCGGGGTTTGATTCCAGTTGCCATCTGTAAGGAGTTTGTACGTTCTCCCCAAGGCCACATGGATTTCCTCTCGTGTCCCAAAGACGTACAGTTATGGGCCTCCTGTGCTGGCATTGGAAGCATGGCAGCACTGCTGGGTGCCCCAAACACAACCTCCGTTGACTTGATTTGACGCAAACGATGCAGTTCACTGTCTGTTTCAACATACGCGTGACAAATAAAGCTAATGTTTTAAATACTGAAGAAGGTTCTCAGCCTGAAACATTGACTATACTCTTTTCCACGGATGCTGCCTGGCCTGCTGAGTTCCTCCAGCATTTTGTAAATTTGTTGTTGTTCAGTCATTTAGTCGAGTCTGACTCTTCGTGACCTCATGGACGTAGGGTTTTCATGGCAAGATACGGAAGTAGATTGCCAGGCCTTTCTTCCGCGCAGACGCAGCTGCTGCCCAGGTTGGCACCCGGCTGGGTTTGAACTCAGAACCATCTGCCTTGAAATCCAGGGCTGATACCACTACACCACCAGCTGGCTTTTGAATCCTTCCCTGGTTATACATCCACCTGTAATACACCTGTTCACCACTGGATGTCACCAGAGAGCTGGCATTAGCTGCTTGGTCGGCAATACTCTGGACAGACTTTTGGTTGCCATTCTTTACCACATAACCATGTTTCAAATGTTAGGATAACTTCCTCAATTCTGATTCCCAACCGCTTTTATTTCTAATAGCTTCTACTGTCAGTTTTAGTTCTTATTAAGTTAATCCACTGAATTTGAATTTATCCAGTACGGCTATTCCACCGCGTGCCTGGGTGCCTCTGATTTTCTGAAAACTGCATATTCATTCAAAGGATGTTGGGCATCACAGTCTGAGCCACCATGTAATCTCCGGTTGTCCTTGAGAAGGTGGCGGTAAGCTGTCTTCTTGAACCACTGCCATCACTGAGATGTGGGTATACCACTGCCCTGTGAAGGATTTAGAACCGGTGATATATCTCCAAACGGAGGCTGCTGTGTGGCTTGGAGGGCAGACTCCAGGCGGTGATGTTCCCCATTGCTTTTCCTTTCAGCTGGTAGAGGTGGTGGGCTTGGAGGGTGGGCATCTTGTCACAAACTATGAAAAGAAACTGGACCAACGAACATTGCCAGGATAACTACCTTACAGAAATGTTCACCTAAACGCTTCCTTTCTCCAGAGTACATATATATCACCACATACACTCCTGGGATTTGTTTTCTTGCGGGCCCTCACAGTAGATGCAAGAAGCACACTACAGTCCATGGAAAAACATACCCAACAACCAGTGTGCAAAAAGACATCAAACTGTGCAAATATGAAAGAAGAAAGTATAATAAATAAACAATAAATATCAAGAACGTGAGATGAAGGGTCCGTGAAAGTGAGTCCATAGGTTGTGGGAACAGTTCAGCGATGGGGTGAGTGAAGCTGAGAGAAGTTATCCCCTCTGGTTCAGGAGCCTGATGGTTGAGGGGTAGTAACTGTTCCTGAACCTGGTGGTGTGGGGTCCTGAGGCTCCTGTAACTTCTTCCTGATGGCAGCAGCGAGAATCAGAATCAGGTTTAATATCGTCGGCCTACGTCGTGGAATTTGTTAACTTTACAAAAGCAGTACAATGCAATAATGAAAATAAAACTGAATTACAGTAGATATATAGATTAAATTAGATTAGATTAGATTCAACTTTATTGTCATTGTGCAGAGTTCAGGTACAAAGCCAACGAAATGCAGTTAGCATCTGACCAGAAATGGAAAGAATAGTGTTTTTTACAAAATAACTGTGAATAAAAAGTAAGTGCTACAGCACACAAATATAAAAGTACTGAGACAGTCGAATATGGGTGCAATACTGCCTAGCGCTGTGATGTGAGGTTCAGCAGGGTCACAGTCTCAGGGAAGAAGCTCTTCCTGTGCCTGCTGGTAAGGGAGCAGAGGCTCCTGTAGCGCCTACCGTTTGGGAGGAGAGTAAAAAGTCCATGGTTAGGGTGAGATGCATCCCTGATAATGCTTTTCGCCCTGCCCAGGCAGCGTTTATGGTAGATGTTCTCAATGGTGGACAATTGGGTGCCAATAATCCACTGGGCAGTTTTCATCACACGCTGGAGTGCTTTGCGGTCCGATACGGGACAATTGCCATACCACACTGAGATGCAGTTGGTGAGTATGCTCTCAATGGTACAGCGGTAAAAGTCCGTCAGTATCCTGGGACAGAGGTGAGCTTTCTTGATGCTCCGCAGGAAATAAAGGCACTGTTGCGCCTTTTTGACCAGGATGGGGGAGTTCAGGGACCAGGTGAGATCCTCGGAAATGTGGACACCGAGGAATTTGAAGCTTGATACATGCTCCACTACAGCTCCGTTGATGTAGATGGGGATGTGAGTGTGACTCCTGGCATGCCTGAAGTCCACAATGATCTCCTTGGTCTTCTGGGTGTTAAGGGCCAGGTTGTTGTCGGCACACCACGCGGCCGGGTGCTGGACCTCGTCCCAGTAGGCCGTCTCGTCATCCCCTCTGATCAGGACAACTACCGTGGTGTCGTCTGCGAACTTGATTATGGAGTTACAACCATGTACAGGAATGCAGTCATAGATGAAAAGGGAGTACAGAGGAAGGCTCAGCACACAGCCCTGAGGCAGTTAAATAGTTAAATAAGTAGTATGAAAAAGGAAATAAAGAAGTAGTGAGGTAGTGTTCATGGGTTCAATATCCATTCAGAAATCAAATGGCAGCGGGGAGGAATCATTGAGTGAGTGCCTTCAGGTTTCTGTACCTCCTTCCCGATGGTAGCAATGAGAAGAGGGCACGTCCTGGGTGTTTGGAGGGGGGGGCTTCTTTTTTTGAGGCATTGCTCCTTGAAGCTGTCCTGGATACTACAGAGGCTGGTGCCCATGATAGAGATGACTAATTTTACAACTCTCTGCAGCTTACTTCTTCAATCCTGTGCAGTAGCCCCCCCTACACCCCAAATACAGCCAGTCAAAATGCATCTGCAGAAATTTGCAAGATCATATTTCTTCCCTATTGTGACGTTTCTGTAATGATCAATAAACTAATTGTTTGGAATCAAATGACGTTGTGTCTCAGGGCTGGGTGTGTCAGTATTGGCACCAATTCCCTGCCCCTGGCACTCCACCTGTCCCACACCTGTCCTGTGGCACTCTGCCCTCATCATGAACAACTGAACCCCTGGACCATGTCTGCACACTTTTATGTATAATGTCACTGCCACGTGATTGGCTGATTAGATTTTGGCAATAACAAGCAGGTGCAGGTCAATTGAGAAAGTGGGCCAGGGAATGGCGGCTGGAGTTTAACTCAGGCAGGTACAAAGTTATGCATTTTTGCAAGTTAAACCAGGACAGTACATAAGTAGTACATGTCATATGTCAGCACTTGAGGGAGTGTTGTAGAATAGAGAGACCTAGGGGTACAGGTACAGTACTGTGCAAAAGTCTTAGGCACCTTACCTATATGCCTTAAGACTTTTGAACAGTACTGTATTTGTCGACATGGAGCAGAGAGCAAGTTTCTAAATCCGGTGGGAGCATAGGATGTTGGGAGTGGTGAGGGTGGAGTGCCACGGGACAGGTGTGGGACAGGTGGAGTGCCAGGGGCAGGGAGTTGATGCCAATATAGACACACCCAGCCCTGAGACACAAGGTCATTTGATTCCAAACAACTGGTTTATTGATCATTACAGAATGTCTCCCTGGTGCTTCCTGCTCCCTCCCCTCTCCCCTCCCCTTTTCCCAACCACGATTCCCCTCTCCCTGTCCCCTTCCCACTCTCAGTCCACAATGGAGACCCACATCAGAATCAGGTTTATCATCACTCAAACATGCCATGTAATTTGTTTTTGCAGCAGTACAGTACAATACACAAAATTACTTCAGTGGTGTGCAAAGGTCTTAGGCACCCTTGCTATATATATGCGCCTAAGATTTTGCACAGAACTAAACATTGGGAACACAGGGAGACAGGGTGGTGAAGAAGGCATTCAGTGTGTTTGTCTTCATTGAATGCGGCACTGAGAACAACAATTGGGATGTGACGTTACGACTGGGGATCTCTTTCAAACCTGTTGAATACTGAAGGCATAGATAGCGTGGATGTGGAGAGGATGGTTCCTATAGTGGGAGAGTCTAGGACCAGAGGGCACAGCCTCAGAATAGAGGGATGTCCCTTTAGAACAGAGATGAGGAGAAATTCCTTCAGCCAGAGGGTGGCGAATCTGTGGAAGTCATTGCCACAGACAGCTGTGGATGCCAAGTCACAGGGTGTATTTAAAGTAGAGGTTGATAGCTTCCTGAATAGTCAGGGTGTCAGAGGTTACAGGGAGAAGGCAGGTGAATGGGGTTGAGAGAGATAATAAATCGTCTAGGGTAGAATGGGGGAGGAGACTTGATGGGCCGAATGGCCTAATTCCGCTCCTGTGTCTTATGGCCTTAAGGTCTCACTGATGAGATTGCAGCTGAAGATCAGTAGAGCTGCTCTGCTCTCTCTATACTCACGACTATGTGTGGCCAGGCACAGCTCAAACACAATTCATAAATTCGCCAGTGACACAGCTGTTGTTGGCAGAAGCTCAGATAGTTAAGAAGAGGCATTCAGGAGTGAGATAAATCGGCGGCTTGAGTGGTGCCGCAGCATTGTCCTGAACAGATTGAAGGGGAAGTCAAAGGAACAGGCGCTAGTCTTCATCAAGGGATCAATAGAAACATAGAAAACCTACAGCACAATACAGGCCCTTTTGCCCACAAGGCCTTACCTGAGAAATTACCTAGGGTTACCTATATCTTTCTGAGCTCCATATACTCGTCCAGGAGTCTCTTAAAAGAGCCTATTGTATCCACCTCCACCACCGTCACCGGCAGCCCATTCCACTCACTCACTACTCTGTGTAAAAAATACTTACCCCTGTCATCTCCTCTGTACCTACTTCCAAGCACCTTAAAACTGTGCCCTCTCGTGCTAGCCACTTCAGCCTTGGGAAAAAGCCTCTGACGACCCACACGATCAATGCCTCTCTCATCAATAGTGGAAAGGATTCGCAGTTTCAGGTACCTGGGTGTCAACATCTCTGAAGATCTGTCCTGGGCCCAACGTATCGAATGCAGCTACAAAGAAGCTGTATTTCATTGGAAGTTTCAGACTTACTATGTCACCAAAGACTCTAGCAAATTTCTACAGGTGCACCGTGGACAGCATTGTAATTGGTTGCATCACCGTCTGGTACGGAGGGGCCACTGCACAGGATCGGAAAAAGCTGCAGAAAATTGTAAACTCATGGATACAAGGCTCCCCCACATCGCGGACATCTTCAAAAGGCGAGACCCGTCGTTAAGGATCCCCATCACTCAGGACATGACCTCTTCGCAAGGAGGTATAGAAGCCTGACGACATGCAGTCAACGTTTCAGAAACAGCTTTTTACTCTCCGCCATTCGATTTCTGAATGGACAATGAACCCTGAGCACTATCTTAGTATTTTATCCTCCCTTTTTGCACAACTTATTAATTTATATATATTATTGCAATTTAGTTCTTTATTATGTATTGCAGTGTGCTGTATTTCATTAGGAATTGAGGTGATTTGGTATATCATCAAAGACTCTTACAGATTTCTACTGACGTACCGTGGAAAGCATTCTAACTGGTTGCATCACCGTCTGGTACGGAGGGGCCACTGGACAGGATCGGAAGAAGCTGCAGGGGTCTGTAAACTCAGCCAGCTCCATCATGGGCATTAGCCTCCCCAGCATCAAGGACATCCTCAAAAGGTGGTGCCTTAAGAAAGTGGCACTGATCACATCGCACCCTCGCCACCCAGGACATGTCCCCTTCTCATTACCGCCATCATGAAGGTGGTAAATGAGCCGGAAGGCCAACAGTGAGTATTTCAAGAACAGTTTTCCTTTCTTCTGCCAGCAGATTTCTGAATGGTCTATGAACCCGTGAACGCTGCCTTTTTGTTCTTTTTTGCAGTATTTCTTACTGTAACTCGTAATGTTTATCTATTGCATTGTACTGCTGCTGCAAAACAACAAATTCCACCTCGTAAAGGTACCCAATAAAGTGGCCACTGAGCGTATGTCCATGTTCTTCTGCTGCTGTAGCCCGTCCACTTCAAGGTTTGTCGTGTTGTGCATCCAGAGATGCTCTTCTGCACACCACTGTTGTAACATGTGGTTATTTGAGTGCCTGTCAGCTTGAACCAGTCTGGCCATTCTCCTCTGACCTCGCTCATTAACAAAATGTTTTCACCCACAGAATTGTTGTTCACTGGATTTTATTTTGTTTTTCACACCATTCTCTATAAACTCTGGACGCAGTCCTGCATGAAAATCCCAGGAAATCAGCAGTTTCTGAGATACTCAAACCTCCCCATCTGGCACCAACATTAATTCTACAGTCAAAGTCACTTAGTTGACATTTCTTCCCCATTCTGATGCTTGGTCCGAACAACAAGTGAACCTCTTGACCATGTCTGCGTGCTTTTACGCATGGAGTTGCTGCCACGTGACTGGCTGACTGGCTATTTGCGTTAACCAGCAGATGTACCTAATAAAGTGGCCACTGAGTGTATGTCTGTGATCACGAGCCCGATTCTGATTGGTTCTGAATCTGATTCTGGAATATTGTGTGCCGTTCTGGTTGCCATACCTACGAGAAGGATTTGGTTAAGCTATAAAGGATTCAGAAGGATGTTGCTGGGACTCTAGGGCTTCAATTATCATCATAAACTAGATCAGCTGGAACTGATTTCCCCGGAGCAAAGAAGATTGTCATGTGACAAGATAGAGTCTCTCTGGATTTCCCGGTTACTAAATTCTGCAACACACTCTCAAGCTCTGTCATTTGCTGTGTATGCCCTGCCTTGTTTAACTTCCCAAAATGCATTGCTTTGCACTTGTCTGAGGTGAGTTCCTTCTGTCCACACCAGACATCCCACCCTGCAAAAACTTATTTCAGGGAGGTAGCACCATCAATTTGCGGGAGACTTCCGGGAGAGGTGGGATGTCTGCAATAGAGTCCTTAGCAGCTAGTCAGCTAGTTTAAATAATGTTAGCTATGCTAATAAATGAATGACACCTGTTAAACTCACCTCAACATGTCTTTTACAGTCTTAACCCACCATGGGCAATAGAAAAGTCACTGTTGCAAACAGTGCAGCGAGCAACACTGTCATTATTTTGACCCCTATTAGGCAGGGGTACACTTTAGTTTAGTCTGGGGTGACGTACGTTTTATATATATTTTTTTGGAACACTCTGCAATGGCGCGCTCTCGCTCGCGCTCTCTCTCTCTGTGGTCGCTCACGTGCTCTCAAGTGCTCTCTCTTGCTTTCTCTCTCGCTCTCTCTTGCGCGCGCGCTTTCTCTCATGGTCGCTCTCTCTTGCTTTTCTCCTGCTCGCTCTCAAAAAAATTGATTTCCGTGATATTGTATGTAATTTGCGGGCATCAGGGAGCCACTATTAATATGTGGGAGACTCCCGGAAGTTCCAGGAGAGGTGGGATGTCTGCATTTCTTTGCCCATGTTATCTATTGTTAACTTTCCTCGCTATCTACCATACCACCAATTACGGTGTCATTAGCCAACTTACTAATCACATCACCTACAAGTCAATAAAACTTGTGACTCTCAAGCCACCAGTGGCATAGATAAGGAAGACGGGCACAGACTTTTTCCCCAGCGTAGAGGAGTCTAAAACTAGAGGGCACAGTTTCTTCCACCTGGACGTCAGTGACCAGAGGTGTTCTGCAGGGATCTGTTCTGAGACCCCTGCTCTTTGTGATTTTTTATCAATGACTTGGATGAGGATGGGTTAGAAAGTTTGCAGATGACGCAGGGGCTGGTGGAGTTGTGGATAGTGTGGAAGGCTGTTCCTGGTTACAACAGGACATTGACAAGATGCGGAGCTGGGCTAAGATGTGGCAGATGGAGTTCAATCCAGTAAAGTGCAAAGTGATTCACTTTGGAAGTTCCAATTTGAAGGCAAAATGCAGGGCTAATGGATATTGCAGCTCCTGGTTAGAGTACATTGGGAATATCATGTTCAGTTCTGGTCATTCCATTATAGGAAGGATGTGGAAGCTTTGGAGAGGGTGCAGAAGAGGTTTACCAGGTTGCTGACTGGATTAGAGACCATGTCTTGTGAGGAAAAGCTGAGCAAGCTATGGCTTCTCTCTTTGCAGTGAAGGAGAATGAGAAGTGACTTGATAAAGGTGTCCAAAATGATAAGAGGCACATAGAGTGGACAGCCAGAGACTTTTTCCCAGGGCGGAAATTGCGAATGCGATGGGGCATAATATTAAAATGACTGGAGGAAAGTATCAGGGGGACGTCAGAGGTAAGTCTTTACACAGAGAGTGGTGGGTGTGTGGATCTCCCTGCTAGAGATGGTGGTAGAGGCAGATACATTAGAGGCATTTAAGAAGCTCTTAGATAGGCACATGGATGAAAGAAAAATAAAGGGCTATATAGGAGGAAAGGGGTAGATTGATTGTGGACTAGGGTTACCTAGGTCACCACAACATCTGCAACACACATCAAAGTTGCTGGTGAATGCAGCAGGCCAGGCAGCATCTCTAGGAAGAGGTATAGCCGACGTTTTGGGCCGAGACCCTTCGTCAGGACTAACTGAGTCCTGACGAAGGGTCTCGGCCCAAAACGTCCACTGTACCTCTTCCTAGAGATGCTGCCTGGCCTGCTCCGTTCACCAGCAACTTTGATGGGTGTTGCTTGAATTTCCAGCATCTGCAGAATTCCTCGTGTTTACCACAACATCTGTACTGTTCAACGTTCTGTGTTTCCAGTTCAGATGAAGGATCTCAACCCGAAACATCAACAGCCCATTTCCCTCCACGGTTGCCACCTAACCTGCTGAGTTCCTCCAGCACGTTTTGTGTCGCTCCAGACTCCTGCATCTGTAGTCTTTTGTGTCACTTCTTTTCTTCCCTTCCTTTCCAACAGGAGTTCTTGAAAATCATGTTGCCGCCACCCCCCCCCCACCCCCACCCCGCAGTCCGTTACGGCCAGTGCAGTTGGTCAGTTGCCATCATTTAAAGCTGCCAAAAAAAGACCACAATGCCCCAAATGCCACCACCCCCTGCCCTTTCTCTCTACCCATTCAATTGTCCATTGCCTCTTGCATTTTCTTTGGCACTCACCACCACTTCCTGCTGTGCATTCACCTGTTAGGTACTGAGAACTTCCTGAATTCTGACAGGAAATACACTCCATCAATCTGTGTGTTGTTTTGATAAAAATCTCGATTTTTTTTAATGCTCTGCGGCTGCCAGTCATCAAAAGCTTGAAATACTTGTATTGTAGCAGGTCCCAGCCACAAAGCATGGAAACAGAACAGCTCTCACTACCCACATAGGACAAAGGCACTGAACGGTTGCTAAGCAGCAACAGCAGATACAATCAGGAGCACTGTAGAATTAACCGATTCCTCCCAGTTTGAAGGCAGTAACAAAGGAAGCCCACTCCCCTCTCGTAGCACATTCTGTCATACATTTACAAATTTAACAGCAGGAAACTTTTCCACTCAATAATTGGCAAGAAGTCCCAGTGCTCACCAAGTGTTTCTTGTTCAAAATGGTTTCTAAGTGTGAAGCAAAACAAAATCTCTCCCTCGCTCCAAATGTCTGCTCATCACCGACAGCAATGAGGCAGCCTACAGAGAGGAGGTGGAAGAGCTCGAGGCTGGTGCCAGACAACAACCTCCTCCTCAGTTTCAGCAAAACTCCGCCACGGACAGTCGTAAGTCCAGCTGCAAAAGCAGAAGGGTCGGGCATGGGGCTAGCAACGTCATCCCGTAAAAACCCAGACTACAGAAACACCAACAAAGCTCCAAAGTCCTCATCCCTGGCAGAGGATAGATCTTCAAAGATGGGCTAGGCTACACCTGGGGTCAACTTGAAGGAATGGCCCAGGACAGAGGGCTCTAGCAAACCCGATGGCCCAATACTGGTGATGGTCTTAACCAACCAATGTCAACAAGGCATAGGAGATGCTCATAGAAACATAGAAAATAGGTGCAGGAGTAGGCCATTCAGCCCTTCAACCCTGCACCACCATTCAGTATGATCGTGGCTGATCATCCAGCTCAGAACCCTGTACCTGCCTTCTCTCCATACCCCCTGATCCCTTTAGCCACAAGAGCCATATCTAACTCCCTCTTAAATATAGCCAGTGAACTGGCCTCAGCTGTTTCCTGTGGCAGGGAATTCCACAGATTCGCCACTCTCTGTGTGAAAAAGTTTTTCCTCATCTCAGTCCTAAAAGGCTTCCCCTCTATCCTCAAACTGTGACCCCTCGTTCTGGACTTCCCCAACATCGGGAACAATCTTCCTGCATCTAGTCTGTCCAATCCCTTTAGGATTCTATACATTTCAATAAGATCCCCCCTCAATCTTCTAAATTCCAGCGAGTATAAGCCTAGTCGATCCAGTCTTTCTTCATATGAAAGTCCTGCCATCCCAGGAATCAATCTGGTGAACCTTCTCTGTACTCCCTCTATGGCAAGAATGTCTTTCCTCAGATTAGGGGACCAAAACTGCACACAATACTCCAGGTGTGGTCTCACCAAGGCCTTGTGCAACTGCAGTAGTACCTCCCTGCTCCTGTACTCAAATCCTCTCGCTATAAATGCCAGCATACCATTCGCCTTTTTCACCGCCTGCTGTACCTGCATGCCCACTTTCAATGACTGGTGTATAATGACACCCAGGTCTCGTTGCACCTCCCCTTTTCCTAATCGGCCACCATTCAGGTAATAATCTGTTTTCCTGTTTTTGCCACCAAAGTAGATAAATTCACATTTATCCACATTAAATTGCATCTGCCATGAATTTGCCCACTCACCTAACCTATCCAAGTCACCCTGCATCCTCTTAGCATCCTCCTCACAGCTAACACTGCCGCCCAGCTTCGTGTCATCCGCAAACTTGGAGATGCTGCATTTAATTCCCTCATCCAAGTCATTAATATATATTGTAAACAACTGGGGTCCCAGCACTGAGCCTTGCGGTACCCCACTAGTCACCGCCTGCCATTCTGAAAAGGTCCCGTTTATTCCCACTCTTTGCTTCCTGTCTGCTAACCAATTCTCCACCCACACCAATACCTTACCCCCAATACCTCAACATCTTCAGGAGGACTCACACCACTCACATCCCTCTTTACATTGGCGGCACAACAGTGGAAACTGTGAGCAGGTTCAAGCTCGTGGCAGTGCACTTCTCACACACAATCTCATGGTCCCAGAACACATCCTACACAATCAGGAAAGCTCACAATTGCCTCTACTTTCTGAGGAGGCTGAAGAGAGCTGGACTTTGCACATCTGTACTCACATCATTCTACAGATGCGCAGTAGAGAGCATGGTACGGAAACTGCACTGCGGCGGACACTGAGGTTCTACAATGGGTAGTTAAAACTGCCCAGTGCATCTCCAGCACCAGCCTACCCACCATCAAGGACAGGTGCTGGCAAAGGCATACAACATCATCAAGGATCCCACCCACCCTGCTAATGGACTGTTTGTCCCACTCCCATCAGGGAGGAGGCTATGTACCATCTACACCAGGATCACCAGACTCAAAAACTGTTACCCACCCCAAGCAGTAAGGCTGATCAACACCTCCACCCACTGACTCACCCCTCCACACTGCCAACCACCACTACTTTATCATTTCCTGTCAGAGTCACCTTATGTACAGACACTCCTGTGTCACTTTACAGACACATAATTGATCTATGGTATGTATATAAGCTACCCTACATATTTATATTTATATTTGGGCACTGTATTACTGTGTTCTTTTTCTTATTGTGGTTTTTTTGTGCTGCATCAGATCCAGAGTAACAATTATTTTGTTCTCCTTTACAGTTGCATACTGGAACTGACATTAAACAATCTTGAATCTTGAAGTTAGAATACTCTAATATTGAAGAGAATTCTCAGAATAAACCATTCATGTAAAAATAAACAGGAAGCATTGTAAACACCAGAGATTCTGCAGTTGCTGGAAATCCAGAGCAACACACAGAAAATGCTGGAGGAACCCAGCAGGTCCGGCAGCATCAATGGAGGGGAATAAGTTTTTCATTGCAGCTGTGCAAATGACAATAAACTTGACTTTGACTTTGTTTTTTTGACGTCTGGGTTAACATAGATGAGTTGGACTGAAGGTCAGCTCCATGCTCTATGACAAAGAATACGAATGCATCTCATTTTCACTGCGCGATGTCATTAGATTAATCCCTGATTAATCAATCTCCATCCAGGTATCCCCAATTAACTCGTGGTTTCTGTTTTTTCATTATTTTGACCTGCACATCTATTACCCTTCAACCATCAGGCTCCTGAATCAACATGGATAACAACACCCACGTCAACTCATTTTCAAGGACTCTACAACTCATGTTCTCTGTATTTATTTATTTATTTGTTTGTTTGTTGGTTTGTTTATGTATTAATCTATATGTTTATTTACTATTTTTATTGTGTTTGCACATTGGTCATTTGTCAGTCTTTCAGTGTAGTTTTTCACTGATTCTATTGCATTTCTTTATTCTACTGTAAATGCCTGTAAGAAAATGATGACATCTACGCACTTTGATAAAGTTACTTTGAACTTTTATGCAATCACTTAATGAGGGCAGCACGACAGCTCAGCGGTCAGCGCAATTGCTTCACAGCGCAGTGATCCTCGATAGGATTCAATGCCCAACGCTCTCTGTAAGGAGTTCATACGTTCTGTCCACAACCACATTGGTGTCCTCCAAGTGCTTGGTTTCCTCCCACATTCTAAAGACATACGGGTTAGGCTCACTGAGTTATACCCATGCTATGCAGTGCCAGAAGTATATACAATATGTACTTTGATAATCAATTTACTTTGAACTTTGAACTTTATTGCCACAACTCCACAGCTTACATCCTAACTTATACAACTGGTGATCAGTTAACGCTGTGCTCAGCTACAGTAACGCTCAAGTTATGAATGATGTTTTTAAGCTAATGCTGCACTGGTTCCCATAACTTTAGCATCCCCATATTTCTGTCAAAGCCAATCTGACCTTGGCCCCTATCTCTGCAACCTCCTCCAACTCTTAAAGATACCTGCATTCCTTCAGCTTGGCCTCCTTCTGCACCCCGTGGGCCTCTACGTACAGTGCCGAGCTCCAGGCGGATCAGCTGAGAATTACAAGCATTCATCGCCGTCTCACACGACACCAACAGCACATGTGGCTCCCAGACAAAATCTTGTTCAAGAACGATAAGAAATAGGAGCAGGAGTCCGCCGTCCGGCCTCTGTAGCTCAATGCTCTTCAGAGGTCCACCATTTTCAGAATGCTTTCTCCTTTCATTAGACCTCCCAAATGCAACATCTCACACTTCAAAGTTCAAAGTAAATTTATTATCAAAGTACTGTACATAGATGTCTCCATGTAGAAACATAGAAAACCTACAGCACAATACAGGCCCTTCGGCCCACAAAGCTGGGCTGAACATATCCTTACCTTAGAAATTACCGAGGGTTGCCCATAGCCCTCTATTTTTCTGAGCTCCATGTACCTGTCCAGAAGTCTCTTAAAAGACCCTATCGTACCCGCCTCCACCACCGTCGCTGGCAGCCCATTCCACGCACTCACCACTCTCTGCGTAAAAAACTTACCCTTGACATCTTCTCTCCACCCTTTCTACATCCTTCCTGTAGTGAGGCGACAAGAACTGAGCACAGTACTCCAAGTGGGGTCTGACCAGGGTCCTATATCGCTGCAACATTACCTCTCGGCTCCTAATTTCAACCCCACGATTGATGAATGCTTTCTTAACCACAGAGTCAACCTGCGCAGCAGCTTTGAGCATCCTATGGACTCGGACCCCAAGAACCCTCTGATCCTCCACACTGCCAAGAGACTTACCATTAATACTATATTCTGCCATTATATTTGACCTACCAAAATGAACCACCTCACACTTAACCAGGTTGAACTACAACTGCCACTTCTCAGCCCAGTTTTGCATCCTATTGATGTCCCGCTGTAACCTCTGACAGCCCCTCACACTATCCACAACAACCCCAACCTTTGCGTCATCAGCAAATTTACTTACCCATCCTTCAACTTCCTCATCCAGGTCATTTATAAAAATCACAAAGAGTAGAGGGTCCCAGAACAGATCCCCGAGGTACACCACTGGTGACTGACCTCCAAGCAGAATATGACCCTGAAATCCGTATTCTTGCAGGCATATGCAGTAAGTCCAAGAAACACAATAGAAACAACGAAAGACTGCACCCAACAGTACTGGCAAACAACCAGTGTGCAAAAGACAACAAACTGTACAAATACAAAATAGACCAGTTACTCTGACATCAGTGGTGGGGAAGATGCTGGAGTCAATTATAAAGGATGTAATAGCGGCACATTTGGATAACAGTGGCAGGATAGGTCCAAGACAGCATGGACTTACGAAGGGGAAATCATGCCTGACTAATCTTCTGGAATTTTTTGAGGATGTAACTATGAAAATTGGCATGGGAAAGCCAGTGGATGTAGTGTACCTGGACTTTCAGAAAGCCTTTGATAAGGTCCCACATAGGAGATTAGCGGGCAAAATTAGAGCAAATGGTATTGGGAGTAGGATACTGACATGGATAGAAAATTGGTTGGCAGACAGGAAACAAAGAGTAGGGATTAATGGGTCCTTTTCAGAATGGCAGGCAGTGACTAGTGGGGTACCGCAAGGCTCGGTGCTGGGACCGCAGCTATTTACAATATACATTAATAATTTAGATGAAAGGATTAAAAGTGACATTAGCAAATTTGCAGATGACACAAAGCTGGGTGGCAGTGTGAAGTGTGAGGAGGATGTTATGAGAATGCATTGTGACTTGGACAGGTTGGGTGAGTGGGCAGATGCATGGCAGACGCAGTTTAATGTGGATAAATGTGAGGTTATCCACTTTGGTAACAAGAACAGGAAGAAAGCCAATGGCATGCTGGCCTTCATAACAAGGGGAATTGAGTATAGGAGCAAAGAGGTCCTTCTGCAGTTGTACAGGGCCCTGGTGAGACCACACCTGGAGTATTGTGTACAGTTTTGGTCTCCATATTTGAGGAAGGACATTCTAGCTATTGAGGGAGTGCAGCGTAGGTTCAGGAGTTTAATTCCCGGGATGGAGGGACTGTCATATGTTGAAAGATTGGAGCGACTGGAATTTCGAAGGATGAGAGGGGATCTGATTGAAACATATAAGATTATTAAGGGATTGGACACGCCAGAGGCAGGAAACATGTTCCCGATGTTGGAGGAGTCCAGAACCTGAGGCCACAGTTTAAGAATAAGGGGTAGACAATTTAGAACGGAGTTGAGGAAAAACTTTTTCACACAGAGGGTTGTGGTTCTGTGGAATGCTCTGCCTCAGAAGGCAGTGGAGGCAAATTCTCTGGATGCTTTCGAGAAAGAGTTAGATAGAGCTCTTAAAGATAGCGGAGTGAAGGGATATGGGGAGAAGGCAGGAACGGGGTACTGATTGTGGATGATCAGCCATGATCACAGTGAATGGTGGTGCTGGCTCAAAGGGCTGAATGGCCTACTCCTGCACCTATTGGCTATTGTCTATTAAAATAAAAATAATAATAACAAAAAATAAATAAGCAAGAATAAAATCCATCTGCCACTTCTTTGCCAATACAGTATTTGGAACTGATCTATCTTTGATAGCTCTTCACACTGTTCACAACTCCACCAATCTTGGTGTCACTCGCAGACTTGCAAATCCGCCCATTTGCATTTTCGTCCAATTCAGCAATCTATATCAGTGATCTACATCACAAACAACAGAAGGCCCGGAACTTCAGCCAGAGTAACAGCCTTTCATCCTGACCTCTCTGCCTCCTACGGGCAAGCCAGTTCTGAATCTAAACTTGCAAATCATCCTCGAGTCTCTGCATTGGGCACAATTACAATAGCAAGGCAGTTCTCCCCAGTAAACAGAATCAGGATTATGATCACAGATAGTTGTCATGAAATTTCCTGTTTTGCAGCAGCAGTACATGGCAATATTGTCACGTGATCGGCAACAATGAATATATCGAGTCAGGATTTATAAACAAACAAACATTTATTAAACCCTGATAAACAATAAAAAAAAACGAAAACCCTAACCGGAAGTAAACGGCTATGCGGCCATTCAGTAAACTGCTACTCAGTACTAGTTCTTAAAGCGATAAATGCGAAACCAGTTCTTAAAGTGATAAATTCAAACACAGTTTCTTGAATGGTAAATTTTAAAGTCCAAGGGATTTATATAGTCAATTAGGAGAGACTTTCATGAAGTAACGAATTCCTCGAAGACACGACGTCACTGCCACTCCCAGTCGGATCCTGCCTCGTCCACAGAATTCACGACGATGGAAATAAAACAGTTTTAAAGGCACTGACCCTTTCTGCCACTTTCAGCAGAGGCTATCTCATGCAGATCACTTTATTGAATAAATTCAATAATGGTCGATCCTTTCCAAACCCGTCGAATGTCTCCTTCAGGGTCCCATCTTCACTCTCCAATATTACTAAAAAGATACATTAACAGACCTGGCAGCGATTGTCAAACTGCCGGCTCAGACTTCTGTACCTTACATTAGAACATAAAACTCCGTTTAAAATCAAAACTGCGTCATAATGCAAAGACACAGCGGAGCGGAGTATCTCATTGACGTTCTGACTGGAAAACTAACTGCGTCACCAGGGGTCTTCCCTTTTATACCCGTGGTGAACATGTCATCACGTGACCTCACATCGGCAGGAAAATTACATCAGATGACCTCCAAATGACCATTACATCATTCTCACAAGAAAGTCACAAGATCTCCTTGAGGTATGTAACAATATATAATGATTTTCAAAAATGATAAACTACATTAAGAAATATATATACATAAATAAATTCAGTAATGCAAAAAGAGCAAAAATTGTGAGGGAGTGTACATGGATTCATCGTTTGTTCAGAAATCTGACGGCAGAAGGGAGGAAGCTGTTTGTAAAACATTGAGTCCATTACAAAAACTACACCGTGAGGTACAATAAGAAATATAATTTTTAAAAATAAATAAGTAGTGCAAAAAGAGAAAAAATACTGAGTTAATGACGAATAAACTCTCCTCCGACTTCCAGCTAGGTGCAGGTATCGACTATAACCAATGTTTTGATGACAAACTCTGCCATCTTCATCAGGGATGATGCCTGGGCATGTCTAGAGCAGTGGTATATATAACCACCATATTCTGTCCCTCCCGATTGGTTAGTCTTCATCCAATCAGGTTTCTGCTCTCCAACCTTGTTTACAATTGAATTCCAGTTCTTAGACTGAGACCTTCATCTTTGTTAAAATTCCTTTCCTCTAGTTTTATTTCAATGGATTCCTTTACCAGGTGGTCCTGAAAGCCATTGGCACGGCACAGTTGTTTTGTGCCACCAAAGTCAATCCTACGGCCATTGCAAATGCAGTGTCCTGCTACTGCCATTTCTCCGGGTAACCCAGATAAATACACCCCCTTGTCTTCTTGATGCTGGTTTCCACCATGCGTCCCGACTGGCCGATAGAAAGTATCGATACAATTGATACCTGTACCTGGCTGGAAGCCCAAGAAGAGTTTACTTGTCACACACACTGGGAAAGCACCAGATCCTTTTTTTTATACTGAGGTACAGTTTGTGGGTTCGTGCACTGTTCAGAAACTGATGCCAGAGGAATAGCTGTTCCTAAAACATTGAGTGTGAGTCTTCAGGCTCCTGTACCTTCTCCCTGATGGCAGCAATGAGAAGAGGGCATACTTCAGTCAAAACTTAATTCTCAACCATCACAAAACCAAATTAACTGATAATGATCATACTTCTAATTGTGGGACATGACAGTGAATAAATTAACTGCTGTTGGCCAGAAAGAACTGCAGTCTACAGATCAGTGAATTGGGATGAATCAAGGACAGTGGAAGCAAACAGATCAATTGTCTTTGTTCTTATCATGTGCTTGGAGATAGAGGCTGCCACTTTGTGGAACAATCTTACGTCCTCCGCTTCGTGAGCTTGTTGCTTGGCTTAATCAGATTTTAAAGTAGACACAGTGATGCTCCAGGTAATCTGCTGGACTAGGAATCATTTCCAAATAAGAAGTTATTTGTGAGGTGTTCTTTGGTTGGAAATAACATGCAGGTTTGTGATTGGTGGGGTCTGTGCTAGCCCTGAACGAGCTGAGCTGGTTGCTGACTGAGAGCCATAAATTACCGAATGTCACTTGCTGGGAAGAGGGCAATTAGTGGATGCTGGCCTGGAGCAGAGCTAACAGAAGGCGTTAAAGGCCAGACACTGGAAAGTAACGTTTCAGTGGGTAAGGAATGGATATGAAAGCAGAGGTTTGCAGATACAAAATAGCGATGAATCTCCAGCGACCAACTATCCTGGATGTGAGGTGCCCCATGGATGTGGAGATTTGAAACAGGACTACGAGGAACATGTGGCCAGCAGCAAAGACTCCCTCTTAACTGAGAACATCTTTTTCTATATTTTGACTGTTCATGGAAGGTCAGAAAAACACAGCAGGTCTGCACACAGGTACTTGGTTGTGTAAGTTCTTGTGTTCTTCCGTGAGACAAAAAAGGTACTTGTTGGAAATTACTGATTCCCTCTGTGCCTCCCTGATCATTATTACAAGGGAGTGATTCATGTAACACTGACTTATGAGTGCAGGCCAAGTAGATTTCTAAAATTCTGATGAGGCTCAGAAGCACTTGGGAGATCTCAGTGTAGGAATGAAAGTCATTGAAACTTCAGGTCTTTATAAGCAAGGTTAAGCAGGAAAATTTCAGTGGCAGCTACTATTTACTAGAACCAACAATAAGTTCTGCACAGTAGCCCAGGTGACAGAGCCCTAAGGTAGTGACAGTTTAACAATGGATTTTGCCTTTAAGCACGTTTTCCCTTTCTGAGAAATGGCAGGATCAAATGTTTGACAATTAAAATACCATTTTAACCTTTAATTAGAATAGTGACAGCCTTTTTAGAATGAGAATCAGATTTATTATCACCGACATACAGCGTGAAATGTGTTGGTTTTGCTGCAACAGTACAGTGTAATACATAAAATATACTATGAAACACATTAAGAGAAAATATATTTAGAAACTAAATAGTACAAAAATAGTGAGACAGTGTTTATGGGCTGTTCAGAAATCCGATGGCAGATGGAAGAAGCTGTTCCTGAAATGTTGATTGTGTATCTTCCGGCTCCTGTGCCTCTTCCCTGGTAGTGGCAATGGGAAGAGGTCTTGTCCTGGGTGGCAGGGGGCTTTAATGATGCAAGTAAAAGACAATGCCAAAAGCAGGCATCCCAGCGATGACTCGTCCTGGGAGCAGTTAGAATTTTCTGAGACATTGTCCTTTCAAGATGTCCTCGATGGTGGGGAGGCTAGCGCCCATGATGGAGCTGGCTGAGTTTACAACTTCCTGCAGCTTTTTCCAGTCCCGTGCAGTGTGCCCTCCGCACCAGACAGTGATGCAGCCAGTCAGAAAGCTCTCCGCAGAACATCTGTAGAAATTAGCTTGAGTCTTTGGTGACATACCAATCAAAGTAAATCAATGTATAACAATTGTAATGCTATCTTACCCTGTAATTAGAACAGTGGCTGCCCTTTTTTACTGCCCGATGTTACATGAATGTCGGGCAGGAAAACATTAAGGAGCTCTGTAACGTCACATGTTCATTCTGGTATGGAATTAGCTTGTTTTAATTTGTCGGCAGCCACTCCCTGCCCCTGACAACCCACATCCTCTGCACTGCTAAGAAACATCTAACTGTTCCCAGGATGAGTCATCCCTGGGAGCTCTGCTTTTGGCATTGTCATCTACTTGCAGCGTGGGACAACATCTGTGAGTAATCTGTATCAGCAGCCTGATCCAAGTATACACTGCCTTTTCCTTGTGCCAGGCACGCCCTCCAGTCTAACTTGTTAGAATCTCCTAGGTAGAAAATTCTACCTCTCATTTTTCAAATAGTTGCAGTGAAATTTTTATTTAACACTAACAGCTACCCTGAGCAACTTTCCAAAGAATGTCATCAAGTTCCACAAACACCACCTACAATTGCAAGTAACACACATAAAAGTTGCTGGAGGAACTCAGCAGGTCAGGCAGCATCTGTGGAGGGAACGTGACAGTCGACATTTTTGGGTCAAGATCCTTCATCTGGACTCCAGGTGAACTCGGAACATCAACCACCCCATTCCCTCCCCGGATGCTGCCTGAGCCACTGAATTCCAACAACAGTTTTGTCCACATCGCCTCCCTGATCTGGAGCAGGGGTCAGAGTATAAAATATCCAAGTTTGCCAACGACACAGAAAGAGGTGGGGAGCCATGCTGTGCTGAGGATATTGGGACTCTGCAACAGGATGGAGAGAGGTTGAGTAACCTGGAAAATGAAGTTTAATGTGGGGAAGTATGAGCTAAGATCAATCCAAAGGTAGACAATGATCTAAATGGAGAAAGGTTGTGGGTGAGCAAAGAGTTACTTGGTAGCTGCAGAGAATAGTTGGGAAGGCAATTCGTATACTGGCCTTTATTCCAAGAGAATTACTGGGTTAGTATTTAGAAATAAGGAAGCTTTCAACATTTAAGAAATAACCACATGGATAGGAGGGGTATGCAGGACTGTGGTAGAATAGTTCAGCATGGACTAGACTGGGCAAAGGGCCTTTTTCTATGGTGTAGTTCTCTATGATACTATTAACAAAAAGGCTCGTCAGAGAATATACTTCCTGCAGTCGTTGGTAAGATTCCATCTTCTGCAGAACCTACTGGTGCAATTCCACACTGGCATCATAGAGAGCATCTTCTCATCAGCCATTACTGTCTGGTTTGGTGTAGCATCCTCTCACAGTGTACCAAAACCACGTTGAACTATCAGCTCAGCGGAAAAGGTCATTGGCTGGTGTTAACCATCATTACAGGACACGTATGTGTCCAGGACAATGAAGCGGGCAGGAAGAATCATTGTGGACACTACCCACCCCGCAAGTTGCCTTTTCCCAAAGCTTCCTTCTGGAATGCACTATAGGGCTATTTTTTTTTAAAAAAAGCTTCCTGCCATCTTCGTCCTGATGGAGGGTCTCAGCCTGAAACATCGACTGTACCTCTTCCTAGAGATGTTGCCTGGCCTGCTGTGTTCACCAGCAACTTTTATGTGTGTTGCTTGAATTTCCAGTATCTGCAGATTTCCTCCTGTTCCTGCCATCTTAATAGTTTCTTCACCCAGGCAGTTAATCTGATCAACCATTCCAGTTAGCCCCCCCCCAACCCCTCTATTACCCCCATCACTGCAGTGCACTGTAAACACCTTAAAGCACTTTTGATAAAGCATTTCCATTGTAAGTACATGCTGGTATCTGTATATTTATGCATATTTTATTTTCATATCTGTACTTTTATGATGGAGATATTTCTAATTTATCATAGTGCCCGGCTTCAAAAGCACCCTTCAGATTAATGTAAAAGCTTTCTTTATTTGCTCTAAGATCGGGCTATCATTGAACTATGTCGTAGTGCCGTGGTTAGTGAAACGCTTTACAGTCCCAGCAGCTGCGGTTCAATTTCTGCGCGGTCTGTAAGGAGTTTGCCTGTTCTTGCCCTGACCAGATGGGGCTTCCTCTGCGAGCTCCAGTTTCCTCCCACGTGTCAAAGGATTCAGAAAATTGTGCACATGATTTGTTGGCACCAGAAGCATGGTGACACTTGTGGGCTGCCCCCATCACACCCTTGGACTGTGTTAATCGTTGACGCAAAATAATGCATTTCACTTTACGTTTCAAAGTACATGTGACAACTAAAGCTCACCTTAATCCCAAGAGATTCTGCAGATGCCGGAAATCCAGAGCAACGCACACAAAATGCTGGAGGAACTCAGCAGGTAGGCAGCATCTATGGCAATGAATAAACAGTTGCCGTTTTGGGCTGAGACCCTTCTTCAGGACTGGGCCTTGACCTTCTTCTCTCTTTTGCCTTTTGGGAGAAAATACAGGAGCTTGAAATTCCAAACGAAACCCAGCAACAGCTCCTTCCCCACTGCTTTCAGGTGTCTCAGCCAATCATCTTGATACAAGAATGACCTCTTATAATAACGATCAGGGAGGCAAAGAGGGAATCTGTAATTGCCGCTAGGTAACTTCATTGTCTCAATGGAAGAACACGTGAACTTACACAACCAAATACCTACGAAGTTTCCCTGACCTTCCATGAACAATCAAAGAATAGAAAATATAATACCAGTTAAAAAGGAGTTTCTGTTGCTGACTACATGTACTTCTTGGTCCATTCCAAATCTCCATGTCTGTGGGGCACTCACACCCACGTGTGTTGGTCTTTACAGTTATCGCTGCCAGCACACTTGAAACGTCTGTTTCATATTCATTCTTCACCAATTCAAATGTTACATTCCAATGTCATTGGCTCTTGGTCATGTGTCTGACCTTTAACACCTTTTATTTGGCCCTGATCCAAGCCAACATCCACTTATTGCCCTCTTCCCAATCAGTAATTTATGGCTCTTTGTTCTCAACCAGCAACCAGCTTGAATCACGCAGAACAGATACAGACCCCAACAGTCAGAAACCTGCGTGTTATGTCCAACCAAAGACGGCCTGGGTAACCTCCAACCAGGTGGCGTGAACGTCGATTTCTCGAAATTCCAGTAATGCCCTCCACTCCTTCACCATTCCCCATTCCCATTTCCCTCTCTCACCTTATCTCCTTACCTGCCCATCACCTCCCTCTGGCGCTCCTCCCCCTTTTCTTTCTTCCCTGGCCTTCTGTCCTCTCCTATCAGATTCCCCCTTCTCCAGCCCTGTATCTCTTTCACCAATCGACTTCCCAGCTCTTTACCTCCCCCCTCCCCCCCTCGGTTTCACCTTGTGTTTCTTCCTCTCCTCCCCCCACGTTCTTACTCTTGACTCCTGATCTTTTTTTCTCTACTTCTGCCGAACGGTCTCAGAACGAAACGTCGAACAAACTCTTTTCCATAGATGCTGCCTGGCCTGCTGAGTCCCTCCAACATTTTGAGTGTCTTAAGCACCAAATAATCTGCAGATGCTGGGGTCAAAGCAACACTCATAACACACTGGAGGAACTCAGCAGGTCGGGCAGCATCCGTGGAAAAGATCGGTCGACGTTTCGGGCCGGACTGAAGAGGGAAGGGGCAGAGGCCCTATAAAGAAGGTGGCCCTATTAAGAACCTTCCCCACCTTCTTTATAGGGCCTCTGCCCCTTCCCTCTTCAGTCCTGACGAAGGGTTCCGGCCCGAAACGTCGACCGATCTTTTCCACGGATGCTGCCCGACCTGCCGAGTTCCTCCAGCGTGTTGTGAACATTTTGTGTGTGTTGCTCTGATTCAGTTAAATTATCACTGTAGAATTTCTCTTTGCACTGTGTACTTTGCATCATTCTGTTGTTTTGAGCTGGCCTCTGTAGTTATTGTTGCGTTTAGCATTACCATCTTCCCTGAGCTCCCATTGGTCAGAAGGAACAGAAACCCAAATTCCCACACCAGCAGGGTCAAGAACGGCTCTTTCCCATCAACCGTTTGGTTCCTGAACCAACCAGCACAATCCTAATCACCACAGTTTAGCAATACTGTGACCACCTTGCACTTCTTCATCAGCCCATCACCCCTAATGGGGAATAGGCCACCGACAGCACCTCACTAGAGTCCTCTATCCCGGGCTGACTGAAGGCTGACCAGTCCTGTGGCTGCCATCTTCACTGCACAACATCACATGCCTTCTAGGTGAAGATCCTTCCTCTCCCTCTTTGGAGCTTCTGTTGGCCTTCTTGTTGCTCTCTGCTTTACGGGATGGGATTGCTAGCCCCATGCTAACCCGCCTCCTTTCACAGTTAGACCTGGGTCTGTCTGTGGCAGAGTTCACTTTGCACTAGGATGGACTCTTCTTGTTCGACATGAGTAATTTCTTGTAAAAATCTTGTATAATTTATGTGTAGGGTGGTGGGTGGAGATACATCTCTTCCAAAGGAGGTGTAAGGTGCTCCTTCCCTCCGCTAGCCTGCAGGTCACCCTTGGGCAAGGTGTAGCATCTGCTTTGCCCCCTGATCAGGGTCACATGAAGTCATGGAAGCAGGTGGTGGATGGTTGTATGAGGAGCTACTGCTAGTTATGTGACCACTGACGCCAGAGTATTGGTAATGGCTGGGGTCACCCGTCTTGTAACGACACTGCCCAGAGGAAGACAATGGCAATCCACTTCTGTAGAAAAAATTGCCAAGAACAATCATGGTCATGGAAAGACCAAAATCCCATGTCATATGACACAGCACATAACAAACAAATGAATGTACATGTAACTGATGGTTTTCTTGTGAATGCTGTTTATCTGATGCCCTGTGTCCGTGATGCC
Source organism: Mobula birostris (assembly GCF_030028105.1). NCBI lineage: Eukaryota > Metazoa > Chordata > Chondrichthyes > Myliobatiformes > Myliobatidae > Mobula > Mobula birostris. Next base: position 148,442,899 of record NC_092378.1, on the reverse strand, counting down.
TCTGCAACCCAGTTTCTCGTTGCACCTGTGTACACATGTTTGAGCAGATGAACACTAAGCTCCACTTTGACTTTATTTACTCTGTGAGGAGGAAATTGCAATGCAGGCTGGTGTATATGACAATAAGCTTATGAAGTACAGACTGTTCCGAGTTGTGTTATGGGAGGAAATTGTCAAGCGGATTCACAAATGTGTTTGAAACTTATGTAAAAAAATGCAGTGTCCTCACCAGTTCTTGAAGTGTGGAAGGAGGATTTGTGAATGGTAGAGGATTTCTGGGCCATGTACAGGCAGAACACAGAGACACTGTGTGAGTGGCAGAAAGAACACGCACCCTCCCAAACTGGAATTGGTGTATTATTGTCACATGTACCGAGCTGCAGTGAAATGCTTGTCTTGCATATTGTTCATACAGATCAAATCATTACACAATGCTTCGTGGGAGGTCTTTCATCGATTCTGCTTTGGTTATTATTTTTATAGATTTACTGAGTATGCCCACAAGAAAATGCATCTCCGATTTATCATTGGTGACATACCGTATAAATACTTTGATATAAAAAATTACTTTGAACTTTATTGTCACGAGTTCCTAAATATGGTGGAAAGCTTTTGTTTGCATTCCATACAGATCACTTATGAAACGCCAGTAGCGTTATACTCTTTACTTTTTGACTTGTGTCATAAATGCACCTTATGCTGAATGTCAATCTTCTGGCATGTACTTTATTATTTTTTAAATTTATTTGTGGTTATATTAATTTATGTGTTGTGTGTGAGTTCTATGTACTTGTGTTCTGCACCTTGGTCCAAAGGAACATTGTTCTGTTTGGCGGTATACATGTACACGGTTGAATGACAATAAACCTGAACTTGAACTTAAAGACAGATCATTCCATCCATTAGTACATCAAGGTAATACAAAAATAATCAAAAGACTAGTTTTGTTTGTCACATGTACTTTGAGACACACAGTGAAATGCATTGCTTCCATCAGTGGTGTGCTGAGTCAGGCCACAAGTGGCGCCACACTTCCAGCGCCAACTTAGCATGGCAGAGTACGGTGTAACACCTCCAAATGCAGGTAAGCAATAAAGTGCAAATTCATAATAGGGTAGATTGTGAGAACGTACTAGGGAGCCATTCAAAAACCTTATAACAGTGGGGTAGAAACTGTCCTGGAGCCTGGCAGTACGTGCTTTCAGGCTTTCTCGTGCAAACAATGTCTTCAGGAGAAAGAAATATTTCCTAAGCCATGTGTTTAGGTAGTTAAGAAATCCAACCCTTGTAGAACATGGTCCATTGGAATGTGTGCCATCTCTTCAGAGTTCAAAGTCAATTTTATTATCAAAGTAGATATATGTCACCATATACAACTCTGAGGCTCATTTTCCTTTGGGCATACTCAACAACTCGACAGAATAATAACTATAACAGAATCAATGAAAGACTGGCCAACTTGGACATTCAACCAGACTGCAAAAACAACAAACTGCGCAAATGCAAAAAGAAGGAATGATAATAATAAGTAAATAAACAACAAGTATCGAGAACATGAGATGAAGTGAGTCCATAGGTTGTGGGAAAAGTTCAATGATGGGGCAAGTGAGGGGTAATAACTGTTCCTGAACCTGTGGTGTGAGTACTGAGGCTCCCGTACCTCCCCCCTCACGGCAGCAGCAAGAAGAGAGCATGACGTGGGTGGTGGGGATCCCTGATAATGGATGCTGTTTTCCTCTGACAGCATTTCATGTAGATGTGCTCAGTGGTTGGGAGTGCTTTACACATGATGGACTGGGCCATATCAACCACTTTTTTGTAGCTTTTTCCATTTAAGGGCATTGTTGCTTCCATATCAAGCTATGTTGCAGCCAGTCATTATACTCTTCACTACACACCTATAGAAGTTTGTCAAAGTGTTAGATGCATTGCCAAATCTCCACAAACTCCTAAAGAAGTAGAGGTACTGTTGTCCTTTCTTCATAATTGCACTTATGTGCTGGGCCCAGTACAGGTCCTTCAAAATAATAACACCCAGGAATTTGAAGTTGCCCCCAGCACATCCATAATTGTGTTGGGGAAGGCCAGGATTAAAAAAAAATAAAACAGCCAAATTATTTTGTACAGCATCTCATCTTGTAACATCTAATTTTTTAGTGAGATCTGAAATTTAGTATAATTTTGATAGAAAAAAGCCCTGTATACCTGTAATCCGAATCAGAACAATACAGCACAGCACAGGAGCAGGCCTTTTTGGCCCACAATGTTGTGCTAAACTAATCAAATGCTCAGGATAATCCTCTGATCCCAGGAACTATCCTGGTGAATCTTCTATGGACTCCCTCCAAAACTACTGTGTGTTTACTTCGGGAAGAAGACCAAACCTGTGCACAATGTCCAGGTGTGGCCTCACCAGCACCCTGTACAGTTGTAATGGTACTTCCCTATCTTTAATGTCCAATGTGTTATTTGCCTTCCAACTTAGCCTGTAGGCACATGATCAGTGAAAGTCCAAGGACCCCAATGTTAAAGGGAAATGGCACTGGAATTGGTTTATTATTGTCTCATTCACCCAGCTACAGTGAAAAGTTTGTCTTCTCTACTGTTCAGACTCTTTTTTTTTATTTGGAGATACACCAGGGGTAATAGACCCTCCTCGCCCATCGAGCCCACACCACCTAATTACACCCATGTGACCAATTAACCTACTAACCAGTACATCTTTGGGAAGTGGGAGGAAACCAAAGCGGTCGCAGGGAGAATGCACAAACCTCTCACAGATGGCAGCAGGAGATCAGAGATCATTGGCGCTGTAAAGCCTTACGCTAACCACTACACTACCACGCCACCTCAGCTATCACTGACTGTGAAACTCAAAGAATAAGCAGTGTACATGGCAATAATAAATATAATATGTAGAGTGATGACTTCCAAAGAACTGAAGAGAAAAGGTTTAACTTTATTTGTCATACGTACATTGAAACATGGTCGCCGGCCGCTCGATCATGGTTTTCGGTCGGGCGCTTGACGCTTGGAGAGATTTGGTGGGGGGCGGGCGCCTGGCGCTAGGCCGGGTGCTGTGGTCAAGTGGTCAGCGACTTGGGCCGGCTCCCCCACCGGACTTAGTCTGGTGAGGAGGGTGTGAGGACACCCAGCAGGATTAAAAAAAACCTGACAGAGGGCAGATGAGTTCCTTGTGAGCCAACGGCCATCTTCTATGGAAGAGATTAAAGCCTCACCGCGTATCCAGGAAGCGTATGCTATGCACTTAGTTAGAAGAGACATGATGAACTTGGACGCTGCACCCTGTGCCTGAACCTGCCCAAGGCCTCCGCCTAAGGAAGGGCCGAGCTCCAAGAAGCGGCCGCGGCTGGAGGCCGACATGGCCTCGGGCTCGAGTTCGGCGGGGGCGGCGGTGGGCGTTGCCAAGGCGGCCAGCAAGAACAAACTGGAGGAGAGGCTGTACTTGGTGCTGTCGCAAGATTGAAGAAGATGGAGGTACATAGCCACCAACCCTGGATTTGGGACGGCACCTACTGACTGACTGACATCGAAACATATAGTGAAATGCATCGTTTGCGTCAACAGCCTACACAGCCCGAGGGTGGGCAGGGGGCAGCCCACAAGTGTTGCCACGCTTCCAGCATCAACACAGCATGCCCAAAACTTAAGAGCCCTAACTCATATGTCTTTGGAAACAGGCGCATCCGGAGGAAACCCACGGGGAGAAGGTACAAACTCCTTCCAGACAGCAGGAACCCAGGGCGCTGGTGCCATAATCATGTTATGCTAACCGCTACACTGCTGTGCCGTCCCAGATCAGCTCATTGCACGGAGCGTTGAGGAAGAAAATGTAAAACTGTAACAGAATGTAGAATAACATGCAACAGCCACAGAGGGAGTGCACGGCAGGTGAACAGTAAGATGCACCCCATCATCGCTGGTCCATGTGGGGTCATTACTTGCAGCCTTTCTGGATTTATTCACAAAGTGAGTGCATAAGATACAGCAAGATAAGATATAGGAGCGGAATTAGGCCATTTGGCCCATCGAGTCCCTCTCAGCCTTAATATCCTGCCTTCCCTCCACATTCCTTGATGCCCTGACCAATCAAGAATCTATCAACCCCTGCCTTAAATATACCAAATGACTTGGCCTCCACAGCCACCTGTGGCAATGAGTTCCACAGATTCGCCACTCTCTGTCTAAAGAAATTCCTCATCTCCGCTCTAAAAGGACGCCCCTCTATTCTGAGGCTGTATCCTCTGGTCTTAGACTCTCCCACCATAGGAAGCATCATCTCCACATCCACTCTGCCAAGGCCTTTCAACATTTGATAGCTCTCAATGAGGTCACCCCTCATTCTTCTGAATTTCAGTGAGTAGATGCCTATAGCCATCAAAAGCTCTTCATATGACAAGCCTTTCAATCCGAGAATCGTTTTCATGAACCTCCTTTGAACCGTCTTTAGTTTCAACACATCCTTTCTAAGGGGCCCAAAACTACTCACAATACTTGAAGTGAGGCCTCACCAGGGCTTTACAAAGCCTCAACATTACATCTTTGCTTTTATATTCTAGTCCTCTTGAAATGAATGCTAACATTGTATTTGCCTGCTTCACCACAGACTCAAGCTACAAACGAACCTTTAAGGAATCCTGCACAAGGACTCCCAAGTCCCTTTGCACCTCGGGTTTTTGAATTTTCTCTCCATTTGGAAAATAGTTAACCCTTTTATTTCTTCTACCAAAGTGCATGACCATACACTTCTTGACGCTGTATTCCATCTCCCACTTCTTTACCCATTCTCCTAATCTGTCCAAGTCCTGTACTTCCTCAAAGCTACCTGCTCCTCTTGTCTGCAAACTTGGCCACAAAGCCATCAATTCCGTCATCCAAGTCATTGACATATAATGCAAAAGAAGTGGTCACATCACAGACTGCTGTGGAACACCACTAGGCACTGGCAGCCAATCAGGAAAGGCTCCCTTTATTCCCACTCTTTGCCTCTATGCTAGTATCTTTCCTGTAATACCATGGTCTCTTATCTTGTTCAGCAGCCTCATATGCATCACCTTGTCAGAGGCCTTCTGAAAATCCAAGTACACAACATCCACCAATTCTCCTTTGTCTGTTCTCCTGGTTATTTCTCAAAGAATTCCTACAGATTTGTCAGATAAGATTTTCCCTTAAGGAAACCATGCTGATCTTGGCCTGTTTTAACATATGCCTCCAAGTACCCTGAAACTTTGTCCTTAACAATTGACTCTAACATCTTCCCAACCACTGAAGTCAGACTAACTGGTCTATAGTTTCTTGAAAAGTGGAATGACACTTGCAATTTTCCAGTCCTCTGGAACCATTCTCGAATCTAGTGATTCTTGAAAGATCATAACTAATACTTCCACAATCTCTTCAGCCACCTCTTTCAGAACCCTGTGATGTATATCATCTGGTCCAGGTGATTTATCTACCTTCAGACCTTTCAGTTTCCCAACAACCCTCTCCCTAAGTAATGGCAACTTCCCACACTTCTTGAACTTTCACCATACTGTCTTCCACAGTGAAGGCTGATGCAAAATACTTATTCAGTTCATCTGCCATTTCCTTGTCCCCCATTACTACTTCTCCAGCATCATTTTCCAGTGGTCTGATATCTAATCACACGTCTCTTTTACACTTATGTATCTGAAGAAACTTTTGGTATCCTGTTTAATATAATTGGCCAGCTTACTTTCATATTCCATCTTTTCCTCCTTTATGGCTTTTCTCATTGCCTTGGGATGTTTTTGAAAAACTTCCCCATTCTGTAACTTTCCGCTATTTTTTGCTCTATTATATGCCCTCCTTTATGTGGGCTTCGATTTTTCTTGTCGGCCACGGTTCTGACATTATGTCTTTAGAATATCCTGCACCTTTCTGATTGCTCCTGGAAACTCCAGCTATTGCTGCTCTGGTGTCATCCCTGCCAGTGTGCTGATGATTATAATGATGTAATTTATTGTACATCTATACTGCCCTTGAACTGAGCTACCTTCTGATGAAGGAGATTTGACCGGAAACTTTAACTCTGTTTCTCTTTCCACAGGTGCTGGGTATTTATCAGTGAAGGGTCTCGCCCCAAAACGTCGACTATTTATTCCTCTCCGTAGATGCTGCCTGACCTGCTGAGTTCCTCCAGCATTTTCTGTGTTACTCTATTTATCTGTTTTATTTTTTATTTGGAGATGCAGCATGATAACAGGCCCTTCTGGCCCAATGAGCCCGCGCCACCCAGATTACACTCATGTGACCAATTAATTTATGAATCCTGTACATCTTTGGGAGGTGGGAGGAAACCAGAGCACCTGGAGGAAACCCACGTGGTCACAGGCAGAACATACAAACTCCTTACAGACAGCAGCACGAATTGACCCCAGATTACTGGCGCAGTAATAGCTTTACACTTGGCGCTAAGCTACCGTGCCAGCCCTGAGTACTTCCAGCATTTCCTGCTTTTGGTCCCGATTTCCAGCACCTGCATGTTTTGGATGTTTATATTGGGGAGCTACGGTAGCATAGCGGTTAGTGTGACATTTTTACAGCTCGGGGCGTCGAAGTGGGGAGTTCAAATCTGGCATCATCAGGAGTCTGTATATCCTCCCTGTGGAAAGTGTGAGTTTTCTCCAGGTGCTCCAGTCTCCTCCCACAGTCCAAAGACGTAATGATTAGTAGGTTACACACATCAAAGTTGCTGGTGAACGCAGCAGGCCAGGCAGCATCTCTAGGAAGAGGTACAGTCGACGTTTCAGGCCGAGACCCTTCGTCAGGACTAACTGAAAGAGGAGCTAGTAAGAGATTTGAAAGTGGGGGGGGGGGAGGGGGAGATCCAAAATGATTGGAGAAGACAGGAGGGGGAGGGATAGAGCCAAGAGCTGGACAGGTGATTGGCAAAAGGGATATGAGAGGATCATGGGACAGGAGGCCCAGGGAGAAAGACAGGGGGGGGGGGAACCAGAGGATGGGCAGGGGGTATAGTCAGAGGGACAGAGGGAGAAAAAGGAGAGTGAGAGAAAGAATGTGTGTATAAAAATAAATAACGGATGGGGTACGAGGGGGAGGTGGGGCATTAGCGGAAGTTAGAGAAGTCGATGTTCATGCCATCAGGTTGGTGGCTACCCAGATGGAATATAAGGTGTTGTTCCTCCAACCTGAGTGTGGCTTCATCTTTACAGTAGAGGAGGCCGTGGATAGACATGTCAGAATGGGAATGGGATGTGGAATTAAAATGTGTGGCCACTGGGAGATCCTGCTTTCTCTGGCGGACAGAGCGTAGGTGTTCAGCGAAACGATCTCCCAGTCTGCGTCAGGTCTCGCCAATATATAGAAGGCCACATTGAGAGCACCGGACGCAGTATATCACCCCAGCCGACTCACAGGTGAAGTATCACCTCACCTGGCAGGACTGTCTGGGGCCCTGAATGGCGGTAAGGGAGGAAGTGTAAGGGCATGTGTAGCACTTGTTCCGCTTACAAGGATAAGTGCCAGGAGGGAGATCAGTGGGGAGGGATGGGGGGGACGAATGGACAAGGGAGTCGCGTAGGGAGTGATCCCTGCGACATTTTAATTCCACATCCTATTCCCATTCTGACATGTCTATCCACAGCCTCCTCTACTGTAAAGATGAAGCCACACTCAGGTTGGAGGAACAACACCTTATATTCCATCTGGGTAGACTCCAACCTGATGGCATGAACATCGACTTCTCTAACTTCCGCTAATGCCCCACCTCCCCCTCATACTCCATCCGTTATTTATTTTTATACACACATTCTTTCTGTCTCTCTCCTTTTTCTCCCTCTGTCCCTCTCACTATACCCCTTGCCCATCCTCTGGGTTTTACCCCCTCCCGCTTTTCTTTCTCCCCGGGCCTCCTGTCCCATGATCCTCTCATATCCCTTTTGCCAATTACCTGTCCAGATCTTGGCTCCATCCCTCCCCCTCCTGTCTTCTCCTATTATTTTGGATCTCCCCCTCCCCCCCCACTTTCAAATCTCTTACTAACTCTTCCTTCAGTTAGTCCTGACGAAGGGTCTCGGCCTGAAGCGTCGACTGTACCTCTTCCTAGAGATGCTGCCTGGCCTGCTGCGTTCACCAGCAACTTTGATGTGTGTTGCTTGAATTTCCAGCATCTGCAGAATTCCTGTTGTTTACGATTAGTAGGTTAATTGGTCATTGTAAATTGTTCCATGATTAGGCTAGGGTTAAATCGGAGGTTGCTGGGCGGCGTGGCTCGGAAGTCCAAAAGGGCCTATTATGTGCTGTATCTCAATAAGTAAATAAATAAACATTCGAGTAAGTCTGCTCCAAAGTAGAAATGAACACAAGATAAGACCTTCAGATTTCCTTCCTTACATGGTAGGATTGAACACTGTTGGGTTCTGACCACAAGTTGCTCATTTCACAGGCACCACTGCTGCTGTTAACAAGCTGAGTTTGAAATCAGAGCCAAAATCAGGTTTTAAAATCAGGAAAGAATTTCCCATTTGGGATCAATAAAGTGTTTATTATTATTATTATTATTATATCACCAGCACATGTCCTGAAATTTTCTAACTTTACAATTGCAATACATGATAACAGAGGGAAAAAACTGAATTACAGTTTGAATATACAATAAATATTAAACAGTTAAATTAAGTAAGTAGAGCAAAACAAAAAAATAGAAATAAAAAAGTAGTGAGGTAGTGTTCATGGGTTCAATGTCCATTCAGAAATCGGATAGCAGAGGGGAAGAAGCTGTTCCTGAATCGTTAGGTGTGTGCCTTCGGTCCCCTGTACCTCCTCCCTGACGGTAACAATGAGAAGAGGGCATGTCCAGGGTGATGTGGGTCCTTAATGATGGACGCTGCCTTTTTGAGGCATCGCTCTTTGAAGATGTCTTGTGGAGGTCAGTGCCCATGGAGCTACTAAGTTTACAACTCTCTGCAGCTTACTTCAATCATGTGCAGTAGCCCCCCTACACATACTAGATGTATATATGACTGGGCTTCAACTTGCCCTGCTTCAAGATCAATAATAACCACCTAGCCACGGAACCAATCTCAAGACTGCACTGAAAACAAAAGTACATTCATCAATAAATTGTGCAATGCCTATTTATAAATCTCCCCTTTTAGAAAAACAGACATCCCACCTCTCCCGGAAGTTCCGGGAGTCTCCCGCATATTAATAGTGGCTCCCTGATGCCCGCAAATTATATACAATATCACGGAAATCAATTTTTTTGAGAGCGAGCGACAGAAAGCAAGAGAGAGCACGAGAGCGACCAAGAGAGAGAGCAAGAGCAAGCGAGCGAGCGAGAGCGAGTAAGCAAGCGAGAGCGCGCGAGCGACCACGAGAGAGAGAGAGAGCGCGAGCGAGAGCACGCCATTGCAGTGTTCCAAAAAAAATATAAAACGTACGTCACCCCAGACTACACTAAAGTGTACCCCTGCCTAATAGGGGTCAAAAATAATGACAGTTTTGCTCGCTGCGCTGTTTACAACAGTGACTTTTCTATTGCCCATGGTGGGTTAAGACTGTAAAAGACATGTTGAGGTGAGTTTAACAGGTGTCATTCGTTCATTAGCATAGCTAAAATTATTTAAACTAGCTGGCTAGCTGCTAAGGAGCTACTCTATTGCAGACATCCCACCTCTCCCGGAAGTCTCCCGCAAATTGATGGTGCTCCCTCCCTGAAATGAGTTTTTGCAGGGTGGGATGTCTGGAAAAAGCAGAGCTATTTTGCATGCAGCACAATGACTTAAAGGTTTAAAAATAGCCATTTTGAAGTGCTGGCGAGTGATGTAATATCTGCAGATCACTTGGCTTTTGCAGCTGCAAAACTGCAAATTTCAGGAGATACCCTGAGTAGCCACTTTATTAGGTCCACCTGTTAATACAAGTATCTAATCAGCTAATTACGTCACAGCAACTCAATGCAGAAAAGCATGCAGACACGGTCAAGAGGTTCAGTTGTTGTTCACACCAAACACCAGAATGGGGAAGAAATGTGATCTAAGTGACTTTGACTGATGAAAGATTGTTGACGTCAGACGGGGTGGTTTCACCATCTCAGGAACTACCGACATCCTGGGATTTCCAGGCGCAGCAGTTTGCAGAGAATGGTGCAAAAATCAGAAAAACATCTAGTAAGCGACAGTTCTGTGGGCAAAAACGCCTTGTTAATGAGAGAGGTCAGAGGAGAATGGCCAGTCTGGTTCAGGCTGACAGGAAGGTGACAGTAACTCAAATAGCCATGTGTTACGACAGTGGTGTGCAGAAGAGCATCTCTGAATGCACAACATGTTGAACTTTGAAGTGAATGGGCTACAGCAGCCAAAGGCCATGAACATACACCCAGTAGCCACTTCATTAGCTACAGGAGGTACTGGTCACTGAGTGTACACTATGTTAGTAACAATAAAGCCGATTCTGATTCTACCAGGGAATGTTAAGCAGATGAAGCTGAAAATGAACGTGACGTGTTGTAGTTAAGAGCCGAGACGCTGACACTGGCACAGCTGAGCTATGCTGGAGCTTCATGGATTATGGTTCACATAATTTATAGAAATCCAGCTCTACGCAAATTCTTCCATAAATGTTTAAAGCATTTTTCAAGACAGGAAATTGGCTACAAAAATGTAAACAGGGGCCCTGAAGTAGAGGTAGAGCTTGTTAATTCAAAAGACAACCAGTCCTCATAAAAGAAACTGTTACATATAACCTCTCACAGTAATCAAACTGTTATATTGTCTTTCAGAAAGGAGATGCTGGTTCAGAGTAGGAGGCCACTTAAGAAATTTGCCTTGGAAACTGACCCTTGGCCCTTGTCAAACAATGTAACATCCTTTGATACTTTAAGGCCATTAGATGTGGGACATTCTGAATATGTACCTTTGTCACTAATGTATCTGCCCTACCACCACCTGACAGGGCATTCCACGCATCCACCACTGTCTGTATAAAAACCTTTCTTCCAATCACCTTAAGTTTAGATCCTCTTGTATTAGCTATTTCTACCCTGGGAAAAAAGTCTCTGGCTGTCCACTCTATCAATGCCTCTTATCATCTTGTACACCTCTATCAAGTCACCTCTCATTCCTCTTCACTCCAAAGAAAAAAAGCCCTAGCTCGATCAACCTCTCCTCATAAGACATGCTCTCTAATCCAGGCAGCATCCTGGTAAATCTCCTCTGCACCTTCTCTAAAGCTTCCACATCCGTCCTATAATGAGGCAACCAGAACTGAACATAATACTCCAAGTGTGGTTTAACAAGGGTTCTTTAAAGCTGAAGCATTACCTTGCGGCTCTTGAGCTCAATCCCTTGATTAATGAAGGCCAGCACACCATAAGCCCTCTTAACTTGTGCGGCAACTTTGAGAGATCTATGGACATGGATCCCAAGATCCTTCAGTTTCTCCATATTACTAAGAATGATGCCAATAATTCTGTACTCTTCCTTAAATTGAAGCACTTCACAGTTTTCCAGGTTGAACACCAATATCATATGATAAAGATTACGGGAATGGGGGATTGTCAGATCCCTGTAAACAATGGATTCAGTACTGACTACGTCTGTGACTGCGGAGTGTTTGAATAATGTCTCACAGCTGCCTTCTTTGGAGCAAGATAATTAAAGTTTGCCCAGATCCACATAGATGTCTCTGGGCTTTTCACACCTTTTGATTTTGACAAAAAGCAGTACCTGATGGAAATCAGACAGAACATTCCTTTCTTAATTAAAGCATAAATCTGACGGATGATCTTATCTTTGTAATTGAGTTGTGGCTCCAGCAAACCAGGTAGGACATTCTTTTATTTAATTAAGGTGGTTGGAGTGTCGAACAAATTGATTGTACTTTTGTATCAATAGTCCATTGACTTGACCGGAATGGTTGTCAAACTGATTGTTCTTTTGTATCGGTGGCCTTATAACCTCTGACAATTCTGACATCAGGCAGTGAACTTGTAGAACCGCCGGGGAGATGATTAAGAGTCTCTCCCTGATGTCGGGTGCAGGTTCACTCGCCAGCTGAGCTCAGAGAAATAAACGGGTGAGAAGATAAGTAGCTGTCGTTACTTGATCCAGCAAAGTTACGTTTACACATACATAAGTGTTCGTGTAAATTGGCCCTCACTGACATGTAACCTTTTGACTTTCAGAAATGTCAGTTTACGGACACCTCTCAGGAAGGGAACGAAACCCTTACAAAACCCAGGGACCATCTGTTATTTACAACTGGGGTGAATATCATCACTTTTGACATCAGAGTGAACTAATGAATACCCTGCCACCAAGGAGGTCTCATCACTCGGACAGCGAGCTGTTTACTGTTTGCAGTTTACTGGGCTCTTCACGTTCACTTTGAATTATATTTTATTCAATTACTTGTGGTGATATGTTGTTTTATGTGCTGTCTGTGATCTATGTTTTGTGGCCGCACTGCGGTGCCAAGGAACGTTGTTCCATTTGGTTGCATATATGTACAATCAAAGTTCAAAGTACATTTATTATCAAATTATGTGTATATTATACGATCTTGAGATTTGTCTCCTTGCAGGCAGCAAGACAAAGAAACACAAAAAAAATTAAAAGAAGACTGTCAAAACACCCAACATACAGAAAAAAAAACAAATCATGCAAACAATAAAAGCAAATAGCACTCAGAATGAAAGTGAGTCTATAGACACGAAGCCAGGCATCACTGCAGCTGAAGCAGGCTACAGCCTCAACTGTACACAGAGCAAAGAAAATGTCGCGGAGCGGCAAGCAGATCTTACCCATCCCTCGCCTTTGGTCCCGATACCCTGCATTTTTAATCTGGCCTGTCGTGTAAAACATAGTGCAAACATCAAATCTTTCCCTGCGCTGGGGTCCAGGCACTTGTCACTTTGATATGCTCTGGGCCTGGTCTGTCAGATGATAATAACCTTGAACTTGAGGACTATCACTGCTTTCAATGGAATACTGCAGTTATTTTAGCACATATTTTGAATGCAGAATTTGCATTCATTTGTGAAATGCCAAATCACCTTCCCCAGTATTATAGTGAGCTTTTTTATTGATTGAACATCTGTTTTGTTTACAGGCAAATATTTCCATTGAACTGCTAAAGAACCACAGCACTGTTGTTCGTGAAATCTCAGTGGACGGCAAATAGATCAGCTGACTGAGAATCAGGTTAAATATCACCAGCAGATGTCCTGAAAATTGTTGTCCTTGCTGCAGCAGTACAACGCAATGCATACTAATAGAAATAAAACCATGAGTATATATATGTAGTAAATAATTAAATTAAATAAGTTGTGTAAAAATTGAAATAAAAAAGTGAGGTAGTGTTCATGGGTTCAATAACCATACAGAAATCAGATGGCAGATGGGAAGAAGCTGTCCATGTGACCAATTATCCTACTAACCCGTACATCCTGAGCAAGAGAGACAATCTCCATGGAGACAGAAGTGGTTAATATCACAAATCAATGATCTGACTGATCATTGTTGTTAAATGTGAACTTAAGTTTGTTTTCTCTTCCTGAAGCATGTAGCATGTTCAAAATCCAAAGTAAGTTTATTATCAAAGTACATATATGTCATCATATACAACCCTGAGATTTGTTTTCTTGTGGGCATACTCAATAAATCCATAACAGAATTATGACCATAATAGAAGCAATGAAAGACCACGCCAACTTGGGCATTCAACCAGTGTTGCAAAAGACAACAAACTGCACAAATACAAAAATTAATAATAATAATAATAATAAATATCGAGAGCATGAGATGTAGAGTCCTTGAAAGCGAGTCCATAAGTTGTGGGAACATTTCAATGATGGGACAAGTGAAGTTATCCCCTTTGGTTCAAGGACCTGATGGTTGAGGGATAACAGCTGTTTCTGAAAGTGGTGGCGTGAGACCCAAGGCTTCTGTACCTTCTCCCAGATGGTGGAATCAGCGAGGAAGGAGCATGTGCTGGGTGGTGGTGGGGGGTCACCTTTAGTCATTGTCTTCATCATTATGTACTATGTTGTATGACATGGGCAATCACAGTCTATCCATGGCCATGATTATTCTTGACAAATTTTTCTACAGAAGTGGTTTGCCACTGCCTTCCTCAGGGCAGTGTCTTTAAAGACGGGCAACCTCCAGCCATTATCAACACCCTTCTGAGATTGTCTGCCTGGCTTCAGTGGTCGCATGACCAGGACTTGTGATGTGCACCGGCTGTTCCCATGGCTTCACGTGACCCTGATCAGGGGCTCAGCTTGCCCAAGGGTGACCTGGAGGCTAGCGAGGGGAAAGAATGCCTTGCACCTCCTTTGGTAGAGACGTATCTCCACCTTTAGTATTGTGTATAAATTATAATCCAGTATCACTGACTTCAGGAAACTGGGTGAAGCATATCCCTGTCTGGACTTTGAGATATAGGAGCAGAAATAGGCCATTCAGCCCTTTGAGTCTGTTTTCCCATTCAATCATGGTTGATTTATTTTCCCTTTCAACCCCATTCTCCTGGCTTCTACACGTACCCTTTGACACCTGAATTAAATGCACCTATTAAATATACCTATTGACTTGGCCTCCACAGCCGTCAGCAAAGAATTCCACAAATTCACCACCGTCTGGCTAAAGAAATTCCTCTTCATCTCTGTTCTAAGGGGATGTCCTTCTAATTTTTTAGATTGTGCCCTCTTGGACTCAATGCTAATGTGCTCTACAATTCTCCCACTAGTTTTCTACACATCCACACTGTCTAGGTCTGTCCATTATCTGGTAGATGCTGAGGTGGAGATGGTTGAGAACGTCACCAACGGCAAGTTCACAGATGACAGCTGAAGTGGTCCAGATCCCAACAATGACCAGATTCAGTCCAGGAAGGAAATAAGTGGTATGCCTTCAAGACAGCAAGTTTTCCCCGTCAAAAAATTAAAAATGAAACTGATTGACTTCAGGAGGCCATCTAGCCAGACCCTTATTGGTTGTTTTTTTTTATTTGCTGTGGACAAGACTGATAATAATTTTCCACAAGTTGCCCAGTTTTCCAGAACATGGGAGTATTTGTCCTAATAATAAAAACCAGGCAGAGGGAACACCAATCATACTGGGTTGTAGGGTGTAGTTCCACTTACTTTGTCTTTGGAGACAAGAAGCCAGAAAATTGGTTGGGGGTGCTGAGCAAAATCCTCTGCCGCTGTTCTGGGGCTACTGCAAATTCTATTCCTCTTCCCAACCCCGCCTAGTTGCTAAATCAGTTTTTTGCAGTCCGTTTGTTGCGCCATCATTCGAAAGGGCGGGGAGGTAGCCGTCCGCAAAAAAAAAGCACAAACGTTCAGTTTGCAGAATTTGCCACTACTTTTATTTAAAGCAACCGAGCATTTGGAAAACCGACGCCAACGCCAGTTGCATAACCCCCACCCCCTATTCTCTTGCAACGTGCCCACGTGCGGCACCGGGACAACGTGATTGACAACACCCGGTGCAGTTCCCGGGCATCTTGACTGACAGCTCCACGTGCCGTTTCCCGGGCAGACCCCTCGCGGTCACTGGTCAGGTGGCTCCACCCCCCCCACCCGCCTCGGACATGCGCGGTGGCGTCAGTAACGGGCGGGCAGACGCGAGCGGGAACTTTTCAAACGGGACAGCCCGGGGCGGGAGCGGAGCGGCGCGGTGCGGCGCCGGACTCAGGTAGGGGAACCGGCGGCTAGAGTGGGGCAATCGTGCCAGCTGTTCGTCGTCCCTTTCCGCCACCCCTGGAACGGTAACGCCCGGTGTCGGGTCGGGGTTCACCGATTTAGCCCCGGGAGTCTACGGGGCTTCTCCCACCACCCACCTACCCTGCCGGCCCTGCGATCTCCGGGTCCTATTCCCCCACCCTGCTTTATACTCCAGTCCCTTTGGGAGAGGGGTTCATCGGGGTCCCTTCTCCCTACTTATCCCTCCCCCCACGGGGGTTTTATGAGGTCCCTTCTCTCCACTCCAGGCCCCCTCCCCGGGAGGTCTCCGGGGTTCGTTATCCCGCAGCCAGGAGTTCCCGGGGCCCCTCCTTCCTCCTCCCCGGGCGTGTCCGGGCTTCATCCCCCACTCCACACGCCTCCACCAGCCCCAGGGTTCGCCGGGGTCCCCTCGCCAGTATAACCCCAGGATGGGAGTCTCCGGGATTCTTCTCTTCTCCCCCCCCCCCGGTCCCGAGCCACAATTATCAGTGGGTTACCATCTTCTCCCGCCCGTCCCTTTCGCCCCATCATCCCTCCCTCTACAAGCAGAGCCTCCTCCCATCTCTGTGCCGCTGGCCATGTGATGATATGTTGTTTGCTCGTCAGTGTTTGCATTCCTTTGCTGGAAGGGTTGTCCCTACTGTCAATAAAGGAATGTGTGTATCAGCAATTTTCTGTAAGAAGACACCAAGGAGTATGGAAAGATATAAATGTTTTTATATAGTGTATCGACATACCAAATCGGTTTATAACTGCTACCCTATTCTTGAAAACTTGGGACAGTTTTTGCACCGCTAATCTCTCGGTCGCATGCGATGTGACAGGACAGTCTGTTGCTTTTAGCAAAATTGGTTGAAGGATTGGGAAGGTCACTGGGGTTAATATTCCTGCTTATTACAATAGTGTCTTCTGGGAGACCAGATGTTGTGAAAAGATTTCTGTGAGACTAATTTTATGTAAAGTTAACAGGCACCCTCTGCATGTCGCATCTTTCACAACCTTTGCAAATATTTACAGACTTCTCTTGTGTCATGTGGGACTTGGCTTTGAAAATTCTTGTAAGTTACTTGTCTCTTGACTGAAACTTGTCAAATGTTAATTGCATTTGGAAACTGCTTAGCTGTCTGTTTCTGGATTTAACTTTTGCCACCCCACCACTCCCCTTTCCAGTTAGTGTTACTCTGGAGTGGTGGTGGGCGTGTGTTTCAGGACCATTCTGCCGATGTATTTATTTTAATATTTCTGTTCGGTGGGTTATTCAGCTTTTATTTTCAAAGCTGCCACGCTACTTGTGTGTTTATGAAAAGCACAGTTATCAGTTTTGGATAATTATCCTCACATTTAAAATTGAATGTAAATGGACAATTAGCATCCGTATGCATATTTAATAAACATCCAAAGCACAGCCTAGAATTACAGTCAGCAGAACATCACTATTAGGGTTCCATCTGATATCTTACTGGGATTAACTATGAAATACAAGTTTAGTTTAGTGCACTTGATTTTAAACTAGGTTATGAATATTATTTGAAATGATCCACATAAAATTTATTTTTGTAGTGTTTTGCAGTTGCTGTTTTTTGCAATCTCCTGTCCAGACATTTTCCAAATCAGAATCAGGTTTAATATCACTGGCATATGTTGTGAAATTTGTTGTTTTGTGGCAACAGTACATTGCAATATATAATTAAAAAACTATGAATTATAATAAGAAATATACAAACATTAAATTGAATAAATAGTGCAAAAAGAGAGGGAGAAAAATAGTGCGGTAGTGTTCATGGATTCCTTGTCCATTCAGAAATCTGATGGCAAGGGAAAGAAGCTGATCCTGATGTTGAGAGTGTCTTCAGGCTCTTGTACCACCTTGATAATGAGAAGAGGGCATGTCCTGGGTGATGGCGGGCCTTAATGATGGATGCTGCTTTTTTGAGGCATCGCCTTTTGAAGATGCTCTCAGTGCTGTGGAGGCTAGTGCCCATGATGTAGCTGACTGAATTTTACCAGCAGAAATTCAACGGTTCTGATGTCTTTCAAAAAATACCACAGGAAAGTCCAACAGTTTCTGGACAATCCCACCAACAGAGTTCTGCAGAAGGATTCCATTGATTCAATTGTTAGATGATCTCCAGGACCAGAAACATCACAGCATGAACTACAGAGACCAATCCACAACATAAGTTAAACCTTGCCCAAGACCTAGGACTTTGGAATCATCCTCCGACAGCATCGAGGGGGTGAGAGAGAGATCATTCGAATGCAGGACCCTGCTCTGGAAGCAGCAAGCAAGGACGTCACTTACGGACTCTTTCCTCTGGCGGCAAAGAGCAAGAGGCTGGTAGATGGTGTTGATCACCTGCTTGCATTATGCTCTCACCTTGGCGCCTTAATCTGTGTTTGGCAAGAAATGGAGTCAATCATGGGCTTGCACCTTGTTTCCAGGCTTCTTGGCCTCGAGACCTTGGAGACAGCAAAGCTCCAGATCGCTCAACTGGCCCAAACACACCACCAGAATGTAGATCACAAACTCCAGTGGTAACAGAACCACTTTTGGGGAAAAAAAATGACGTGGAAGAAATAGCAATGAATGCTTCAATCATTTTGTTTGGATCCATCACAATATCAAGATCAATGAGGATGTGATTGTAAAGGGTTATTTTGAGGGAATATTTGCAGGGTGGAGAGAGAAAATAGTGCTGCTGGAAATATGATGGAATTACAGTGCACCACAGAGTGCGTCAGCAAAGTGCTGGTTATTTAGGTCTATGTTGTACACCTTTCCTCAACACCTCAGTGTGGATCATGACTAGGCAAACCTGTTGATTGCAAATTACACTTTTGTTGTAAGTTTTGCTTCTTCCAATGTTTCATTTTCAGTCTTTCAAAAGTGCGTAACAAAGACTTGGTGTACTCAAAATTGTTGAAAAGACAAATTCTGCCTTGGTTTTTGCAGACTTGTGAACAGGTTTTATTCATATCCCTATTTTAATTTCTTCAAAGTGGTCTGACAAGATTCCAACTTCTGGATGCCACAGTTTAGCAATTAGCACGACACTATTACAGTTTAGGGATTTGGAGTTCAGAGTTCAATTCTGGTACATTGTGTAAGGAAGTTTGTACATTCTTTCCATGAACACATCGGCTTCCAACCACAGTCCAAACACCTACCAGTTAACCCTAACCCAAATTGCCCTGTGATTAGGCTAGGGTTAAATAGTTGGGTTGCTAAGCTATGTGGCTTGATGGGGTAGAAAGGCCTCTTCTGCACTGTATCTCCAAATAAATAAACTTTAACCTATCTAGGTGCTGATGATGGGACACCAGTTTGCATCGGTGTCTTGAAGGGAATAACGGCATAATAAAATGTAACTATCTGTTTCACTTGCCTTAATCATAATGTCTGAAGTTGTGTTGAACATGAAATATGACTGATTTGGGGAAAAAAGTGTTGTCACAAAATAAGTTAGAAATGGCACCCGTGGATCAGTATTAATCTTTTTCAACCTAAAAGCTAATTCTACTTTTTCAAAGCAGTTTACAAAGATTATTGTAGGACAAATGCAGAATAAATCAGAAGCCAAGCATTTTACATGGGCGGTTCCCCTCTTGGTCATCTTTAACAATTGGAAAAAGTTCCTCTATGAATCATTTTTAACTGTTCAGGGTTAAGCAAAACATACTGTCCCAGTCTGGAATCTAACTGCAAAAATGGGAACATAAAAACTTTAGCAGTAGAAGTACTATGAAACTAGCTTTGAAATGTCTTCTAACATCAGGTCTCAATCATTTTCAATAAAATTGCCCTGTGATTAGTTTTTCCATGACTTAAACTGAATCCTTTTGTGGATCAATCTGAGTTGTTACTACACTTTGTTTTGCTTGTCACGTGGATATTGCCGTTGTGACTTTGATATGCAGCGTCAGGTGGCTTGTCGAATGGTTCTTTTAATTGCGTTTCTACTAACAGTAGGTAAAGCGAAGTTCTTTTTTGGCAGACATTGAAAAACAAGCAATATGTTTTAATAAATATAGTACATCTGCTTGCAGTGATTACATCCCTTTATCAAGTTTGAATCTTGAAATGTATTTACTTTTCCTTTGGGCATGTGAACTTTGTCTAGCTTCTCTTTCCCCCCTGGCCCCACCAATCTTACTTCATGACCCCAAAAGTAAACACGTAATATGCTGCTGAATTATTCAGCTTGTGCTTAAAATGAGTCCTAATTAAAACGCCAACTGTTTGGTGTTGGTGAATAATGTAATCATGCCAGCCAAGCA
Source organism: Mobula birostris (assembly GCF_030028105.1). Taxonomy (NCBI): domain Eukaryota; kingdom Metazoa; phylum Chordata; class Chondrichthyes; order Myliobatiformes; family Myliobatidae; genus Mobula; species Mobula birostris. The sequence continues at coordinate 148,422,885 of NC_092378.1, read as the reverse complement.
TTTGTTTGAAAGCGGGAAAGGATCTATGGGCTTTCTCAGAGTAAATGCTGACATCTGTTGCAGTCGGATATAGTCAGTTGTGCCTGGCAGCCCTTGTTTCGTGTTGGCTACTGCTCATTGTGGGTCTAGATTTACACTGCTACAATGAAAAGCAATATTCTTGCCAAAATGTGAGGCCAGATTGTGGCTCGGAATCTTAATTTTAGTACACTTTCTACTCGAACAGTGCAAACATGTTAAGTCTCCTTGGTTGGTAGGTGGAAGTTTAGTATTTTATGCAGCTGTCAGCTTTGTACATAGAACAGTACAGCATAGGAACAGGCCGTTCAGCCCACAATGTTGTGCCAAGCCAATTAACTTAGTGATTAAAAGGCCAACTAAACTAATCCCTTCTGCCAGCACAATGTCAATATCCTTCCATTTTCCTCACATTAATGAGCGTCTCTTAAAAAGTCCTCAATGTATCTGCCTCCACCACCACACCTTGGCAGAGTGTTCCAGGCACCCACCACTATCTGTGGGGGGGGAACCTCACATCTCCTTTGAAATTAACCCCTTTCACTTTAAAATACATGTCCTCTGGTATTGGATATTTCCACCCTGGGGATAGAGACACTGTCTACTCTATCTGTGCCTCTCATAATCTTATAAACCTCTTTCAGGTCTCTCCTCGCCCATTTCCGTGCACATTCATGAGCCTCTTGAATGTCACAGTTGTATGTGGCACCCTGCCAGACCGCAGCAGATACCCACCATGTTTTTAAAAATTGCTATTTTGCGTGATTTGATTGGAGCGCTTCGGCATGGAGTGGCCTTACGCCTGTAGTCAATGAGCCACACAGTGCTAAGCTAAACCCAATACTCTAAGATATTTGAGGTTTGATTTTTAATATTGTGTTTTTCACTTGCTTTTTGTTGTTTGCGCTGTTTGTTCTCTGTGTGTTGGGTGTTTGACATTTTCTTTGAAAGGGTTCCATGGCGTTTTTTTGTTTTGTGGCCGCATGCAGGAGGACGAATCTCAAGGTGGCATACTGTATTCACACTTTGAACCTTTTATAGAGTTGTATAAGGTGATAACAGGCATAGATTGAGTGGACAGCCAGAGTTTTTAGCCCAGGGTAAAAATGGCTAATGCGAGGGGGGGTATAATTTTAAGGTGAATAGAGGAAAGGAGATGTCAGAGGAAGGACTGATGGATTTCTTTTTACACAGAGTAGTGGGTGTATGGAACACATTGCCAGGGGTGGTGACTGAGGTATACATATTAGGCACATTTAAGAGTCTCTTAGATAGGCACATAGATGATAGAAAAATGGAGGGGAATATGGGAGAGCTACGCGGAGTAGGTAAATGGACAGCACAACATGGTGGACCACACAGGGCCTCAGCTGTACTGTTGTAATTCCTGTGTATTGGTAATTGGTATAATCACATGCATCAAGATGCTGTGAAAAGCCCACCTTACATACTGTCTGTACAGATCAGATCATAAAAAATGTGCATTGAGGTAGCACAAAAAATGCAGAATAAAGTATGAAAGCTGTCAAAAAGTAAACAATAAAAGTGCAAGATCACAATGAGGTGAAGAATCCACATCTCATAAAGTTGAATTCCATCTTGTTTGTTGCAATTATAAAATGTAAAGATTTATGTTGCATTAAGATGTCCAGAAGTCCCAAAGTGTGTTCCAACAAGAACTGGCACCAAGGCACTCAATGAGGTTCGTGGGCAGATAATTTTAAAAATGGCTTAAACAGCATCTTTTAAAGATGCAGAATGTTGAAAGCTTAATTAGGGAATTCTCCATCTTTGTGTTTAGGTGCTGAAGGCACGGTCTGTCTGCACTGGAGTTATTCAAGAAGACAGAAGTGGAAGAATGCCAATGTCTTAGTGATAGGGTGAATTGTTGGAGGAGATAAGATAGCAAATCAAAGTGATATGGGAGATATTGTAGCTGGTGTAATTTTGTAATTAGCAGCAAAACTTGGGAACAATGCCTTTTTTGTCTAATTGAGTGCTTAGGATACAGGACCTCCTTGACCTGATTTATAGAAGTCCTACTTTCTGCAATTTGTCCCATGCATTTTTAAAAAGCGTTTTCAAGAAAGTAATAATGATTCATGGTGTTCATTGATGATGGGATACAGTGTAGTTTCCAGTGGTTTAATTGTGAGTAGTGTTGGGGTGATTATTCAATGAAATGGAAGAATCTAGCAAGTGCATGTAGAATGATCCAAGATGGGTAGCTATAGACAATGGATGTTCTCAGGAATAGAATCCTTGCGTAACCTGGAGACTGCCTGTACTACATTTCCTGAAGTGGAAAATCTGACTGTTCATGTGGAGGGTGAGTATGCAAACACATCTCAACTGCAGGTAGGAAGAGGAGCATTGGGGTAAGCAAATAAGTCAACTTGTGGTAAAAGATACAAATATATTGGGAGTGTCTGAAGGGATGTGTGTTTTCTGTCTGGAATGAGCTGATGTCCTGGAAATGGCAGAAATTTTGTTCTGCACTTTCTGTATAGTAGATCAGATGGAATTAGAAAGGCTTGTGTAAAAAAAGGGGAAGACAAGGAGCCTGGAGGCATCTGCTTCTTCATTAGGTCATGCAATGGGGTGTCATAGGGCAGCAATTGGCATCACCATTTTACTCAGCAGAACAGAATTTTGTTTTGAATTGATACATAGCATCTGCAAAGAGAAGGAGAATGACACACTACTTCAAAACTCAGAACACATAAACAAAGATTTTAAATTTGCAGAGACTGGGAGGCAGGTGGATAGGTCAAAGGGAAGCTGGCTTACTGTGGAGACGTTATTTATAATGGACATTTGAATTATTTTCACTGGTGAATTGTTTTTTGTTGTCTGAAAGAACAATAAACTTAGTGTTGCTTTATTTGGGTTAAAACTAGTGTTTATACTGCACAGTGTAGTCAGGCTAAAAGAATGGACAGGTAGCCTCATCCCTGGCTGTTGCAGTTCTTGATATTGAGGTACATGAATTGTCAGGAGGTTGATGCAATGCACAGAATTGGAAATTAATAGTGTAATTAAATTATGGCGTTAAGTTACGGAAATCCAGGATCAGTATATAAGTAAATGCTCTGTGGATCTTGTAACCTTAAGGAAACCATTTAATTTTATTTGTAGTAAGATAAATTCCATGGATAATTGTATATTTTAAATTAAAAATGGGTCAAACAATACTGTGGTAAGTGAGTGCATATGTAACATGCGTTGTTTTAATTTTATCCTTTGGGGAACTTTGATAGTCTGTTGATGGACAGATGGCCTTATTTTGTGTTTTATCTGCTCATATTGTCAGTTACCTTGAGGTTCATAGTGACAAATGGTTACCTCCCCTATCAGGGATGTGGCAATTGTCAGCCTGCCCTTGCATGGAGTCATTTGGCATAGAATTTATTTTCTTAAGAAAATGACATTAAGTTTGTTTTTTTCACACAAGGTTTTTTCAACTGGCCGTAGTGGAAAATGATTCAAATAGATTTTGAGAATGTACCAATTGTATAATATTTCCTGATGTATACTTTATACTTTAATGAAACCTGGGATTGATAGCTCTTGGCACCTATATGTCTAAAGACTAACAATGCTAAAACCATTTGTTAAACAATATTAACATACAATGGGGAGTTGAAAGATCACGTTAAGACAGACATTCACATTTACCAATAATGCAATCTCTGTAGTTTATAAACAAATTTTTTTATAGAAGGGTTACCTTGTGTGTAACTTAGTTGTGCATTGATGCTTTCAATTCTTAATTTAATCTCTTTATTTTAGTTGGAGATGATAAGAAATTAAAGGTCTTCCTCCACTCTTTGACAGCTCAGGTGAGTTAATTCAATGAGTAAGCCGTGCATATCAAACAGGAAGATTTCATGCAACACACATCAAAGTTGCTGGTGAACGCAGCAGGCCAGGCAGCATCTCTAGGAAGAGGTACAGTGGACGTTTCAGGCCGAGACCCTTCATCAGGACTAACTGAAGGAAAAGTTAGTAAGAGATTTGAAAGTGGGAGATCCAAAATGATAGGAGAAGACAGGAGAGGGAGGGATGGAGCCAAGAGATGGACAGGTGATTGGCAAAGGGGATATGAGAGGATCATGGGACAGGAGGTCCAAGGAGGAAAAAAAGGGGGTGGGGAACCCAGAGGATGGGCAAGGGGTATAGTCAGAGAGACAGAGGGAGACAAAGGAGAGTGAGAGAAAGAGTGTGTGTATAAAAATAAATAATGGATGGGGTACGAGGGGGAGGTGGGGCATTAGTAGAAGTTAGAGAAGTCGCTGTTCATGCCATCAGGTTGGAGGCTACCCAGATGGAATATAAGATGTTGTTCCTCCAACCTGAGAGTGGCTTCATCTTTACAGTAGAGGAGGCCGTGGATAGACATGTCAGAATGGGAATGGGATGTGGAATTAAAATGTGTGGCCACTGGGAGATCTTGCTTTCTCTGGCGGACAGCGTAGGTGTTCATGTTCAGTATACAAACACAGCTATCTCTTTCACCACTGGTGGGATTGACTTAAGCTTACAGTTGCAGAAGTTTCTTGTTGGTCAATGTTTTCCTATGTCAGTACCCCTTCCCCTGTTCCTGCAGGGTCAACAGTGATACCTTTATTGACTCCCAGTTCATTAATCTCACCAACTGCTAAGAGTAGAGTGACCACAAGTCAAAGGTACTGACAAATCAGCAGGGAGGGAGATTGAATTTCTGGCTGAGTGGTTCCACAGTGACCTCTCACTTACTGTCAGCAAGACAAAGGAGCTAATTATTAACTACAGGAGGTGGAAACCGAAGGTCCTCATCTGGGGAATCAAGGGAATTGAATTTTGCATGCCAGTTACCAAGGAGATGTAGGATCGTGCTTAATTAGGCATTTGGCAAGGTCCAATAACAAGTTTCACTGGAGAGGCTAATGGGAAGTTGAGGCTTTGGCTCATCAAGGCTTCAGCGAGGAGAGGCATGGGCTGTAGGTAAACACGAGGAAATCTGCAGATGCAGGAATTTCAAGCAACACACATAAAAGTTGCTGGTGAATGCAGCAGGCCAGGCAGCATCTCTAGGAAGTGGTACAGTTGACGTTTCGGGCCGAGACCCTTCGTCAGGACTGTACCTCTTCCTAGAGATGCTGCCTGGCCTGCTGCGTTCACCAGCAACTTTTATGAGTGTAGACTGTAGGTAGATTTTTTTCATTACTTATTCTTTCATTTTTATTGCACGTATAGAGCAATAAGGATGCCAGGCTGGACAGTGGAATGCTCCTTTTGCAGAGTACGGGAAGACAGGGAGACCTCACCTCCAGTCAAGGCAGGGTGACTAAACCTGCAATAAGTGCATCCAGCTGTAGCTTCTAACAGATAGCTGTTGGAGCTGGGTGAACTCCAGATCATTCAGGAGGCTGTGGGGCAGATAGACAGGACGTACAGGGAAGTAGTTAAGCCCAATGTGCAGGTAAAATGGGTGACTGTCAGGAGGAGAAAAGGGAATAGGCAACCAATGCAGAGTACCCATTTGGCCAATCCTCACAACAACAGGTTTGAATACTGTTTTGGATACTGTTGGGGGTGGGGGGAGGGAGAGATGACCTAGCAGAGGAAAGCCACAGCAATCAGGTCTCTAGCACTGAGTCTGGCTCTGTGGCTCAGAAGGGAAGGTGGGGAATGGGGCAGAGAGAGAGCAGAGGCAAGCTGTAATGATAGGGGATTTTTTGGTTAGAGGAACAGAAAGGTTCTGTGAACAAGATTGATGGTATGTTGTCTCCTGCAGATCTTTGATCGAGTCCACATCATTCTTTAGTGGGAGGGTGAGCAGCCTGAGGTCTTGCTCCACGCCAGTACCAATGACGTAAGTAGGAGTGACAAGGTCCTGCAAAGTGAGTTCAGGGAGTTGAGTTAAAGGACCTGACCTCCAGGGTTTTGATCTCAGGATTGCAACCTGTGCCATGTGCTGGTGAGGCCAGAAATAGGAAGATCCTATAATTTAACATGTGGCTAATGAGTTGGTGCAGGAGAGAACACTTCAGAATTTGGATCATTGGTTTCTTCCTGGGAAGGTGGGGCATGTACTGAAGGAATGGTTTGCACCTGAACTTCAGGGGTCTAATATCTCAGCAGGATGGGTTGGATATTGCCTTGATGGGAGAAGCCAGAGAGCGGTAGTAGATGATCGCCTCTCAACTGGAGGCTTGTGACTAGTCGTGTACCGCAGAGATTGGGGCTGGGTTTGTTGTTTTCCATCTATATCAGTGATTTGGAAGATGATGTGTTTAACTGGATCGGTAACTTTGCTGATGACACCAAGATTGGAGGTGTAGTGGACAGCGAGGAAGACTGTCAGAGCTTGTAGCAGGATCTGGATCAGCTGGAAAAGTGGGCTGAAAAATGGCTGATGAAATTTAATGAAGATAATTGTGAAGTGTTGAACTTTGGGGGGACCAACCAGGATAGGTTTTTACAAACTGAGCGGTAGGGCTCTGAGGAATCAGAACACAGGCCCATACTTTGTTGAAAGTGGCGTCATGGTAGTTGGGCTCGTAAAGAAAGTTTTTGGCACATTGGCCTTCATGAATTAATGTATTGAGTGCAGGAATTGGCATTGTTAAGTTGTGTAAGATGTTGGGAGGCCTAATTTGGAGTTTTGTGCAGGAAAGATGTAAATAAGATTGAAAGAGGGCAGAGAAAATGTACAAGGATGTTGCTGGGATGAGCCCTGAGTTACAGGGAATGGTTGAATAGGTTAGGTCTTTATTCCCCAGAATTTAGAAGGTTGACGGGAGATTTGATAAGGGTATACAAAATTATGAAGGCTTTTTCAACTGAAGTTGGGCGAAACTAGAGTAATGGGTTAAGGATGAAATGTTAAGGGGAACACGAGGGGTAACTTCTTTACTCGGAGGGTAGTGAAAGTCTGGAATGAGCTGCCAGAGCAAGTACTGCATGCGGGTTCCATTTCAACATTTAAGGGAAATTTAGATAGGTATATGGGTTGTGAATAGTATTCGGAATCCAATGGATATTACCCACACTGAGGAGCGAATACTTTCAAATCGGGGAGAATAAATTGTAAAACCTAGTATAAAGTCAATGTAGAATTAGATGGCTGTGCCCATGAATGGAGTGGATGTCTATAATTTCAAGTTTCAAAGCTGCACTGGCCACGCAGGACACATTAACTGAAACGGTCATCGTGGTTGTAGTTTGCTGAATGGTGTAAAGGTTCCTTGGCCCATCATGTCCACAGTGACCATTTTGCAAACAATCTAATTGTGAATTAACCTTGTATTAACAGGTTTTACCACTTCTCTCCTTGGTAAGTTGGTAGGCTTAATGTCTGGGGAGGCTATAAAGTGATCACAGCTGACCCTGCAGTAGGAGGGGTGTATTGAGTAAACGGGAACCTTGGATTTTAAACCAGTACACCATTTTAAACTGAAATTGCTCCCACTACCAGTGAATGAGATAGCTCTGTTAGCATACCGCACCTGAAACCTCTGATATAGGTCAGTTTATTTACTCGAGACAATGAATCTCAATAGTATATCAGAATCAGGTTTAATATCACTGGTATTTGTCATGAAATTTGTTGTCTTTGTGGCAGCAGTACAATGCAATACATAATAGAAAAATATGAATTACAGTAAGTATATTAACTAGTTAAATAAGCAGTGCAAAAAATAGAAATAAAGTAGTGAGGTAGTGTTCATGGCTTCAATGTCCATTCAGAAGTGAGATGGCAGAGGAGAAGAAACTGAGTCATTGCATGTGTGCCTTTGAGCTTCTGGTGACATATATGTACTTTGATAATCAATTTACTTTGAACCTTGAGGTGTCATTGGGTAGGGAATACCTTAATTTCTTATAAACTGTTTCAAACTGTGATACACAAGATCACATTAAGAATTGAAACGAGCATCAATGTACAGTTAAAGAGTTGCACACAGGTGCTAGAGACTTCATCTCTGGTTTTGTGCTCGCAATGTATACCAAGTCTTAAAATACAATTGGTACATCTGTCTTCCCATTCATTATATCATCAAATGTATACTATTTACAATGTCTCACTACAACTTATAATTCGTCTTTAAACAGTATGCCCTGAAATGTTTGGTTACGACCTATATGGTTACAACTCTTGACCCCCAAAGTGAAGCCAAGAAATTTCACTGTCAAATGTTCAATGAAACAGTTGTAATTGCAACTGCACGTACTACTTGGCATACTGTGAACACAGAGCTGTTTTAGTATGAACTGCATAGATGTTGTAGGCTGAAGGGACAAAACTCCTGGTTGTACTGGGCAGCAGTGAACCTTGCCTGCTTTCTGAGACCTGAATTACCTATAACAGGAAACCTACTGCCAAGGCTATTCCAAATATTCCTCTGGTTTTAAAAAAAAGTAAACCAACTTTAGTGTTCTTTCCCAGACCAGTACCTCTGTTATTTAAGGCACTAATAATGCTAAGTTGGCTCTACTGGCCCAGAAACATTGTTCCAAAACACAGCTAAGTTGCATTATGGAAAGAGGTGACCAAGTGCACAGAGGAGAATATTCAAGGAGTTTTTTTTATTTAGTGTTAAATTTGGCAAGCTGTCTGTCATCAGTTGGGGCATTGAGTATAGGAGCTGGGAAGTTATTTTGCGGTTATGTAAGATGTTGGTGAGGCCACACTTGGAATATTGTGTACAGTTATGGTCTCCCTGTTATGTGAAAGATGCTTTTACTTTAGATAGAGTGCAGAAAATATTTACCAAGGTATTGCCTGGCGTTTGGGATGGGGGGGGGGTGCTGAGTTACAAAGTGTAGACTATGACTTTATTCCCCAGAGTGTAGGAGATTGAGAAGTGACCTGAAAGAAGCTTATAAAATACGATAGTGATGGGGATAGACAGGGTGAGAGAATGTGGTCATTTTCCCGGTTGGGGGGGGGAATGCTAAAAATAGGGCAGAGGTTTAAGATGAGGGGTAAGACTTTTAAAAGGGACATCAAGGGTAGCTTCCTCTCACAAAGGGTGTTGTGCATTTGGAATGAATCACTGGAAATAGTGATTAAGGTGGGCACAATAGCAACATTTAAGAGCAATCTAGATAAGTACGTGGATAGAGATTTTAGAGATCTATGGGTCAAAGGTGAGCAGATGGGACCAGGTCACTGGATAACACTGTCAGCATGGACAAATTGGGCTGAAGGGCCTGTTTCCATGTTGCAGACAAGAGAAAATCTGCAGATGCTGGAAATCCGAGCAACATACACAAAATGCTGGAGGAACTCAGCAGGCCAGGCGGCATCTATGGAAAAGAGTACAGCTGACGTTTTGGGCCGAAGCCCTTCAGCAGGACTGTAGAAAAAAAGCTGAGGGGTACATCTAGAAGGTGGGGGGAGGGGAGAGAGAAACATCAGGTTTCACCTATCACCTTAAGGGGGAGGGATGAAATAAAGAGCTGGGAAGTTGATTGATGAAAGAAACAGAAGAGCATGGAAGAAAGAAAAGGGGGGTAGGGAGGAGCACCAGAGGGAGGCGATGGGCGGACAAGTTGATAGGATGAGAGAGGGAAATGGTGAAGGGGGGCATTACCTGAAATTTGAGAAATCAATGTTCATGCCTTCAGGCTGGAGGCTACCCAAATGGAATATAAGGTTTTGTTCCTCCAACCCAAGTGTGGCCTCATCACAATAGTGGAGGAGGCCATGGATGGACCTATCGGAATGGGAAGTAGAATTAAAATGGGTGGCCACAGGGAGATCCCACTTTTTCTGGCGGATGGAGCTTAGGTGACCGGCAAAGCGGTCTCGCAATCTATATTGGGTGTCGCCAATATACAAGATTGGGAGACCGCTTTGCCGAGCACCTACAATACAATTCAATTCAATTCAAAAAGCGGGATCTCCCAGTGGCCACCCACTTTAATTCCACTTCCCATTCCCATTCCGATATATCTATCCGTGGCCTCCTCCACTGTCATGATGAGGCCATACGTAGGTTGGAGTAACAATACCTTGTATTCTGTTTGGGTAGCCTCCAGCCTGACGGCATGAACATTGATTTCCCGAAATTTCCAGTAATGCCCTCTATCTCCCCCCGCTCCTTCACCATTTCCCATTCTCTTTTTCCTCCCTCACCTTATCTCCTTGCCTGCCCATTGCCTCCCTCTGGTGCTCCTCCCCCTTGTCTTTCTTCCATGGCCTTCTCTCTCTTTCACCAATCAACTTCCCAGCTCTTTACTTCATCCCTCCCACTTCAGGTTTCACCTATTACCTTGTGTTTTTCTCTTCCTCCCCCACCTTTTAAATCTATTCCTCCCACCCCCCCAGTCCTGCTGAAGGGTTTCGGCCTGAAACGTTGACTGTATTCTTTTTCATAGATGCTGCCTGGCCTGCTGAGTTCCTCTAGCATTTTGCGTGTGTTGCAGTTTCCATGTTGTATGGTTCTGACTCTAAATGGTATACCCCTTGCAGAGTCTGTGACCCCTGATTTTAAAGAATGAGGGCATGGAAAACATTCTCCCTGAATCCACCCTGTTAACCCTGTATGATCAGCACTTTCTTTTAAACGTTGTAATATTGTTTGCTCCCTCATTCTTCAGAGGTTCTTTTGTATCTCTAGCAGTCATTTTGCATTAGGTGAAGAATTATCCACAGTAATTGTTTATTTTTGTTACTTCTTATCTTCAGTCCCCCACTCCAATTACCCTTATACTCAGGCTGAGAGTAAATTTGATATTATGAATAGAAAATTAAAGTGACACATTTTTTGATTTTTAGCATACTAAGAGTTGGAGCATATCAGTGCTTGTAACTAGATTTTTAATAAATGATATAATGAACGTTTATTTGTTGTATTTAATGTACAAAAATTAACTTGGTAGTTGAATTAAAGTTTAAATTTACCTTTTTCAAATTTAAATTTACCTTTGGATGATAGCTGAAATCTTCAATAGTGTATACATTACTGGGTTTAATGTGTAATCTATTAATACGATTAAGAATTAGGTTATTTAAACATCTGGTGCTAATCAGCAGAATATAGCAATTAGGTAGTTGGGCATTCTCACTGCAGTCGGTACTGTTTGTTTCTTTTTCTCATTCAGATTAGTCTCTTACAATAGGTTGGCATCCTAAAGAGTTAATTGTCTTTTCAGTTGGCTGAAGTGGCGTTCTAGTGGCCAATAGCTTTAAAGGTTGTTCCTGACTGACAGCATTAATTAGTAGTAGGTGGATCAGATTCGCAATCCTTCATGCTTTGTGGAAACAGGGAGGCCATTTTGGAATACTGTTGTTGTTGGTTAAGAAATACGTAGAGCAAGTTGTGCAAGTTTCGAATGAGTCAGCAATAAACGTCGTTTAAATCGGTGGATTATAAGGATGTTTTCAATGAGAAGACCCCCCTATGTCTAAAGATGAAAAGCTGATCAGTGAACAAGGATACTTGGATTTTCTGCCTTGTCGATTTGCGTCAGGAGGTTATACTGACAGGTTCTGTGAATGCTACATTGGAAAATCCCCTGGATAAAAACTGTTCACTTATACTTGAGTGTTAACTGATTTTTAGCCTATCGGTTGATGAATAAATTGAGAAATATTCGTAATTTACTTAACAGATGTAGGTTTAAAATAATGATAGTTGCCATGTGCTGTTCAACGTAGCATACAAATGTTCCTATGTTGTCCCTGCTCTGCATGAGGAAATAATTTAAATTTGCATATATCTTAATCTCTTAATTGTAGATTTATGAATGTTTTAATGTCCTCACTGCTTACTGTGTTCATCCTGTTAACCTGTTATTGGCCGCTGAATTTAATGAAAATTGGGTAAAATTTGTTTATCATTTGGGTCTTTGGTTGGGGAGATGTTGAAACAAATGATAGGTACAAGATTCTTAACCCAGAATCTCCAGACATTTTACTGACCTTATGCATGTGGTAAAGGATGTTGCCATGGATTATTGCAGATGAAGTAATTTAAAATATTTTCTGACATTTGCAATAGGTTTCAGTTTTGATGCGGATTTTTCAGGATGTATAGCAATGTCAAATTGTATATTCCCTAATATTAGAATTTCTGAGAAGAGTTGTCTGCTAGTGGCTTATTTTCTGTCATAAGGTGCAGTACAAATGCAGATAATAAATAACTGTTGCAATTTCTAATTGTTTATCAACTGTCCCAGCTTTCCTGTCCCATGTTCACAACCAGCAATTAAATTTGAAGCAGTAGCATACTTGTTATAGTTCATCAGAACTATTTTCTGCCATCAGCTTTTTTGAAATTTAGCAATTAGAAATTTAGCATGAATAATGAAAATTGCTTGTTAACCAGCATTAGCTACTGGAAAAATATATATCCTTTTTAAAAATATTACTGTTCTGTTATTGAATTATCCTCATGTACAGTACTAGGCTCAGAATACTGCCAAGTGTGGTTAGTGATTCATTGTGTTGTATATAGGGTATAATGCACTAATGCATTGCACAAATTCAACGATGGACCAAAATAATTGGATAATAACTTCAAATTTGGATCATTGCTTTAAATAATTGTAGAGAGGAGACACATTGATAATCAGTCATACTCTTATTCACTGTCTTTGTATGTGAAGAACATGTGGTGGGACTGGTTTCAACATATGTTAAAGTGGCTTCCTCTGGCATTCACTCTTTTTGAGGAGAAACTGTGTGTTTTACATCCATTTTACGGTGTCATTCTCTAGTGATTCACCATGCTGTTGCTCTGCCGAAGGCCTGCCAGATTTTCAGGTTGGCTAGGAATCTAATTGAAATGAATACCAGTGTCCCAAAGAAAGAGGTCAATAAAAGTTCAAATGTTCTTTTACACTCTCAGTATAAATACTAGGGTTGCTGGTGATAGAAGACCTTTTAAACAGCTAGGAATCTCCAATCTAGGCTTAAATCTGATTGTCTTTGATATGGATAGGCAGTGGACTGCAAGGATGCATGTTCAATAGTGACAGACAGATGGGAAGTCAGGGGATTATAAGATCTCCCAAAAGTAATATAATTTAGAATGTTGTGACATCCAGTACTTGAGTTTGCATGTTCTCCCTGTGATGGTATGGATTTTCTTCCACATGTTAAGATGTGCAAGTTGGTAGGTTAATTGGCCACTAAGTTGCCTCTAGTGTCTAGGTAGGGGTAGAATCTGACAAAAGTGAGGGTGGTGGCTGTTAGCATTGAGAGGAGAATAAAATAGGACTCATATAAGGTTAGTGTGAATGGATGCTTAATGGTCAACACAAATTTGGTCTAAAGAGCTAGTTCCCATGCCATATGACTGATTCCTACATTACCATGCTTGAGGATTTGCCACTTTCTGTAATTCTGTACATATTAGACCCCACAGTGTGTTCTGTTTTTGAGGTAGGTTCCATTGCTCCAGTGAAAACTGGTTACTTGTTCAGCTTCTTTTTGTAGTTGTATGATAGAAGGGAGGAAAACGCATTTTAAGAAATGGATAATGCTTAGTGATCACAATGATGTTTTTGGGTGTTTGATAAGTATATATCCAAGTTATTCACAGTATATTGAAGGTGGTAATGAGAGAGATTTTCATTGATCATTTTGTACGTAGATAACCCATATCGAGATATTTGGATTTACACTTTATAGCATTTGGTTATAGATTTAATTCTTTGGAAAAGGGGGATGGAAAGAATGATTAAATTCATACTTTAGAAGTATGTCACTCTGGTTAACTTGCAGTGATAATTGGGTGTTGATCTAAAGTTTGCTAAACACTACAAAATAACATTAAACCTGTGCAGTTTGAGACTAAATTTGTGTCTTTAGCTCTGCTCTTCCGTTTGCTTTTATTCACAACTTTATTTTCACTTTCTTTGCAATCAATTAATTTTTTTTGTAAACGTGTGGCTTTAATTTTAAGCTTTCAGGAAAATATTCAAGAAAGATTTAAATGGAATCTGTACCTCACTGATTTTTAAATACTTTTGGCCATATCTGAAAATGGAGATATAAACAGGACTAGTAGGACAATAGCATTGTATGATATTGCTGAAGTATGGTGTTTTGCAATGTTTTTGGGTGTGTCTGATTTTGAAAAGGATGCATTAGGAGGCGGGCTGCTGGCTGGCCACATTTCTTTTGAATAGTAGTTCATCCATTTAGTTGAAGACAGTTAGCTGGTGACAGATGTCCCAACTGGGGAACTTAAAATCTGGAACTTGTGTTGTGAAGATCTTGGACCCAAATTATTTAAGTGCAGGACTGGACAATCCTAAGTCCCACAATAATAAGTCTGTTCATGTTACTGCAAAATGAAGATTGCTTTAAATATTGGAAATTCCTAGTAGAACGCATAAATTTCAGATTTTAAAATAGTAATTTAGCACCTTTTGACATAGGCAGTGTAGTAATTCATTATTCCAGGCAATTCTTTCATTTAGTTTTGATAAAATTGAAGGCTTAATATTTCATAGCTTTTGAAAGTGCAAAATCCAAACCCAGAGGCAAAGAGAATATAGACTAGGGATACTATACTGCAGTAATAGGAGCTTAATTGAATTCAAATTGTTCTTTGGATGCAGGGAAGGAAAAATCTACAAATCAGCCCCTATACATACTCAGCTTGTAAACAGGCCATTTGGTGCTCCACATCATTGTATAAATAGCTTTAAGGAGGCATGCCCTGGTATATTGGTACCGAGTTCCAAGACGATCAGAATTGATTCCTGCACAGACATAGCTTGTGCCCCCCTCATTCTTGCTTCTCGCAGTCCCTAAATCTTTGCTTGAGTATCTGCCTTGATTATTTCTTTCCCTAACCAGCACTCTTCTTTCAGTTTTGCATTCCCTGCTCTGATTTTGCAACTACTGTGAGGCTGACTCCAGCCGCTCACCCCCTCTATATTCATGGTCTTAACTGTTCAGTGTCCTCCCTTTTCATCTGCCCCTCCTCAGATGCCACCCTCTTCTAGTACTAATGACTGCTCTATGAGCACCAATTATCTTCCTGCCTGATCCGCGTGAGTTCATGACTTCATCTGGGAGAAAGCGAAACCTGACAAAGAATTGTTGATGTGCTTTAATATTGACCATCTGTGTGTGGTGATACAGAGGTACTCTCCTTGTGATCACCCTCGAAAAATGATCACAATGCTGTTCCCCAAGCCCCTTCGATAGCTGAGAAATTCTTCCCAGAGATGCAATATGGATAGTATTCCCTGAGATATAATGACCTTTACCCATGACATGTGAAAGATAAACACAATCAACTAACTGAATCTGCTAATTTGGGTTTTCTCAGACGTTCATAATTTATCTTCTCCTCCTACACAATGACATGCAAGCCTTGATATTAAATGGTGGATCTTGTGTGCACCCAACTAAAGTGCATGTTCATTTTATTTATTTAGCCATACAGCATGGAGTAGACCCTTCTGGTCCTTTGAGCCATGCTACCCCTGACAATTAACCCCATCCTAATCTCAGGACAATTTACAATGATCAATTAACCTACCTGGCTGTCTTTGAACTACGGGAGGAAACTGGAGCACCCGGGGGGGGGGGGGGGGGGAATGGACATGCATTCCACAGGGAATGTACAGAGACTCATTTCAAAACGGCGCCAGAATTGAACTCCAGAATGCCCCGAACTGTAATAGCATTGCGCTGTCTGCTATTCTATTGTGGTGAGGTTTGGGGTCAAGCAAGCTGTATCATCATTCCAATCCTTTTCTCAGTCCCTGTTGTTGTAATACTGTATTATGCCTCCAACAAACTCCCATTTCGAGTGGTTGTGATTGAATAAAGAGGAAACTAAGCAGTTTTCATCTCCAACGTCAGCCAATCTCAGTCATTGATTCGCACTTGGAGATGAGGATTTCTCACTTTTGTGTCATTGGAAGTCTGAGCTCCAAGCCATGGTTGACTCACTAACTGGTAAAGGTTCACTGAGCAGCAGTGACTTGACCCTTTCCCTAATTGCCACCCCCACAACTACATACACACATCCTATACAATAATGTAATAGTATTCAATACAGACTGTACCAGGCACTAAAAATCTCTGCAGACATGCTACCAACTTTTTTCATAAAATAATTGTTCAAGAGAGGGGAGCCAATATAAAAATGAATTAAAATTGAATAAGTAAACATTGGCATTGTCCCCTGTGCCAGCAATCCCAGTATCGAGCCTTTAATCATGCTCAAAAAGCTCTGAGCCACATTTTCTGCATGCCAGATTGGCAACTCCTAAATCAAGCTCCATCATAGAAAGTTTTTGCGGAATATGGAAAAGTTGGGTGTTATCATTCTGAACATAGAAGCTAAGCCTACATTTGAGTCATATGAAGCCTAAAATTTCACTTGAGACCAAGATTAAATCGTTCAGAAAATCTAGCATTGTAGTGTGATTGTTGTTACAAGAACCATAGAAACTACAGCACAGAAACAGGCCCTTTGGCCCTTCTTGGCTGTGCCGAACCATTTTCTGCCTAGTCCCACTGACCTGCACACGGACCATACCCTCCATACACCTCCCATCCATGTATTTGTCCAATTTATTCTTAAATGTTAAAAAAGAACCCGCATTTACCACCTCGTCTGGCAGCTCATTCCATACTCCCACCACTCTCTGTGTGAAGAAGCCCCCCCTAATGTTCCCTTTAAACTTTTCCCCCCCTCATCCTTAACCCATGTCCTCTGTTTTTTTTTCTCCCCTTGCCTCAGTGGAAAAAGCCTGCTTGCATTCACTCTATCTATACCCATCATAATTTTATATACCTCTATCAAATCTCCCCTCATTCTTCTACGCTCCAGGGAATAAAGTCCTAACTTATTCAACCTTTCTCTGTAACTGAGTTTCTCAAGTCCCGGCAACATCCTTGTAAACCTTCTCTGCACTCTTTCAACCTTACTTATATCCTTCCTGTAATTTGGTGACCAAAACTGAACACAATACTCCAGATTCGGCCTCACCAATGCCTTATACAACCTCATCATAACATTCCAGCTCTTGTACTCAATACTTCGATTAATAAAGGCCAATGTACCAAAAGCTCTCTTTATGACCCTATCTACCTGTGACGACACTTTTAGGGAATTTTGTATCTGTATTCCCAGATCCCTCTGTTCCACTGCACTCCTCAGTGCCTTACCATTAACCCTGTATGTTCTACGTTGGTTTGTCCTTCCAACGTGCAATACCTCACACTTGTCAGTATCCATCTGCCATTTTTCAGCCCATTTTTCCAGCTGGTCCAAGTCCCTCTGCAGGCTCTGAAAACCTTCCTTACTGTCTATTACATCTCCAATCTTTGTATCATCAGCCAACTTGCTGATCCAATATACCACATTATCATCCAGATCATTGATATAGATGACGAATAACAATGGACCCAGCACTGATCCCTGTGGCACACCACTAGTCACAGGCCTCCACTCGGAGAAGCAATTCTCTACCACCACTCTCTGGCTTCTTCCATCGTGCCAATGTCTAATCCAATTTACCACCTCTCCATGTATACCTAGCGACTGAATTTTCCTAACTAACCTCCCATGCGGGACCTTGTCAAAGGCCTTACTGAAGTCCATGTAGACAACATCCACTGCCTTCCCTTCATCCACTTCCTGGTAACCTCCTCGAAAAACTCCAATAGATTGGTCAAACATGACCTACCACGCGCAAAGCCATGTTGACTCTCCCTAATAAGCCCCTGTCTATCCAAATGCTTGTAGATTCTGTCTCTTAGTACTCCCTCCAATAACTTACCTACTACTGATGTTAAACTCATCGGCCTATAATTTCCCGGATTACTTTTCGATCCTTTTTTAAACAACGGAACAACATGAGCCACTCTCCAATCCTCTGGCACTTCACCTGTAGACAGCGACGTTTTAAATATTTCTGCCAGGGCCCCCGCAATTTCAACACTAGTCTCCTTCAAGGTCCGAGGGCACACTCTGTCAGGTCCCGGGGATTTATCCACTTTAATTTTCCTCAAGACAGCAAGCACCTCCTCCTTTTCAATCTGTACAGTTTCCATGGTCTCACTACTTGATTCCCTCAATTCCATAGATTTCATGCCAGCTTCCTTAGTAAATACAGACGCAAAAAACCTATTTAAGATCTCCCCATTTCCTTTGGTTCCGCACAAAGCCGACCACTCTGATCTCCAAGAGGACCAATTTTATCCCTTACAATCCTTTTGCTCTTAATATACTTGTAAAAGCTCTTTGGATTATCCTTCACTTTGACTGCCAAGGCAACCTCATGTCTTCTTTTTGCCCTCCTGATTTCTTTCTTAAGTATTTTCTTGCACTTCTTATACTCCTCAAGCACCTGATTTACCCCCTGTTTCCTATATATTTCATACAACTCTCTCCTCTTTATCAGAGTTGCAATATCCCTTGAGAACCAAGGTTCCTTATTCCTATTCAATTTGCCTTTAATCCTGACAGGAACATACAAACTCTGCACTCTCAAAATTTCCCCTTTGAAGGCTCCCACCTACCAATCACATCTTTGCCAGAGAACAACCTGTCCCAATCCACGCTTTTTAGATCCTTTCTCATTTCTTCAAATTTGGCCTTCTTCCAGTTCAGAACCTCAACCCTAGGACCAGATCTATCCTTGTCCATGATCAAATTGAAACTAATGGTGTTATGATCACTGGAACCAAAGTGCTCCCCTACACAGACCTCTGTCACTTGCCCTAATTCGTTTCCTAACAGGAGATCCAATATTGCATCCCCTCTAGTTGGTCCCTCTATATACTGATTTAGAAAACTTTCCTGAATACATTTTACAAACTCTAAACCATCTAGACCCCTAACAGTATGGGAGTCCCAATCAATGTATGGAAAATTAAAATCCCCTACCACCACAACTTTATGTTTCCTGCAGTTGCCTGCTATCTCTCTGCAGATTTGCTCTTCCAAGTCTCGTTGACTATTGGGTGGTCTGTAATACAATCCCACTAATGTGGCCATACCTTTCCTGTTTCTCAGTTCCACCCATAAGGACTCAGTAGACAAGCTCTCTAATCTGTCCTGCCTGAGCACTGCTGTAATATTTTCCCTAACAAGCAATGCTACTCCCCCACCTTTCATTCCTCTGCCTCGATCACATCTGAAACATCGGAACCCTGGAATATTAAGCTGCCAGTCCTGCCCCTCCTGTATCCAAGTTTCACTAATTGCTACAACATCATAATTCCACGTGTCAATCCACGCCCTCAACTCATCCGCCTTCCCCGCAATACTCCTAGCATTGAAATATATACACCTCAGAAGATTTTTACCACCACTCACAACCTTTCTATCAACAGATTTGCTTAAACTTTCAACATCATTTATTTTCACCCCAGCCACACTGTCAGCTCTGGCACTCTGGTTCCCATCCCCCTGCAAATCTAGTTTAAAGCCTTCCCAATAGCACTAACAAACCTCCCTGAAAGGATATTGGTCCCCTGTGGTTCAAGTGTAACCCGTCTCTCTTGTACAGGTCCCCCTGCCCCAGAAGAGGTCCCAATGATCCTGAAATCTGAAACCCTGCCCCCTACACCAGTTCCTCAGCCACTTGTTCCTCCTCCAGAGCATCCTATTCCTACCCTCACTGGCACCTAGCACAGGTAGCAATCCTGAGATTACCACCCTTGAGGTCCTGCTTTTCAACTTCCTACCAAGCTCTCTATACTCACTGTCCAGGACCTCTTCACTCTTCCTTGCTATGTCATTGGTACCGATATGCACCACGACATCTGGCTGGTCACCCTCCCACTTCAGAATGTCATGCAATCGATCAGAGACATCCTTGACCCTGGCACCTGGGAGGCAACAAACCATCCTGGATTCTCTGTCACGACCACAGAACCTTCTATCTGCACCTCTAACTATCAAGTCCCCTATCACTACCGCTCTCTTCTTTTTTCCCCCTCCCTTCTGCACTGCAGAGCCAGACTCAGTGCCAGAGATCCGGCTACTGCAGCTAGTCCCAGGTAAGTCATCCCCCCCAACAGTATCCAATGCAGTATACTTTTTGAGGGGAATGGCCACAGGGGAACCCTGCTCTGCCTGCCCTTTCCTCTTCTCTCACCTGACAGTGACCCAATTTCCTGCCCTCTGCTCCTTTGGCGTAACTACCTCCCTGTAGCTACGATCTATAATCTCCTCATTCTCCCGAATGATCCGCAGGTCATCCAGCTCAAATGGCTAAATCAAGAGATAAGTCAAATAGCTAGTGTAGAATAAAGTAGCACCTGGGACCCGCCTGCATTGGATAAATTTTCTTCATGATTATGATAAATTACAAATCAGGATCTTGGCTTCTGGAAGATTTTGCATGGACTCCTTAACAATAGATGGGATTTTTACAACCTCCCTTGTCTGGGAATTAAATCTGATAAGAGCTGCTCTTGAGATTTGGACTTTATAAAGTCCTAAAGGATTGTGATTGGTACTTTCTAAATCATTTTGAACATGTTTTTTTAGAATGTAGAAGATTGAGGGGAGATTTGATGGAGGTATACAAAATTGAGTATAGATATGGTAAATGCAGGGATGCTTTTTCCACTGAGGTTGGGTGGGATTGCAACTAGAGGTCATGGGTGAAAGGTTTAAGGGAACATGAGGGGAAACTTTTTCACTGAGATGGTCATGAGATTGTGGAACGAGCTACCAGCGCAAGTGGTGCCTGCAAGCTCAATTTCAACATTTCAGAGAAGTTTGGATAGATAATTGATGGCAGAAGCATGGAGGGCTATGGTTTCGGTGCAGGTCGATGAGGGTAGGCAGTTTAAATGGCTCAGCACAGATTAGATGAGTCAAATGCCTACTTCTGTGCTGTACTTTTCTCTGACTATTGTAATGGGGTCCTCAATTTATTCGCAGTTATTTTGTAAATAACACTATTCTTTGCATTTCTGGTTAGATGCTAACCACATTTCATTGGCTTTGTATCTGTACTCTGCACAATGACAAAGTTGAACCTAATCTAATAGTGTGGTACAAAGCTAACTCTTTTTGTTTTAAGACTATGATCTAACAACATTACTTTTTTGTATAATACATTACAAGTAGTTTCCAAATTTGTTCTAAAATGGATTTTTTAGTTATTGTATTAAGCTATTTCCTTAATATTGTGATCTAAAACTCTCAATAAAAAGATCGTACTTTAAGTAAGACGAGATAATGGCATAAGGTGATTTACTTTGCATTACTGTTCCTGGGTGGCCCATCCATAAAAATATTTTAATTCCAATATTAATAAATATTCAGGCTGTTCTGAAAAGTGAGAACTTTGTAAACTGAAAACACGAGGAATTCTGCAGATGCTGGAAATTCAAGCAACACACATCAAAGTTGCTGGTGAATGCAGCAGGCCAGGCAGCATCTCTAGGAAGAGGTACAGTCGACATTTTGGGCCGAGACCCTTCATGTCTATGACATGTCAAGATGGGTCTCGACGAAGGGTCTCGGCCCGAAATGTCGACTGTACCTCTTCCTATAGATGCTGCCTGGCCTGTTGCGTTCACCAGCAACTTTGACTTTGTAAACTGTGAGTCCACAACTCTAGTATATTTGCTCAGAGATGCCCATTAAAGCAACATTACGATCAGCCAGGAATAGCGCCTCACCAAAAAAATTCCTTGTACTTTGCTATTGAATACAAAACCCATTATGAATCCATATTAATATTGATCTACATAAAAATGCTGGAGGAACTTAGCAAGTCACAGCATCTATGGAGGGGAATAAACAGTTGCATTTTGGACTAAGGTCTTTCATCAGGACTAGAAAGGAAGGGAACAGAAGCCAGAATAGGAAGGTCGGGGAATATTGATTTATTCACTAAAATGGGGTGATATAAATGTCCCAGATACATTTATCATAGATTTTGAGAGAGAAGAATGAAGAATTAGGTTGGTTTTGCCATGTACTTTGGCTGTAATCTATTTTCCAAGCTGAACATAGAACATGGAACAATACAGGCCCTTCGGTCCACGATGTTTGTTTATTTATTTAGAGATACAGTGCAGAACGGACCCTTCCTTCCCAAAGAACCACACCACACTGCTCAACAACTCCCCATTTGACCAGTTAACCTACTAACCTGTATATCTTTGAGTTATGGGAGAAACGCGGAGCACCTGAAGGAAGCTCAAGTGGTCATAGGGAGAACATACAAACTCTTTACAGATGGCACTGAAATTGAACTCTGGAATGATTTGAGATGTATAGCATCATGCTAAACACTACACTGCCATGGTGCCCTAAATAGGTTTACTCTGAACTTTGGACTGTGGGAGAAACCAGATCACCGAGATGAAACCCATGCGGTCATGGGTAAACATACAAACTCCTTACTGACAATTGTGGGAATTGAACTTGGGGTCACTGGTGCTGTAATAGTGTTATACTACAATGCCACCCTTTTAATCTACTCCAAAATCAACCTAGCCCTTCCCTCCCACACAGCTGTACATTTTTTTTGTTTGAAAACTAAACATGACAACAGCATCAACTGCACAGAAAGATGATGTTTTATTTGTGTTTTTGTAATAATAGGTATACTGCTGATTAAGTTGAATATAGACAGAATTTTAAAGACCGAGTCTTGTGACGTGAACACAGTTGTGTAGATCAAAGTTGCTGGTGAATGCAGCAGGCCAGGCAGCATCTCCAGGAAGAGGTACAGTCAACGTTTCAGGCTGAGACCCTTCGTCAGGACTAATGGAAGGAAGAGTTGGTAAAAGATTTGAGAGGGAGAGGGGGAGATCCAAAATGATAGGAGAAGACAGGAGGGGGAGGGATGGAGCCAAGAGCTGGACAGGTGATTGGCAAAGGGGATACGAGAGGATCATGGGACAGGAGGCCCGGGGAGAAAGATTGCGGGGGGGGGGACAGAGGATGGGCAAGGGGTATAGTCAAAGGGACAGAGGGAGAAAAGAGAGTGAGAGAAAGAATGTATAAAAATAAATAATGGATGGGGTACGAAGGGGAGGTGGGGCATTAGCAGAAGTTGGAGAAGTCAGTGTTCATGCTATCAGGTTGGAGGCTACCCAGATGGAATATAAGGTGGTGTTCCTCCAACCTGAGTGTGGCTTCATCTTTACAGTAGAGGAGGCCACGGATAGACATATCAGAATGGGAATGGGATGTGGAATTAAAATGTGTGGCCACTGGGAGATCCTGCTTTCTCTGGCGGACAGAGCGTAGGTGTTCAGCAAAGCGGTCTCCCAGTCTGCGTTGGGTCTCGCCAATATATAGAAGGCCACATCGGCAGCTCCGGACGCAGTATATCACCCCAGCCGACTCACAGGTGAAGTGTCGCCTCACCTGGGAGGACTGTCTGGGGCCCTGAATGGTGGTAAGGGAGGAAGTGTAAGGGTATGTGGTAGCACTTGTTCCGCTTACAAGGATAAGTGCCAGGAGGGAGATCGGTGGGGAGGAATGGGGGGGGGGGGGACGAGTGGACAAGGGAGTTGCGTAGGGAGCAATCCCTGCAGAAAGCAGAGAGAGTGGGGGAGATATATTGGCGAGACCCGAAGCACTCCCGATGTGGCCTTCTATATATTGGCGAGACCCGATGCAGACTGGGAGACCGCTTTGCTGAACACCTATACTCTGTCCGCCAGAGAAAGCAGGATCTCCCAGTGGCCACACATTTTAATTCCACATCCCATTCCCATTCTGATATGTCTATCCACGGCCTCCTCTACTGTAAAGATGAAGCCACACTCAGGTTGGAGGAACAACACCTTATATTCCGTCTGGGTAGCCTCCAACCTAATGGCATGAACATTGACTTCTCAAACTTCCGCTAATGCTCCACCTCCCGCTCGTACCCCATCCGTTATTTATTTTTATACACACATTCTTTCTCTCACTCTCCTTTTTCTCCCTCTGTCCCTCTGACTATACCCCTTGCCCATCCTCAGGGTCCCCCCCCCGTCTTTCTCCCCGGGCCTCCTGTCCCATGATCCTCTCATATCCCTTTTGTCAATTACCTGTCCAACTCTTGGCTCAATCCCTCCTCCTCCTGTCTCTCCTATCATTTTGGATCTCCCCCTCCCCCTCCCACTTTCAAATCTCTTACTAACTCTTCCTTCAGTTAGTCCTGACGAAGGGTCTCGGCCTGAAACGTCGACTGTACCTCTTCCTAGAGATGCTGCCTGGCCTGCTGAGTTCACCAGCAACTTTGATGTGTGTTGCTTGAATTTCCAGCATCTGCAGAATTCCTGTTGTTTACAGTTGATAGATGATGTGATCAACAGAACTCTCCAGTGAATGCTGCCAGGATGCCCAAAACCGGTCTTGAATGTTTGTTCTAAGAAGTTCAACTGCTTGTCATGATTTACATTGTAAACAATTCTGAGTGCTACTTTAAGAAATAGAATTAAAATCGTCTCAAACTTCCAGATGCTCACATATCTATTACCAGTTTCCAAGATCTGGCTGTGGTGTAGTTAATGAACATTTTCAGCATTTCACCATTTTTTTTGCTTGTACCAGGTAAACAGGTTGAACACAGGTACAATTTTTAAAATATTAAGCTGCATATAGATGGCATTGTATCTCTTGAAAGTATTGCGTCATGTTATTTTTCACCTTTGCTGTAGGACAGTTGAGCATGGATTTTTCCCGACTTCACACATACACTCCTCCTCAATATGTGCCAGAGAACACTGGCTATACTTATGCACTCAGGTGAGACTCCCAGTTAAGATGCATGGTGTTGTAAACAGATGGGTGCAGTGATTAATTCAGCTTGATACTTGATGGCTGTTTAAAAAGGTTGAATGATCAAATCTTCTTTTCTAGAAAATGATAATGAAATACTGACTTGGGTTTGAATATTTTATTCGCAAACCATAATGATTGGAGCTAATGGTGGTAAATAATCCTAAAACTAGACAACTGAAAGTATGTTAGCCTAACTTCAATTGAAATTAATTTTCTGGGTTAAAAAGGCATGTTTTGAACTTCTGGAACTGCTGCTGTGAAAGGAAGGAAAGGCATTTAAGACCATAAGACATAGCAAAATTAGGCTATTCAGCCCATCGAGTCTGCTCTGCCATTCCATCATGGCTGATCCCAGATCCCACTCAACCCCATATACCTTCTCACCATATCCTTTGATGCCGTAATCGATCAGATAACTATCAACTTCTGCTTTAAATGTACCGGTGGACTTGGCCTCCACTGCAGTCTGTGGCAGAGTATTCCACAGATTTACTATGCCCTGGCTAAAAACATTCCTCTTTACCTCTGTTCTGAAAGGTCACCCCTCAACTTTGAGGCTGTGAACTCTAGTTCTGGATACCCCTACCACAGGAAACATTCTCTTCACATCCACCTTATCTAGTTCTTTCAACATTCCAGACAGCATCTCTAGGAAGAGGTACAGTCGACGTTTCAGGCCGAGACCCTTCGTCAGGACTAACTGAAGGAAGAGTTAGTAAGAGATTTGAGAGGGGGAGGGGGAGATCCAAAATGATAGGAGAAGACAGGAGGGGGAGGGATGGAGCCAAGAGCTGGCCAGGTGATTGACAAAGGGGATATGAGAGGATCATGGGACAGGAGGTCCGGGGAGAAAGACAAGGGGTGGGGGAAACCCAGAGGATGGGCAAGGGGTATAGTCAGAGGGACAGAGGGAGAAAAAGGAGAGTGAGAGAAAGAATGTGTGTATAAAAATAAATAACGGATGGGGTACGAGGGGGAGGTGGGGCATTAGCAGACGTTAGAGAAGTCTATGTTCATGCTCCCTCCCCCCCCTTGTCTTTCTCCCCGGACCCCCTGTCCCATGATCCTCTCATATCCCCTTTGCCAATCACCTGTCCAGTTCTTGGCTCCATCCCTCCTCCTCCTGTCTTCTCCTATCATTTTGGATCTCCCCCTCCCCTTCCCACTTCCAAATCTCTTACTAACTCTTCCTTCAGTTAGTCCTGACGAAGGGTCTCGGCCTGAAGCGTCGACTGTACCTCTTCCTAGAGATGCTGCCTGGCCTGCTGCGTTCACCAGCAACTTTGATGTGTGTTGCTTGAATTTCCAGCATCTGCAGAATTCCTGTTGTTTCTTTTAACATTCGGTAGGTTTCAATGAGAACCCTCTGAATTATTCTAAATTCCAGTGAGTACAGGCCTAAAGCTACCAAACACTCCTCATATGTTAACCCCTTCATTCCCGGAATCATCCTCGTGAACCTCTGGATGACAACACATCCATCTGAGATAGGGGGCCCAAAACTGTTGACAATACTCTTAAGTGTGACTAGACCAGTGTTTTATAAAGGCTCAGCATTATCTCCTTTTGTATTCTGTTCACCTTGAAATAAATGCAAATATTGCATTTGCCTTCTTTATCACAGACTCGACATGTAAATTAACCTAAACAACAAGAATTCTGCAAATAATTCTGTAAATTAACCTTCTGGGAGACTTGCACGAGGCTTCCTAAGTCCCTCTGTACCTCTGATGTTTGAACTTTCTCCCCATTTTGATATTGTTCATTTTACCAAAATGCATTATACGTTTCCCAAATTATATTCCATCTGCCACTTTTTTGCCCATTCTTGTTATTTGTCCATCCTGCTTCAATTGCATTGCTCCCTCACCACTACCTACCCTTCCACCTATCTTCGTATTATCTACAAACTTTGCTACAAAGCCATCAATTCCATTATCTAAATCATTGATGAACAATGTGAAAAGTTGTGGTCCCAATTCTGACCCCTGAGGAACACCACTAGTCACTTGTAGCCAACCAGAAAAGGCCCCCTTTATTCCTACTTGCTGCCTCCTGCCTGTCAGCCATTCCTTTATCCGTGCCAGTATATTTCCTGTAACGCCATAGGATTTTATCTTCTTAAGCAGCTTTATGTGTGGCACCTTATAAAATGCCTTCTAAAAATCCAAGTAAATGACATCCACTGTCTCCTTTGGCCACCTTGCTTGTTACTTCTTTGAAGAACTGTAACAGATTTGTCAGGCAAGATTTCTCTTTCAGAAGCCATGCTGACCTTGACTTATTTTATCATTGGTCTCAAAGTACCCAGAATCCTCATCCTTAATAATAGACTCCAACACTTTCCCAACCATTGAGGTTAGGCTAACTGGAATATAATTTCCTTTCTTTTGCCTTCCTTCCTTACAGAGTAGTGACATTTGCAATTTTCCCAGTCCATATTGGGTGTTATTACACAACACCCAATCTAAGATGGCTTTTCCCCGAGTAGGCTCAAGCCAAGCTGCTCTAGACGTTCAACAAATTCCCCCTCTTGCCATCCGACACCAACCAGATTTTCCCAATTCCTTTGCATATTGAAGTCTCCCACTACTACTGTG